>NC_071117.1:13847500-14447500 GCF_024256425.1 Clarias gariepinus
TCCATCAAGCCAATCCCTCTTGTGGGAGATGCTCCAGAAAGCATGGGGTGAAATCTCATCCGATTATCTTGAACAGCTAGAATGCTTACAGGCTGTAATACAGGCTGTAATCACTGCAAAATGTGTACACATATGACATTAGAAAATTAAGTAACAAGAACAACAGTCAATTGTTATTTTAAGACATGAAGGTCAGCTGTTTTGGAATAGTTGCAAGTACATTTGCAAAAGCTATCAATCACTATGATGAAACTGGCCCTCATGAAGACCATCCCAGGAAAGCAAGACCAAAACTTCTAAAGTTTATTTAGAGTTACCAGCCCCAGAAACCACCAATTAACACACAGCACCTCTGATTAGATCCAGTATGAAGGCCTTCAGTATATGTAGTAAAAACTCAAAATCAGGAAAGATGGTGGAATTAGAAGGTGTGTTCAGATTTTTGACTGATGATATGTGTATCTATAGACATAGAATGTCCCTAAATCCAGTGGTCCCCAACTCTGGTCCTGGAGGAACACCTACTTTATCCTGTAGAGTTCATGTTAGTGTTTTCCCTGCTCCACCACACTCGCATCTATTTAGAAAAGGTTGTTAATTATCTGATTAGTTTAATCAGGTGTGCTGGGAGCAGAGACAACACTAAAATATGCAGGGCAGGATACTCCAGGACCAGGATTGGAAAGCACTTCCCTAAACTATAGAATGACTCTAAAAAAAGTATATAAAAGTATTTTACAGCACATGCTCCATCTGACAGGTTCTGACTTTAGTGTGACGCGAACACGAAATTTTTTAATGCATTAGAACTGATGTTAGACACAGAGATAATTTGATCTTTTGGTCCAGCAATTTTGTCTGGGCTGATTCTTATTGACTGCTGAGTTAATTAATGCTTAATTACAGTAACATTGGGAAAAAGCTCTGAGTAAACTGTGATTCCATGGAGTGGCTCTTATCACTTTCTCCTTTTCAAGCAGAAGTGTCTTTATTTACGGCTGTCAGATGAGATCTGAGCAGCGTTAGCTCTGCTCCTTTTCGTGACTAGTCTTCATGAACTGCCTCCATAACTGTGATATGATCCTGTTTTTTCTTTTCAAACTTTTTCTTCTCAAATCATCATCATCATCATCATCATAATAATTGTCATCTTCCTGAAGGTTAATATTTATTTCCTGTTTATTAGTACCATATTGGTGTCGTTCGCACTAAAGGACAGGGACGAGCTCTTAAATGGCTGTTTTAATCTTTGAGCTACTTTACTGTATTTGATTTAGAGGTTCGGTTGTGTGGAAGTTAACGGTTCGTCCAGCTCCTTTTATATCATCATAATTACTCACCTTAGAACAAAACATGTCTTTTGTTGCAGATTGACGACAAAGAATTTGACATCCCTCAAGTTGACACTCCACCGACTTTAGAGAGCATCCTGAACGAGGTGAGTGATTTCACTGTCCTGTTATATGGAGCTCACTGTGAGATCATTTATATCCTTAACGTTTACATAGAAAATTAACTTGAGACGGGAGAAGACATATAAAATCCTCAACTTAAGAATGCTTTAAATCTAAATACGCTTGTAGCTTGCATTAATGAGCTGTTATTTTAATTCAAGTGGGAAGGAATTGGTAAAGCATGCAGCTTTGTGGCTGTCAGGTCTGCGAGTGAAGGTGAGAGTAGCTTTTTAAATTGACTTTGTGTGTGCGTGTGTTTAGCCTGAGGAAGAGGATGAGCCCTTCGTTCTGGAGGACACTTGCCTTTTGAACACTGAGAACATGGATGCGCATTCCTGCGAGACGGCCTCCCTTGCCAGTTCAGACAGCGGAGACCGTGCACATCTCAAGAGGTGAAAACAAATTTTTTTATGTTCATAATTTTGTAATGCAATATGTGGTGGTGGTGTAGTAATTAATAATAAGAGATTACTTGTTCATGGATATGTATGTGTTTGTGGGTGTGTGTTTGCAGGAGAAGGAAGGCAGTCGAGACGAATGTGACCATCCACGGCTCGGTTCTGAGACACAGCGTCCTGAAAGGCATCTCGGCTCAGATCGTCTCCGCCGCCGTAAGCATTAATATTTTATTCCCTGTTTTCCGCTGTAGCCTCTGTACTCATTTATGAGGTTTCAAAATTTAAGCTGGTTTTAAGTGGGCGGGGCTATGTTGGCGGTAGGTGAGTCCACATCTGGACATCCAGATACAAAGGCCATGCCTCTTTTAGCATCTGGGGCCGTTTCATGCTTGTCTTTTGCCTGACACACAAATACACACACTAGTTGAAAAGACTGGCATTCACAGTGTCTCTCTCTCTCTCTCTTTCTTTTTTTTTTTTTTTGTTTCAGGACAAAGTTGATGCAGGCTTGCCAACAGCAATTGTAAGCATTCCCATTTTTCAGCGCAATCTTTTTTTGTGTGTTTTATCCAATTCAGCAGTTCCTCCCCTTGACTGTTTGCGTGTTCCTGTGAATGTGCTGCTTGTGTTTTTAGACTGTCTCCAGTGTTATCGCCGTGGGAACGTCGCATGGCCTCGCTCTGGTGTTTGGTAAGCACAAGTATAATCTTTAACTGGTTATGGCTTCATAGTAATTTATTAATTGTGGCATTTAAATGCACAACATCAAGCATAAAGATGAAAGACTACCAAGCAAAGGCAAGCAGATGTTGATCACCTTTTTTGCAAAAGAAATAGGCCATGCATTTAATCTTCCCATTAGAAAACACAGGGGGATTACTAGGGGATGGGAATAACCAGGGATCACCCGATACGATATTATAACGATACCTAGGTGCCGATTTGGTTTGTGTTGCGATTCTGTAAATATTGTGATTTTATGGATTCAAGGTTAATGTTGTTTTTAATTCTAGATTTTATTTATACCAAAAACAAACAAGCAAATAATTTGCTCCTGCCACACAAGATGCTTTGTTTCCTTCCAGTGTGTGAATAGCTTAGAGTGCACCACTTATAGGATCATTGAGGAACTGCATCATTTTACCACCTCAACTGCAAATATTTCTAAATAAAAAATAAAATATTATGGAGTCAGTGTGCCGAAACATTACCGCACAAAAGAATTGTGATACATCACTAAACTGACTTTCTGACTGAATGAACAGACTTGTAGATGCCATCTGTTAGAAATACAACATCTAAGGACACTGTCAGTCATTTGGAACAGTTGTGTAATCCATGTTCTCCTTTTTTTCCTTATTTCATTTGTATGCCGCTACAGCGCCTTGCATAAGTTTTCACCCCTTTGCACTTTTCCCACAGCTTAGAAATGGGTGAATATTTATGCAAGGCATGGAACAGCTTTATTCTCTTAAGATCATAATACAAAATATTTTGAGAAAAACATAAAAACATATCTAACTGATAGAGTTTCAGTTTAGGTTTGGATTTAAATTGTTATTTAGGTTAAATACTTAGTGGCTGAGACAACGGGCTAGTGGGTAATGTTGCTGAATCACATGTCCCAGTTCCCGTGGATATCCTGTGTGTTTTCCAGTTTCCTTGCACATTCCAAAAAACATTCCAGTACCTAGACTGTGTGTATGTTAAACCACTCTTAGGATGAGTGTGTGAAAAAGTGTATATGTGTGAAAAGAAACTAGAAAGAAAATAATATATATTGCATAGAAGTGATAAGCTAATAATATATGCATATACAAACTGTACAGTTATATAATAAACTTTTGTGGACTGTCTTTCTGATTTGCCGTGTCCTTGGTGGAATGATCAGGAAAAGGTAAAGTAAAACCCGTTGTGGTGTTATGTGGAAACAGCAACCAGTCTGTCCTCTCCATGAGCTTCATGACGACTGTGGGTCTGCAGCATGCTACATCATGGCTGTGTGTGATATATATTGTTTTTAAACAAAGTTTGGCCCCATGAGGTTCTTTTGCTAATGGCATGATCTCTGGTTGGCTTTTGATGGAAACACCTTGTTCGTTACCCGAACGCAACACTTCACTGTCGCAAGCATGTTTCTCTTTGGAGATTTCAACAGCTACTTTTCTGTCACTTTTCTTCTCCTGCAAGCTTGGATAACGTGCTGAGATTTGTACCCGTTGTATGTTGTTTAAACATCTCTGAAGCTCCGGATAGAGCTCTGTGTTATAAGTATATGGGTTGTTACAGATCAGAACCAGGCGCTGAGGCTCTGTCTGGGTACCACGGCGACAGGGGCAGAGTACGGTGCAGTGTCAGCCCTGAGCATTAACCATGACTGCACGCGTCTGCTTTGTGGCTTTGCTAAAGGACAGGTATGGCATACATCAAGTCAAGTCACCTCCTTTAAACATGAGGCTTTTATTTCAGGTTACATTAACTTTAAGATGTTTTTTGTTTCCTATTCCACGCCGACCCTCTTGTTTTTCAGATCACTATGTGGGATTTGGCTAACGGGAAGCTGCTGCGCACCATCACTGACGCCCACCCACCCGGCACGGCCATTCTGCACGTCAAGGTAGACTTGCTTGTGTACATAAGTGAGGAAGGTTTTCTAATTGAAAATATACAAGGAGCGTTCAAGTCAAACCGTGATTTTTGACTTTGACTTTATTTGTTTATATAATCCCCTGTTACACTATTGCAGTTATTTCCAGTGTTTCACTAGTGCTTGTATACCATCTACATTCTCAGTATGTCAGCACCATGATCGGACTGATTCGTGTCTGAAACAGGTGGACATGACATGGAACGAGGTCAGGACTGTACAGTGATGTGGCAATAATTCAATTTGAGGTCCTGTAATATGCAAGTAGTGTTGGTGAATGATTTTGTGTACAGTTGCACAAATTGGAGACAAAGTTATCTGTAGATTTTGAAGGATCAGGTGCTGAAGGTCTATGGAAATAACTGCAGTGGGCACCGAGCACCTTGGAAATATGCCTGTCTTTAAGACTTTCACATGGATAAGATGTTTTCATGTGGATAAGAGTCTCATGTGATTGAAGTCTTTTGTAAAATTCTTCTGTGAAGTATTTTAAAATTTTAGTACAAGCCCTGGTTTGACTTGAGTGCCCCTCATGTGTGTGTATATGTGTTTATTTATAAACCTCCTTTTTCGCTTTCTCTGTCTCCATTTTTTCCCCCTCAGTTCACAGATCTGCCAACGCTTGCTGTATGTAACGACAGTGGAGGATCAGTGTTTGAGCTCTCATTCAGGTGAGAAAACACAAATACCGGCTCCAACGTTAATACAAAAAAGCACAATGTTAAGACTTTAGCCATCAACCAGCTGGTGTGTATGTATGTGTATATATATATATATTTGCACAGCTAATCACTGTGTTCAAAGCCTGTCTTCAGCTACAGAAGCGCTGTTCACAACCTTTAATGCAAATTATTCATCCAGTCGTAGCTCGTTGAACATTGAGGCTAAAGAAGCTGAGAAGATAAAAGTTTTTTTCCTTTTATTTCATAAAATAATAATAAAAAAAATCCTCCTGATCTGATTAGTAACCTGACAGTCTGTCTATGTTGAATACATAATGTTTAAATGACAGAAATGTGTGTTTGTTGTCAGCATGTTACATTTAAAACAAATCCAGTGTTCAGTGTTGTCCAAATGTCCAGTCCAAATGCCAGTCGTGTTGATCGCTAATCAGAAAACTTTTATGACTGACTTTTTATTTATTTGAATCCCCTTGCATTAGATCACATGTGTTTTGTATGTAGTAGTCCAATTTTTTATTTATTTATTGATATCCTTTGGCATCAATAAAAGATCCATCCATCTATCTATCCATTCATCCATCCAGAGTTCCTTCCCAAGTAGTGCATCCAGTTTACCAACATATGGAGTAATTAGCAAAACCTTTGCTACTTTGCTACATTTAGCTTGAACATATTATGTCTGGTTCTGTAACGCAAACAGCTTTTAATACACAAATACAAAAGCCAGAGGTTATAATTAACCAAATAGTAAATCGAGCTAAATGAGTATAAAACAAGTTTTAAGGTAAAATCATGTTTTGTGTATTGTGCTAGCTACATCTGAGACACAATGCTAGCTAACACAGCTGAGGGGAATTTCCTACCACACTTTTTACCTCAGGGATTAAAAAAAAAAACAGAACTAATACACTTTATTTTGTAATGTGGAAGTAAATAGCCAGTTATGGTTTGTTTTTCTAGCTAGAAACAATTGTTCAAGGTGATTAGAATTAAGTAGCCAAGTTGCTAGGTAGCTTCCTTGGCTACATCTGTCAATTAGCTACCAATATATATCATATATAAGCTAGATAGCACAGAAACTGTTAATCCATTTCTGTATCAGTTGTCATTTTGGACAAGAACACACACACACACACACACACAAGAAGCAGTTAGCATGCACATGTACTTCCTCACAGCTTAAAGAAAAGTGATGTACAGTTTCTTCATTGGCCAGGACACAAACGAAAGCATTTTTTTCTCCAAAACTAGTAGTGAGAGTATATTTAATACTAAAATACTATTTAAAATGGCCAAATTTAGTAGCATTAGCTTATCTAGCTAGTTAGCTAAAATGAATGATGAGGCTTTCCACACAATGTCTGCAATCAAACCTGTGCCGTTTGTGTACCTAATGTGTCTGGATTTAAATAAAGTGTAAATTTTATTTAGGAGGCACATTGCAAGCACGGTGAACAGTCACAGAATGAGATTATCGATTTGGCTTTTCTAGATTGCTATATTTTCTTAAACTTGCTCTAAATATAATTTAGCACAAGTATAAAGCCAAAACAATAATCTTAGGTCAATGGCGCATGACTGTACATTTTGTTTGCATCCTGACTTATAGTAAAATGTGCAAAAAATTGTACACTTCCTGATTCCAGACACATGAAGTATATAAACAACAAACTTTTGGTTGCATATTAATTAGTTTGAGATGTTGCATGGAAAGCCTTATCATTTATTTTTAGCTAATTAGCTAGCTTACATGTTATAGGCTAAGGCCGCTGGATGCGGTGACACAAAGTGAACGGTCATGTGATGAGATTATTGTTTTGATTACATAGTTGTGGAATATTTTCTTGAAATCTCTCTCTCTCACTCTCTCTCTTTCTCTCTCTTTCACTCACTCACTCTTTTTTTCCCTATCCAGTTCATAATGGACATGATATCACTTTTGCCCAGCAGAAGGCAGTAGAGCGTTATTTATTTTTTCAAGTCCTCCTCATAATAGTGTCTCTACCTTGTTAAGGAAAAAGTACAGTGTTAAAACTATTTACATGTGATTATGGCATACAGACGCCTGTGCTAGTCGTATTCTTTGTACCCTAATCCAGTTTGAATCCCTACAGTGAGAATTAATTCAGCTCAGCGATGTGATTACTCCAGAAACTGCCCCCCCCCTTCGTTTCTTGATTTCTTGATATTATAATTGCTGTAAGATTAAGCGAGCAGTGTAATTTCTTTTGTAGATGTTGTGCCACTGGTTCTGGATCACCTTTCTGTCCTGTATAATTGTGTGGGTGTGTGGGAGTGCGGGTGTGTGTGGGAGCTGCTGAGTGATAGAGCTGCTGCTAGTCATTTACCGATCACTGCTATCACACAGAGTAATGGGTTTGACCGCAGCCTGCTGAAAGCCTTGATGATTTTGATTTGTCCTCTCACTCTCATTTTGTCTCGCTCCTTCTCTTCTCTGGTTATTTTTTTTTTAACCTCTCTTTTTCTCAGCAGGAGGGTGATGGGGATGAGGACGTGCGAGTCTCGGTGTTTGTTCAGCGGCAGTAAGGGGGAGGTGTGCTGCGTTGAGCCGCTGCATGCAGCCCCTGAGCTTAAAGACCATCCCATCACTCACTACTGCCTGCTGGCCATGGCCTCGCTCACCAAGGTGCCTCTTACACACACACTTTTTATTCCTTTCTCACTTCTTAACATTCTTATCGTAATTTTTTAAAATGTGGCTTCCTGAAATAATGGACATTTTATTTATTCTTTTTATTTATTTATTAATATTGGAAATTATTTATTCTTTTGTGAATAAAGATCAGCAGTAGTTCATGACACATAAACCACTGAAAATAGTCTTATTTTAAAAGCATCTGTATAAAAATATAATAAAAATTCTTTGCTTATACTAAAGGCACCAATTAATTAACATTTAATGGAACGGTAAAAAGCGTTCACTGCCTGGGGCACTGTTGGCTCAGCCACTGTAAAGGCTGTGCCAAGCTTGTACAGTGGGGCAAAAAGTATTTGCTCAGCCACCAATTGTGCATGTTCTCCTACTTAAAAAGATGAGTAATTTCTGTAAAGCCTGTAATTTTCTCAACTATGCGAGACAATATAAGAAAAAAAAAAAATCCAGAAAATACTTTTTTGGCCAAAAAAAAGTAAATAAATTATTTGTCAGCATCAAGCAAAGAAAACAACTAAGGAAATTGCTGAAATTACTGAAACTGGATTAAGAACTGTCCAGTGCATCATTAAAACCTAGAAGGACGGAGCTAAACCGTCAACTACATGGAAGAAATGTGGTTGGAAGAATAATAAATGGCGATCACTTAAACGCTTGGTGAAATTACTTAAGACTGTAGAAGTCAGAACTATACTTATTACACATGCACAAGATAATCACTTGTTAGTCAAACTAATCAGAAAAAAAGGGCTTTAAAAAAAGCCTCTGGAGTCAGGGTTATGATCTGGGGTTGCTTTAGTTGGTCAGGTCTAGATTCAGCAACATTATGTGGTAATAAAATTAAGTTATTTGATGACCTGAATGGGTTTTTCTTCTCTGATGATACAGGATTTGACTTGTAAGAGTGGTTCAGGGAGCATGAGGAATAATCTTCATGCATGTAAAAAAGTTTCACCATAATATGCCTGCAAATAAACATTACGAGAAAACAAATGGGTGGCTCGTCACACATAAACAAGCTACTGCTGATATTTTATTTCTCATACTGCCTACCTCATTAAACACCCGTATACACAATGTGTCTGTTTTTCCTTCACATTAACACCTGCATTGGCTGAGAACACTGTTAATGAGCAATAGTCACTCTCTTTTCTTCTTTGTCTCTCTCTCTGTCTCACACACACAGATTCTAGTGATTGGACTGAAGCCGTCTCTAAAGGTCTGGATGACTTTTCCATATGGCAAGGTACTGTGCAGAATCATTCATTAGGTGTGTGTGTGTTTGTGAGATTTTTTTTTGACGTGAAATCTGAACTGAAAGGCAGCACCTTTTCATGTCTTTAGCACTTTCTATCACATTCTTTCTCTCTGTCTTTTTTCCCGTGTATTTTTTATTTTTTGCTTTCCATCAGACGAAGCCACCCGAGAGCACAATGTGCGCTGACACTTTTCTCATTCTCTCTGCATCATCGTGTCTCTCGGCTGTAGAGCTCCATAGAGAGGCGTAATTATTTCCCTCAATAGGCCTTTTTTTCCCCCTCTTTCACTCTTCCTCGCCATTAGACTGCCAGCAACTGAGAGCGTCGTGTGAAGCCTTGGTGCTTGATCTGAACGCTTATGTCTGTCGGTATTGGAATGATAAGTGGCGTCCAGACAGACTGAAGTCCTTCATTTTCTCAGCGCCTGACTCGCACTGATAGTTCCTGGCGAGGAAAAAAAAAGCGTTTTTGTTCACTTCCTGCATGTTGCCTGTGCATTTGCATAAGTCTTTTGTGGTTGTTCTGATTGCTTTTACGGGTGTAAGGGTTACTTTTTTATCTCATGTTTGCTTTCCCTCTACTGTTATTTGACAGTCATTTTTTTTTTTTTTTTTGTTCTGAGTGCAGACCGACCCTGCCAGCGTGCCCCAGTTGGCGTGGCAGTTTGTAGCTGCTCAGAAAGCAGTGAACCCCATCCTCGCCTTCTGCAGAGGAGACACTGTCCACTTCCTGCTGGTAAGAATAATGAGCATTACATTTTACACGCTCGGGAGAAAATAACAGACTCTAAGATACACTGAAAGATCTGTCGAAAGACTGGATTTCTTTTCATACTACTTAGGTTGCGTAGAGGACGAAAGTTTGCACCTCTGTGGTTTCTGATTAGAAACTATGACATCTGTATTTTACAATTTATAAAAGAATCTTGCCTTGAGCCTCATCACGGCATCTTTTTGTGTTAACTTTTTCAATCACTAAATATTTGCACTTGAATTTAACATATAATACCTTTTTAGAGACTGTTTTTTTGGAAACTGTTAAAAAAATTATTCAAAAGCAGCATGTGAATATACAAAAATCAAGGGTAATCAAGATCACATGACTCAAATAAAAGGTCCGTGGAGCTTTATATCACTCCATAGCGATAGACTTAGACAAACATTAATGCATGCTATGGCTTATGTAGATTCGTAGAGTATCTGATTGACAGGTCTGTGTGTGTGTGTGTGTGTGTTTGTGTTTGTTTTTTTTTCCAGGTGAAAAAGGATGAATCTGGTACGGTCCATGTCATCAAACAGCGACAGCTCCAACTCAACTGTGACCTTATCAGTCTGACAGTGAGTCCATCCCTCGCAGCCTTCATCTCTGTGATCAGATTCACACATTAAAAACCTCTTTCATGCGCACACACAAACACACACACACACACACACACACACTCATGCTCACGAGTGAAATTGTTTTAATATTGTTCTGTGAATGATCTTGGTCTGTTTATAAATCAGAAGCCTTCCCCGACCAACAGAGTGTGTATGCTTTTGCTTTTATCATTTTTTAATGGAAATGTGTTTTATAGAGGTAAACTTTCTATTAAAAAGTGTGTATTACAACCCTGTTGTGTATACGCTTATATACGGTTTATGGAGATGCAGTCTAAAAACACAGACAGTTGATAAAGTTGCAACAAACCAGACAATAAAAAAATAGTTTTTTTTGTGTTTATTGAACATATGAACTCCTCCCTCAGTGGCTGAATCCTCGCACGCTGGTTTTGTTGGACAGCGGAGAGAAACTGCACGTGGTGGATCGGCCCAGTCAGGAGGAGCTGGAAACTCTGGACATGGCCGAGGTGCAGCTCGTCTACAACAGCAGCCATTTCAAATCGCTTGCTACAGGAGGCAACGTCAGCCAAGCCCTGGTGAGTAATGCCCAGAGCGTGACGAGTTTAATCACCTCTGGGTTTTATGAACACTGTAATAAGGACATCTTAAATTATTACTTATGTTCCACTAAGCTATAGCAGTGAGGTTATTAATAGCAGAAGCACATTATTTTAAAAATCAAAAGATAAAACATGATGCACTATAATGCAGTGTGACACAGAGGTCATGGCTTTTTCACTTGTACTGACAGCTGCTACACTGCACCACCTGCTACAGCTCACCCGAAGCGACCCTGAAATTCTGACCTCTTCTCTTCTATATCATTTAATATATAAATATATATATATATATATGACACCATATAGTCATCTTGATACAAGATTGACAGGCTTCATTAATACTGATTGACATAAAGGCCATGCCTCCTTCACTGAGACTAATACACACAGAGGCCACGCCTCCTACACTGGGACTTACAGACACACAGATTGTTTGTGTTGCACAAGGTAAAAAAATCCAGCCGAAATGTAGAGGGAAGGCACAGAGGCCACGCCTCCTTCACTAAGACTGATAAACACAGAGGCCACGCCTCCTTCACTAAGACTGATGAAGCCAGAAGCCACGCCTCCTTCACTAAGACTGATAATCACATAGGTCACGCCTTCTTCACTGAGACTGATAAACACAAAAGCCACGCCTCCTTCACTGAGACTAATACACACAGGGGCCACGCCTCCTTCACTGAGACTAATACACACAGGGGCCACGCCTCCTTCACTGAGACTAATACACACAGGGGCCACGCCTCCTTCACTGAGACTAATACACACAGGGGCCACGCCTCCTTCACTGATACTATTACACACAGGGGCCACGCCTCCTTCACTAAGACTGATAAACACGGAAGCCACGCCTCCTTCACCAAGACGGATAAACACAGGGGCCACGCCTCCTTCACTGAGACTAATACACACGGGCCACGCCTCCTTCACTGAGACTAATACACATAGGGGCCACGCCTCCTTCACTGAGACTGTTTTTACCTTTTTTCTTCGCAACTGGATAGTTGTGAGTCTGGATGAGATTTGGGATGGAATCTGTGGTAAATACACATCACGGCTGTATCACCATGTTTACACACAATGTTCTGTCCTTATTCTGCAGGCTTTGGTGGGAGAGAAGGCGTGCTATCAGTCTGTGTGCAGTCACGGTGGCCAGATCATCTACCTGGGAACAAAAGTACGTCTTTAGCAGAACGCAGCACTTCATTACAAAACAGGAGACAGTATAATCGAAGATCACTTTTAACTTTAACGAGCCGGTCTTTAACACTAACACTCATTACGTGCTGCTTTTTCTTTTTTCCTAACATGTTGTTATGATGTTGTTTACTATAAGAATGCTGTGTACAGATTGTGTGTGTAGCACAAGGTAGAAAATCCAGCCGGAATGCAGAGGGAAGGCTGTGGTTTCTGGCTGACTTCTCCATCACGTCTCGCTGAGCTTTTGGCACACGCCACTGCAATTATGCTAATTCGACAGCATGCATAATGTGAACGGTGTGAATATTCATCAAGGTCTGCTCGCCTTACCGGCCTCCGTGAACTGCCAGTTACCTGAGATGGAGAGAGACAGGGAGGGAGAGAAAGATGATTTTTTTGTTTTGTTTTGTTCTTTGTTTAAGTGTCAGTGGGTCGCTTTAATTAGAATGAACAGTGTAGAAAACGTACACGAGCACGCTAGTTGTGTCGTAATCGCCACTCTGACTGAGAAACAACATTAGAGCAACGTTGCTGTTCATGTTTTTCAATCTTCCGTGACGCTCGCAGCGCATCTTGCAATTTTTCCAGACAAATAGTGCTCGCTACTTAAGCACCCTCATCCTAAATGTCCCTGAAACACATGGGTAGTAATGCTCTTGTATTTTTCACGCCAAATACTACGATATAACTCTTTATCACGACATGCTCAGTTGAAACATGCTTTCTGTTCCCCTAGTTAGATGTTTTTTCATTTGTTTTGTAAAGTAGTTCTTTGATAGGCAGCTTAATGTACCTTAATGAACATCTAGCCTAGTGAACATTCAAGCCGGTTGGTGTGAGCACTAGGTACGAGTCAGTGGAAAGGTAGCCACTTCAAGCCAAAAAAAAATTTTTGCATACAACCCTGAGCGGGCCGACATCCTGCGCCATTGCCACCCAGGTGCCCCAGAAAGACGATGACCCGTTTGTCAAATCAAAAATCACTCTGCAATTTTGCATTCTCAATGTATTGAGATCACATGGGCCCGGATTGGTGGCGATGGTAATAATTTCCTAGAAGAAGTATATAAAAATCCACTGGATACGTTTTTTTAAACACTCCAAAATAACTGACTTCCTGTTGAGTTTAGCCCATGACATGCAATGTGAAAATTGTTCAGTTTAATGAGCTCTAAATGTGTACTGGGTTTCGTGTACATATGTGCAAGTGTGTATAAGCTATGCAGCAAAATGACGTGCGAGGGCCCTGTGCCTAGCTCGGGGCCCAGACTCTCAGGAATTCCTAAGGCAGCAGAATCCAACCTGGCAGATTCTACCCTGTTCTTGACTTTTTGACCCTCAAAAAGCCCAAGATGCTGGAAAAAACCTCCTTGGAGGAACAAGAGTAAAAACGTATTAAATGTTGTTGCTTAGGTGGTTTGAAGATGACATCGTTTTGCTTACCTATTAAGTTAATTATCTTTGAGTCTTGAACAAATGTTTTATGCCATCAGGCTGCAAAGTGCCTAAAAATACAATTTAAAAAATTGGTTGTTTCTGTAACAAACCCAGCAGCAACCTCATTTCCCCTCTTTTCTGTTCCAACCACTCCGCATTTAGCATCACCGGTATACTAATCACCGGCCTAATCATCTGTCATCATCTGCACCTGATTCTCACTGGTTCATGCCTTAAGTTCAGATGCTTGAATGAGACATAATTCACTTTGTGGCTTAACAAACATAAAAACAGTCCTCTGAAACTGCAACTAAGGTGCAGGGATTGGGTTAAAAAATGAGAGAACTATTAGATAACTATTTCTCAGACTACATTAAAATTACAAGAAGCAGAGTATGAAGAAATGAGTGGCGGCTCAAGACTTGTGCACAGTAATGTACAAGACATTGTAAAAGCATAGTGATCATTTTCTAAATCTCAGTCCATGGAATAAATTAAAAACAACTTTATATTACTATCTCATTTTTTATTAACCTTTATCTTGTTGCCAATTGTTCTTTTCAACAATTTAGATAGTGATCTGTGCTGAGCCAAACTTACAAATCGTATTTACATGCAATAAAGAAATGACACAAAGCATAAAAACTTTCTTACTAGTAAATGTTGGCTGTTATCTGTGATTGCTGTAATTGAATTGAATTAAATGTTTTTCTACAGTAGTTTTCATACTGAAACCCAGTCTTATTATAGTGTATTACAGCTAAAAAATCCTTTTTTTGTTTTTTTATTCTTGTTGCAGTCTGTCCATGTTCTGAACCTCAGGAACTGGAGAGAGGTGGGTGTGTGTGTGTGTATTTGTGGAGGGTATGTTTATATGTAAAATTCTGTATTTTTGTAGTATTCACCCCCCCTTTTTTTCTTTCCTTTTTTCCAGCGTGTCGATCATTTATTGAAACAGGAGAAGTTCACCGAGGCGCTCTCTTTAGCCTGGTCTTTTCATGAAGGCACAGCCAAAGCAGTATTGGGTGAGTGAACAAACCTTTTTTCTTAAATCGTCAAAGTTGTTGCTTACAGTGGTAGTCTTGGGGTGCTGTAGAGATGTGGAATTTTTACTGTAAAAATGTTCTTTGCTCTTTTACAAAGAAATTGGCAGGTTCTGTTCACTGATCAGTCGTAACATTATGACCTGGGATGCAGTGTGCCTTCTGACGCCTGTCTCTGAGAACCAGCATTAACTTTTTCAAGAGTTTGAGTTATAGTAGCTCTTATATTGGATCAGACTTCATGGGCCAGCCTTCACTCCACATGTGCGTGTCAGTGAGCCTTGGGTCGCCCTGTTACCGGTTCACTGGTTTCCTTTTCTTGGACCACTTTTATTAGGTTCTGACCAATGCAGACTGGAAACATCCCACAAGAGTTATAGTTTTGGAGTTGCTCTGACCAAGTCGTCTAGAGATCACAATTTGGCTGTTTTTAAAGTCGCTCAAATCCATTTTTCCATTTTCAGCACATCAACTTTAGGGACAAAGAGTTCACTTGCTGCCTACTACACTCCACCTATTTTCAGGTGCCATTATAATCAGATTGCCTCTGTCAGTGGTCATAATGCTATATCTGATCGGTGTACATGTGATGAATAATTTTGGCTATTCATTGACCTTTTTTAACTTTCCAACTGTGCAGAGCATTATGTTTTTGTCAATAGTTTTCTGTTGACATTTATATATAAAACTATGCATTAAAACTATGCTTAGTGGTCACCGCTTCGAGAATCATGACTCATTTGGTTTCTCATTTAATGAAAAAATCTCATCTCTCACACTGTCTTTGTTTTGTTGGACGTCCCAGGTCTGTTCGGTGACCCCGCCAAGTGGAAGGGCGTGGTAGCTGACAAGGTAACACCCACTATGACATAAAAGTGCTACTCACTTTCACTCATCTTCTATACCGCTTTATCCTGTGTTCAGGGTCGCGGAGACCTGGAGACTTAGGGCATATTCCAGGAGACTTAGGGCATGAGGCACGGTGCCAATCTATCGCAGGGCACACACACTCACACAACGGGAAATTTGGGAACGGCAATTGGCCTAATCTGCATATCTTTGGACTGTGGGAAGAAACTGGAGTACACGGGGGAAACCCACCAAGCACGGGGAGAACACACAAACTCCAAGCATACAGAGACGGGAATTGAGCCTGCCCGGGAATCGAACCCAGACTCTGGAGGTGCAAGGCGACAGTGCTAACCACTACACCACGTGCCACTCTTAAAGCGCTAATTATCTATGAATTATTTTACTGAGCAACTGAACGACAGGATGCCTAAGTGACTCAGCCTGCTAAGTTTTGCTAAGACTTTTTTTTTTTAGCTTGTTAACACTTTTCAAGGAAGTTTGCTATTGTGTAAATGGGGCGCGTTGGAGCAGATGGGAACTGTCTGTCACTAAACATCGGCAGAAAACTCACTCAAACCCCTGCGCTGATAAACGAAGGCAGACTTTTTCCATGAACCTACCTGTGAAAGTGTCATTTAAAATAATGTCACAGAAACATATGCAGACACATCACTGCTTCACTAGACATTTATCTTAATAGGAAAATCCAGGAGCCGTGAATATGCACAAGTTTGGATAAATATGCAGTTTGGACACACGTTGTGTCTCTGCGTCATGTCAGACAGCTAATCAGTTAGCTAGTTAGCTAACTCCTGGTTAACTAGTTCACATTGATACTAATAACATTTCATTTACATCGTTAACCTTTTATATAAAATCATAATGATCACAAGTTTGTCTAATTTTTTTTTACTAGCTTTAAATAAATTCTTTAGCTAGCGCACATATTTGGGGCTTCAGGTTTATTTATTAGAAAGGGGATTAAGAAGTCTTACATATAGCCTCCGAGTAGCGAGTGGTAAAGCGCTTGCCCTATCATCCGGAGATCGCTGGTTCGAACCCCGGGTGATGCTGTTTTCCTCTCACAGCCGGAGGCACAGAGAGAGCTGATTGGCCGAGCTCTCTCAGGGGGGAGGGATGAGAGGTACTTGTGCTCCCACATTAGTCACGGCTCTACAGCCAATCAGGGGCGTCTGTGAGCTCACGCACACGGAAGGAGCGGACAGCTTTCCCCCGAGTGTGTTACTCCGCCCCTAACGGTGCGTGAGCGAGCAGTTCGAAAAGATGGTGGTTCGAAGGAAACACGGGATAGCTTTCGTCCTCCCGACTGAGTGGTTGTAGTAGCCTTGATGTGTGTGGGAGCCTCCTAGTGACGGGGAGTAATTGGCCACGACTAGATTGGGGAGAAAATCGGGGAAAAAAGAATTGGACAGGACCAAATAAAAAAAAAAAAATAAAATTAAAAAAAAGAAGTCTTACATAAAGTGTTAAATTTAATAAGAAAATATGAACAACCACCAGTGTATGTGTTATGAAATGAAATTTGTACAATAGGAGTATAGATGGGTGTTTGAGGGCGTTTTCACATTGCACTCGTTACAGAGAACACCCCAAAGTCTGGTTAATTTTGATCAATGAGAACACGATCGTTCTGTACTCGGGAACCGTGCCGAAACGGTGGAAACGGTGGTCTTGTGAGCGATTTTATATATCCATTTATACTTTAATTTCAAGATATCAATAACATCAGGCGTTATATTAGTCACAGGTTAATATAATACCTGTATAATACGGGTAGTTCCCGACTTACTAACGAGTTCCATTCCGTCAGCACGTTTGTAAGACTGATTTGTTCTTAAGTCAGACAAAGTGAGCTTTTGACACAAATATAAAATGTAAAGCATACCAATCCACTTGAGTAAAATCTGTCCTCTTTCCACCCACTGCCATCATGTGTCAAAAAACCATAATCGCTCCTAAGAAAATAAATCTCACAGTGAAATGTAACAGTGTTGTCGCTGCTCATTAAAATCGCAAGGGGAATCCCAGACGCCATTTTGTCTCAGAGCAGTTATCCACTGTTTTGTCTAGTGATGTCTGTTTTGTTGAGGATTTTCCGAAATTAAGATTATGCAGTGTCTTTTTTTGTACAATACATGTGAGCTACTTCCGTGATTGAAGCGGAATTAAAACCGCGGTCTGTTTGTATCTGCGTAAATTTGTAACTCGAATGTTTGTAATTTGCGGACTACCTGTAATATAAACACTGACCAGTGGGAGAGTGGGGAGAGCTGAGCAATTATTTCTTAGCACAGTACAAAGCGCCTTATGTGAAAACGCCAAAGTCAAATTTTATTTCATAATACATGTACTATGCATCAGTCTGTGTGAAACAGCAGTAAAGCTTCTCTCTCGTCTTGTCACAGATGGTGGAGATCTTGTTCCAGTATGTAGAGCGTTCGCTAAAGAAGTGTCCTGAACAGGGCAAGATCCAGCTTCTGGAACAACACTTTCAGGTAGATGAAGCTATAGAAGCCCTTATATCACCTTCCATACTTTTATCATTTATTTATGTCTAGGTATTGTTATTGCTTTATTCTTGCTTTGTATCACTGATGTTATTGGCTATGTTCACATTACCAACCTGAAGTGATTCAGATCTGAATTTTTATTTATTTATTTAAATTTTTTATATGGCTGGCTGAGCAAAGGATTGTCATAAATGTCATAAATGATCTAAAAAAAAACCCCTGAAAAATGTGGCTTGTAATGTGAACATAGCACAAGAAAATGGTTTAAGATGTTTTTTAGTCCTCCAGCCGATTGGTAAGAAGAATTTGTAAGAATCAAATTTCTGAGGGAAAAAAAATTCTGAATTTTGAATTTTGAAAAAATGACTTTAATCAGAATAATAACTTCAGAATTTAAAATTTGGAGATTATAGTCAGAATTCTGTGGAAAAAAGTCACAACCTAGTTTGAATGGTGGCCATTATCCTCTTCTGTAAATATGCAAATGTTTCATAAACATTTCCAAATGATTTTGTAAGAGAAGTAACTAGTAGAGCTGAGCAATTTGATCAGTGTTTTCTTAATCAATTACGTTAATTAACTTGATGGGTTCGTTTTTGATTCAGAACCAATTCCTACTATAATTAGTCATATGAAATGTTAGATTCTCAAAAATGGACAAATGCTGTAAAAATATTCTATGGTCTCTGCAAACCGATTCTTTTTTCGTGTTTGCTGAGAATTTAATTTATTCTCCTACTATTAAGTTATGCTTGGTAGAAAAAAATTGCATTGTATGAGGTGGACATTTAAACAATCAAGCTACACAGCATTAAAATGCATATTAGATACTTTGAGTAGTTTTTACTAGTTAGTAAATAATGATTTTTAATTGAATTAAAAATCACAATGCCCCAAAATCAACCAGAAAGTCACAGCTCTAGTCACTAGAGACCACACATCATTTTTTTTTATTAAAGTAGAGTTCACACGGGACACCAGTTTAAAAGGCCATCATGTGATTTCTACACACTGCACATCAATTTGCATATTTTATTATTGTTAACAATTTAACTATTTGTTAATCTTCAAGAGTATTAATGCACATTTTAAAACAAAATTATACTTGTTATATGTCTGCATTTTTTAAAGGTGTAGCTGTTTTATGATACTATATTGCCACGAAAATTATCTTGTCAATATTTAATATCTTAAATAAAGACAGTTTTGTGTTTCCTGACACCATAGACAAGCTATAGCTTTAATCACATGACAAACGAACACGTTCACATCTTCATCCAGAAGCCAAATCGGCATCAGAGCGTCAGAAGGGGGCGTGGCCTAAAGTTAGAATCGTACATTCGAAGTGAAGCAAGAACAACATGATTTTACATTTGATGTGAAGCTACAGATGCAACCTATTATGTTTAAATACAGATATCATGTTTAAGACTTTGAAGCTCAAGGTTGTATCATTAACGAGCGTCAGTCATGAGCCAGGAAGAGCCGAAATGGAGGTGGTGTCAGCTCTTCTCTCACCCTACGCACTCGTTTTCTCTCTGTCTCTTTAGGACATGATTCCTGTCATGGTGGATTACTGTCTGCTCCTGCAGAGGACGTAAGTCATGCATCCGGCACTGAAAACACCCTACAGCTCTGCCACACACACACACACACACACACGCACACGCACACACACACGCACACACACGCACACAGTGTTGTTCGTGTGTGTGTATGTCATAGAACATTTATATAGGTCAGATTTATACAGCAAAAAAGCAGCATTACCTTCAACTCCAATTTCAAGACATTACACATCAGATTAATATGTTGCATGATACATATTTCTGCGCAAGAAACTGCTTGAAAATAGCCAAAGAACATATCTACACTTGTACTGTCATTAAAAACAACAAGATCTATGAATATGAATCAATATATAAGTGAGACACACCCTAAATCCCATGTCTAAGCTGTTATTTGCATAATCATAGCAGCCCAAAGTGTAATAATATATACAGAATAATAGGCAGAATAAAAAAAATAGGGAAATGAATATGAAATGTGTAAAAAAAAAAAAAAAAAAAAATGTATGAATCAAAATAATCAGCTTGTTTCTGATGATGAAGCCAAGAGCGAGAAAAGGCTCCCTGAGATGGCCATGTAAAGAAACCTTGAGAGGAACCAGACTCAGCAGGGAACCCCTCCTCATTTGGGTGATAACAGATAGCAGGGATTTATCAGCTCTCATACTGGGTGTTCGGCAGCTGGAAGTTCAGGATGAAACATTTTCAGTTTGATAAAATGTTGTGGCAAATTGGCTAACTTATCAGCCAAGTTCAGGTGCGTTGAAGGTTCACTGCCGCGCAATCATTTGCATAATGTGCGTTATTGGTCAAAATTGATTTTGTGACATCATAACCTTAGGTTAAATCCTATGTTTTTGTTTTTTTAATCAAAGTAGCTGCTTTTTTAAATTAGCAAAAATCTTCCCTTATGAGTTTTTTTCAAAACAAATTGACACTCCAGTCTGTATAAACATTTGAATAGGAGGTCAAAAAACTTAAGATAAAAAAAAAAACTCAGCTCAGGATTACTTTGAGCAGCTCTTTCCTTCTGTCATGTGCATTTTATCTGTCTGGTCACCATCTGTCTGTTTCTGTGTGTACAGTATTTGAAGTAATAATTTTCAGATCCTAAAAATACACACTGAGCAGCAGGTCAGTCCCCCAGAATCGGCGCAGTTTTGAGTCTTAATATGATGCTGAGATCTTTAGCACTTGCCAGTTAGTTGAAAGCAAAGGCGTGCGTATGCACATATCTGCATCTGCGTCTGCAGCTCAGCACCTCATGGAGTCTGTTCAAGAGAAGAACAAGGAAGAAGAGATTTCCTTTAACTCCCACGCGTCCCCAGTGAGACCTCGGTGCACTTTTTGACACCTCGTTGCTTTAATTGCTCCTCTTGAACTTGAGAGCAGACGTTCAGCTTTTGACACATTGCTTCTATTAACCTCCGGTCTCCAGCTGTTCTCAAATCAGATTTTTTTTTTATTTTTATATTTTACTTTTTTTTTTTTTTGGGCCTATGAGGATAGTTAAAGAGCTCTTTAAATTCAAGGGTACTTCAGTCTCTGGGTGCTCAGCATGTTTTGGGGGTTAAGACCATCATGTCTGCTTTTGAAGGTCATTACTAGCTGTTTGTGCGGCAATTGAAGACCACATTTAATTTAAAATAATGATGACTTTGAAATATTTTAAACTCATTTGGGGGACAAAACTGTTCCTGATAGTTGCTAAAATGCTAAATTTTTTCTTTAAGGTAAAATCTATAACATTTTAAATCTAGTATTAGTAATTATACTTCAGTATACCAAAAATATCTAAAAACACTGAAGCAGGGTCTTACTGTATAGTAGGATTAAGTAAAAATATTTTTTTACATTATTAAATAATTTCATTTTATTATTATAAAATATTTGTGTCATTCTCAAAACCTTTTGCCCCGGCTGTACAGAAACATACCGCTTCACGATTCATAAACACACTGTACATGTCTCATGAGTTGTATCAGACCTGTCCTCTATAATTGTATTTCTGTTTATTTCACTATGAAGGGTTCGTACACTCAGCTGGTTTTTTGCACCGCTTTCTGTCCAAGGATATTAGTGTTTACCTTTATGTGACCCCGCGAATGGTTTAGCCCTTATTCTGTTGTATCTCATAAAAAACATATGAGGCACTTCAGCTCAATATTAAACATGTGGGCATATTGAATCTTATATCACTGAAAGTGCCCGGTTGTTTACAGAATTATACTAAAACTAGATTTCTCAGATGGACCACTGGGTCTGTGTGCCTTTTAAAAAGAGAAATTACACAAAGATATTGAGAAAGAACATCTCATACAGATGAGGTCTTGGATATAAAAACTATGCTTCATAGGACAAGAATTTTACACATCCCATCACTCTATCCCATACAGTATAACAGAAATCAATATAAGCATGCATATTGATTCGTCTCTTTTTGTGCCAAGTGAACCTATAACGTTTCTTAGAGGGTAGGGCCAAGTTTGTCTCTCTCCTTCTTACTTTTTCTCTTTCTCTTCTTTCTTCACTCTCTCACTTAATCCTACTATACAGTAAAGTCCAGTTGTGTGTCCTACGGAACCATAGTCGTGTCACCACAATAAAAAGCATGAACATACCAAAGCACTCCAAAAAACACAGTAATGTTTACTTCTTCCTACAATAGCAGTAAAAATAATGGCAGTTTTGCTTGCTGCATATTTGCAGTAGTGATTTAATTGCCCATGGTGGGCTTAATGGTTGTACAATTCATGTTGATGTGAGTTAACAAACTCTTTTGTTCATTAGCATTTTAATAACTAGCATATTTGAAGGAAGCTGGCTGTTGCGGCAGTTAACATAACATAATATAAAGGCACATAACATAACATAATATAAAGGCACTTTATGTTACTTTTATGTTACATTTTTATAATAGTATTTCACAATACTAACACCACAATGTAACTAGGCTAACACAAGGATACACATTTACATATTTTATTTCATTTAGGGAGCACAAAATATGCTCAGGTATTTTGGCAGAGTGGGATGTCTGGAATTTCTACTTACTTTAACTTAAGGCCAACAGCAAACTGAACATCAATGGGTCGATTGAACATCCGTATGAAGAAACAAAGAATGTTAAGCGATAAATGGTAATGGAGTGAGCCATTCATGCGGATATTCATCTTCACAGAATGTGAGAAGCTAACGATTTAGCTCGCCAACATGCAGCTGTATGTTTTATTACGGATATTATATAGTCACAAAGAAAGTGGAGAAAAATCCGTAATAGCAACATTTCTCTCGGATATGTAGGTAAATATTTGAGAAAATGTATAGGATGGGTAAAATAGCACCGTTCTTTCACCTAGCATGGAAACAGATCTGTCAGAGGATATTGACGTCGGAAATTACGACTATCACAGGAGTGCGCTGATGCTCTTTGGAGTACATTAATCTGACAGGAGAAAACTCTTTCTTCCTCTCTTGTTCTCTCACACACTCGCGCACACATGCACAGTATCCGGAGGCTAAGCTCACACAGATACACTCATTAATGTCTTGAACATCAGCTTGAGTTTAGCAAGAGTGGAAATTCTCCCTCACATTTCATCATCATCCCCCTCCTCATCCCTCTCCATCTGTCCCTGTTTCATCTGCATTTCAGTGATAGCTAGTAACACTTTAGTGCACACACAGACACACAGACACACACACACGCAAGCGCACACGCTCCGTTTTTCTTTATACGCTGTGAAAATGTCATCTTGGCTGCTAGGGCCTGTCTTGGTTTTACAGCCAGTTCCCAGTATGTGTTAAATTTTCTCTCTAAGGAGAATCTCGTTTGTCATGTAAACACCTTGTGTGTGTAATGAGCGGCCCTTGTTTCTCATGTCCTCACATGCCTTGTCTGTATCGGTGATGAGAATGAGAAAACTGTCAATTATTTTTCTTTTTTTTCTTTTTTACAGTCATGTACTGTATATTGGAATAGAGAGACTTATTCTCTTATTCTGAACACACTTCGAGTTGAGCTATGACTAGAGATGTGATTACATCTGTGTTTTAAACTTATAGTATCTTAGGTAAAATTGGAGCTCACGAACTATGACCTCAGCCCCATGTCATCATAGTGTGTAAGGGGCCCTTTTGTTCTTCTAGGGATTTTATTTTCCCTAGTATCTGGGGTCTTAATTTGCTCAAAAAGTCATGACAATCAGCACACAGGTTGAAATCTTCTGCCATTAGGACCCCTGAGTCTCTGGGCCCTGGGCGTGGCACAAGGCGTTCATAAGAGGTTTTGCTGCATAGCTCAAACACACTTGCACGTATGAACGCGAAACCCGGTACACATTTTTTGTAGATCTCAACAGATTTCGCTATGCATGTCATGGGCTCTACTCTACTCAACAGGACGCCAGTTATTTAGGGTTTTTGTGAAATGCACCGAGTGGAATTTGATATATTTGATATGTCGCCACCAAACCGGGCCAATGTAATCTCAGTACATTTAGGATGCAAGATTTTTGATTTCTTAAATGGGGCAGCTGTGCTTACACCTTAAACCTACGGAGAAAAGCAGTTAATAACTTTCTGTGTGACATTATATTGAGTGACATCATAGTGTGATACATCTGGAGCTTTTGGAGGTCTAAACATAAAATTCCCTTTTTTCTAAACTTAATGGTATTGGTATATCCCCTTTAAACGCATGTGGCCACTGTGCCCATCGTCTTTCTGGTGCACCTGCGTGGCAATGGCGCAGGATGCTTTTACCTTGAATTTATGCTGAAGATTGGCTAATAATTTTCTGAGTCACATAATTTTTAGTGACATCTTAGTGTGAATGTGAAACCCGGTACACGTTTCCTGTAGATCTCAACAAAAAATTTTGCTATGCATGGGCTCTACTCTACTTAACAGGATGTCAGTTATTTTGGGGTTGTTTGCGAAATGCACCCAGTGGAATTTGATGTTCTCCTCCTAGGGTCAATATGATCTGGGTCAATATGATCTGAAGACATCGTGGAGAGATTTTTGATCTATCAAACGGTTCACCTGTGGCGATACCTTAAAGTTATGCTGAAAATTGGCTAATAATTTTCTAAATGACATCATAGTGTAATGCATTTTTTTAACAGCATCTGGGGCATTTTGGGAGGCCTTAACGTTCTCAAAAAGCGCACAGGTTGTGTGGTGTGCCCGGGTGGCGATGGCACATGGTGCTTGGTGCCCGCATCTTTCATTTTGTGCTGTTATGAACAAAACCCTAAGCCGTAAAAGATTTATGAAGACCCTGATCTATAAGATCTCAAATAAAGACCAGATACAGAATATCTCATATCTTGTATGCACTTTTTTTTCTGCCCACAACCTTCAGAATGTTGAAGGTTGCACTCAATAGTGGATGAATAAACGAGTCTCCTGTGTTTGCTAAAGAGCTACGGGATAGGTCTGTGGTTGATGTGAGCTGCCCTTGGTCACGACTATTGCCAAAGTTATCCAATTCTAGTGAAACGAGACCTTCAGCTTATGAGATTAGAGGATATCGTGCAGGTGTTTTCAAAATGTGCTATTTTTTTTTTCATGTGCTGTGACAAGTTTAAATCTCAGAGAGGCTCCCAGAAGAGCTAATAATGTGTCAAGTATAAAACTGACAGTGACGCAGGCGTGGTATGAACTTGGCATAAGAGTGTAATTTCTGTTTAGAGGATAAATGTAAATATAAAGGAACTGTCACTTTTTTAACGCTTGTGATTCGTTTTCAATTTCTAAGACGTTTCACACATTTTTTCAGCTTTCTGTCAGAGCTGTGTGATGTTGATTGATCCAATAAATTCTTTAAGTTTGACAAAAATATACTACAGCGCAGGATCAGCCAGGATCCAGCGCCCCGGAGCAGGGTTAAGAGACTTGTTTAAGTGCTCAAAAGGGTCAGCTTGGCGCTGCTGGGGCTCAAACCCCTGACCTTCCAATCCGTCTTAACGTGTTTTTTTTTTTTTTTTTTTTTTTTGATAAATCTGTGTAAGTCAGTATTACCTTTAGTTGTATTGATTAACCTGTACGTTGCAGTTCTACTTTTGAATAGAAACAAGTTTTGTAATTGTTAAGTCAAACATATATTAGATGGATTATTTTGCTGTTTGCTTTTTAAAAACACAAAGTTTACAAAGAGGCTTAAAAGCAAAGCATAATTATCTCCAGGGTTTCCTCTCACACTGCTTTATTTTTCTCCCACAGTCCAACGCCATGTAGAATTAGGTTAATTGGCATTTTATAATTGCTCATAATGTGTGTGTGTGTGTGCTTAAGTGCCCTACAATGGATTGGCACTCTGTCCAGGGTGTGCCCCACGGATTGTGTTTACTGACGGTGGTTTCTGGAAGTATTCCTGGACCCATTTAGTAATGTCAATGACACAATTCTGCCGATGAGTGATGCAGTGTCGTCTGAGGGCCCACGGGCATCCAACAAAGGTCTTCGCCCTCGTCTCTTACACACAGAGATTTCAACTGCAATTTGCAATTACTTTGCAATTTGACGCTGAGGAAAGTTGTTTTTAAAGTATTTCACAATCTTTTTATGTACTTTTTAACAGAATGGAGAGGCTCTGCACATCTTTACTTCTGAGAGACTCTGTCTCTCTAAAACATCCCTTTTATAGCTAATCATATTACAGAGCTGATGTCAATTAACTGAATTAGTTGCTAGATGTTCTCCCAGCTAAATCTTTTCCAATTTTCTCCCTAATTTAGTCGTGGCCAATTCCTCCCCGTCACTAGTACTATAGTAGTACTATAATAGTACTACTTCTATTAAGGCTCGCCCTACGGGAGGGCGAAGACTATCCCGTGTTTCCTCCGAACCGTGTGACGTCAGCCGACCGCATCTTTTCGAACTGCTTGCTCACGCACCGTTAGGGGCGGAAGAACACACTCGGAGGAAAGAGCTAGCCGCCCGCTAGGCGCCCCGATTGGCTGTAGAGCCGTGATTAATGTGGGAGCGCAGGTACCTCTCATTCCTTCCCCCTGAGAGAGCTCGGCCAATCAGCTCTCTCTGTGCCTCCGGCTGTGAGAGGAAAACAGCATCACTCGGGGTTCGAACCAGCGATCTCCGGATGATAGGGCGAGTGCTTTACAACTGCGCCACTTGGAGGCTCTCATTTATTCATAAAAATTGATAAAGAAATGGACACCACTGTCAAACATAAATTTCTAAAATTTTAAAAAATGATTGAGTGAAATGTCCTACCTGTTGAAAATCTGATCTGTTTTCAGGGGCTTTTGTTTTACAAGTTATACCTGAGAAGTAATTTGTTTAGACTTACAGAATATATTTTATCATAATCACGACCATGTAAAGTTATGGAGTGACAGATGAAAAGAGTTTTTACTCAAATTACTTTATTTTAATTGGGTATTTCTGCACTCAGTTGAAACACTCCACAAAACTAATCAGGCATCACCTCAGAGCAGTGTGTGTGTGTGTAATTGCCGAAGTCACCGCTGTGTGTTTTTGGTCGGGTCTGTGTCTGGAAGAAGTTGTTTGATACTTGCAGTTTGCTGGTTTCAAACTATTCGGATGTCTCTGTGGATTTATTATCAGCCTCAACCTCTGGTCTTGTTGTGCTTTCTGTCTCTTTGTCTTTCTCTCGTTCATTATCTCCTTCATTTTTCTTACTTGTTATCTCTGCCCATTCTCTTATCTTTTCCTTACCGTGTGTATTTTAAAGAAAAAGAATCATGCAGTAAGGTTCGGATTTTAAGTTAATTCCCTGCTGCGCTTTTTTTCCTCCTTCTGTTTCATAGAGATTTCGTTGAAACAAGGAAACGGCATTATGCTTCAATTTTTAAACCTTTGAATTGCTCTTTGCTCAGAAGTGCCTTATTCTCTTGAAAGAACAGCTGAACGATTTGACCACGGGGCACATTTTCACATTTGTCAAAAGTGTAAACTTATCCCAGGTGTGCAGTGTTTCTTATACATGTATGCCAAATTGCCAGTTCAATAGGTACAGCTGCCTGGCAGCTATGCGGTACTTGACACATTCACTTACCCAGGCGAAGAATCTAAATATAAATAAGTACAAATAAATGAGCTTTAAATAAAATAAAAAAACAAGAAATGAAATGTCTTAAAGTACCAAACAGCAATGCAACTAAAGTGTCTTGTTATATTAGTCAGATTTTACACAGAGGGATTTCTTTATGATTATTGTTTTACCCAAAGCAGAGATAAACTATACCTTTAGGAGTTTTGCATGTCGGGCATTCACAAGCTAATGGACCCCAGGTTGGTTTTCACAATTGACAAAGGGTTTTGTGATGGAAACTAAAATGTTACATTTTTATTGTTGTATCATTTTTTTACATTTGAACAATTAAGGGTTAAGCGCCTTCCTCAAGGGCCCAAAAGTGGTAACTTGATGGTGCAGGGGTTTGAAACTGGGACCTTTCGTCCCATCAGTAGTCCAATGTCTAAAGCACTGAGCTACCACACTGATCTTTTATATAGAGTAGATCAGACATGCGCAATGCATTTAATGTAGTCCATCAATAACAATGAACTGAAGGATGATCTGAGATTGAATCTGATCAGCAGTGCCAGACTTTCATTTTTGGATCACATTCAAATATTTCTTTTTAATTTCAACTGTGGGCCCTGGGCTTATTCTAGCTTTATAGATGCAGTTTTTTTTTTTTTTTTTGTCAAATCCCCCCTTCTGCATTATAATCGGTTTCAAGAATTCGGCTTTATCTATGATTGGTTAGATCACCGGATAATACGAGAAATAGGAGCCAATCCTAGAGCACGAAGGCGTGACTTAAAGGCAATTTCTATAAGAAACGGAAGTAAACTGGACAGACCACCAGCTCCAAGCAGAGCGCTGTGTGCGGTGAAATGTGCATGGCTCGCACCTCAACACTTGGTTCACACAACCTTATTGTTTTGAAAGCATTAGTATGTACGGTATTTCTGACATCTGTGGTGAACGTCACACTAGATGCAGATGCTGATCAAGCTGCTTGAAAACTCGATGTTGCAGATTATCACCAAATTTCATGGTGATTAAAAAGCGGGGAGGAAATGCAATCTTGAGGCGGTCATTACAACAAAGTAATGATATGAGTTTTGCTGATATTTGTAACTACTAGTTTTGCGTTTCTGGGTTCTTTAAAAAAAAAAACAGATAATTCTGACTTTACTCACTTTATTCAGGGAAACAACAATAGTCAAGAAAACTAATGTGAAAATTTAATGAAACCTTTAACTGGATGTGGAATTAGAAGTGTGACGGTAACTAATGAGTAGAAACCAAAATGGCAAGGTCTGGGCTCATTTGGAAAAAAACTAATTTTGGAAGCCCTGCTCATGTAGTTAAAGCAAACCTTAACAATGTGTAATTAGATTTTTGCACTGAATACTTTTCTTAAATAAGTATCGACTTTTTATTAAAACTAGGATTTTTTTTTCTAAATGCGCCCTTAGTTTTCCTGAACACCGTGTCATAAAGAGAAACTTTTTTTCTTTCTTTCTTTCTTTCTTTTTTTCTTTCTTTCTTTCTTTCTTTCTTTCTTTCTTTCTTTCTTTCTTTCTTTCTTTCTTTCTTTCAAGGTATTTACCCATGTTTGTTATTCAGAACTCTGCAACTGACAGGAGAGTCTGTTTAGTTCCATGGAATTATATTCTGTCTGCGGTTTATAGGTTACAGACTTTAATGATGTAGGCTGTAGGTCACTTCCTTTTCATGTGCTGCATATCAGGTGCTTTATGAACATCACTGCAGCTCAAATGCATTTCACTCGACCTCAGGTTTGTGTGCTTATCAGACTAAATACTGTACCAATATTGTAAGAGTTTACCGTAAGCTTTTATTCATGGTTTGTGTAGAATATTTTTTAATTATAATGTGCATAAAAGAGTGCAGTAAAGTTGCAGTAAGTACAGTAGTTTGGTGTTTGTGTGTGTTTAAGTGATAATCAGCAGACAAGTAATCGAGGTTTGTACTTTGATCAAGTAGCACGGCAGTAGCAGCATGTGACTAATGTCTTCTTCTTTTTTTTAAACCTGTACCAAGTTTAAAGTTTCATAGCATGAGTAAAAAGCAGATAATTTTATTTGTGTGTCAAAAAGAGAATGTATTACAAAGTATGCATTGAATGAACAGAATTTCTTGAATGAAAGGCTATATCACAAAGTAGGTTAAAAAAATCATGTTTTTTTTTTTCAAGTTAAGTTTTTTCTCTTGTCACTGTCACTTCTTTTTTATCGCTATTTTATCTAGATTAAATTTACCCCATTTAAACAAACAATGTGTTCAAACAAACAAATATACAAATTCTATTATTATGAGGCTTATGTTGTTGTGTTTATTTCTTTTTCCAGTGACCTGCTGTTTAACCAGATCTACTCGAGGCTGGTGGAGAACTCGGTGGCTAAGGGCGTCTTCTTGGAGAGTCTCGAGCCGTACATCCTGAGCGAGCGGATTGGCTGCCTGACAGCGCCAGTCATGAGGGACCTTCTCAGTTACTTCCAGGAAAATGGCATGATGGAGAGCGTGGAGGGCTGCCTGGTGCACATGGACATCACCAACCTGGATATACAGCAGGTGGGTGTACTCTCTGGAGTCTGTTTGAGTGTGTGTGTGTGAAATAAGATACCCCGGATAATCATCACCTTCCTTCACATCCATCAACGTTTGTTTTCATTAGTCTGTACTGTATATGTGCAATCAAACCAATGGGGTTGTGTAATTAGCACCTGCGCCGCTTTACCCAGGAAGGCGTGTGAACACTGGCTCACTGCACCCACAGATCCCAGTCACATTGTATCGTGAGCACTTTGATGTTTGAGGGGGGAATCCTAAATTTATACATAAAACATGCATTTGTAAGTACATAATAGATTCGATTATATATACGATTTGCATGATCTGGTTTGATTCACAGTATTGGCTTTTGATTCGATTTGATTCTCTATGTATTTTAAACGAAATTTGTATGATGAAAAGACTGCTTAAATATAAATATATTAAATGTCTAAAATTTTCATTAAACATATAAATTTAATTTATTATTATTTTTTTACATATAAAATTCTGTTTTCCAAGCAGACATTGAGCTCCAAAGTCGGTTAAAATGCCCGATTTCCGCTCGTGTGTGTGTGTGTGTGTGTGTGTGTGGTGTACTTAATGCTCTCTGGCTGTCAAGGCTTTCCGGGGGGAAAAAAAATAAATAAACGTTCATGTGACAGGTGTGTTCTCTTATGTATTTTACTTCCATGGGATGAGGAGACCCCTGGGACCCCTGGTGTTTAAATAGTGTAAGAGCAGTAAATAGTGTAACAGCAGTACATGCTCTGGTAATAGAAATCAAAAATTCCATGATGTGAATCACACATTTCCATCTTTGCATCACAGTGCTTTAAAAACTACCACGGAATACAAATTGAAGCCGTTTCAGAGGCGAGTTCTTTAGGCGAAACACATTTTCAGATAAAATGTGCAGATAATCCGTTCCAGCCACCCCTAAATATTACCAATTTTTGCATCTAAAAACAATCAAAACATTTAGAAAACATATGCAAATGAAGTAAAATATAAAATCCATCTTGGATTCCTCACCAGTTGTTTCAAAAACAAACCTGAAAGTGACTCCCTTTACTCGTCCTCTTGGGATCAGAAACTCGTTTCGCTTGGCTTTCTACTGAGAAAAATTGGCTTCCTTGCAAATTTATTTATATATATTTTTTTTGTGAGGCAAAAATGAGTTTGTATGTTAAGGTACAACTGTAGTAGTATTAATACTGTATATATTTTTTCCTCAGTATTTGGATTTTAAGTCCTGTATTTAGAGTTTTACGTTCACTCCCACAATCACAATCTTCACATCCTTGAGTTTTTTTTGCAGCTTAAATCACTATTTGAATTAAAACCAGCCCTTTGTTTTCACTGCCACGCACTCACTTTGTTCCCTCCGACCCTATTAACTTCACTGAACTTGAATTCTGTACCCCGAGTTCCAGCTTTAACGTTCAGACTAACCGGGTGTTACTTTTTTCCAACACTGCACTCAAGTCCTGCTGCCAGTTCCTGTTAAAGCCCTAACATGTTTATTGTGTGGTGTGTAAATGTGTGTGTAGGTGGTGCAGATGTGTTGGGATAACCAGCTCTACGATGCCATGGTGTACGTGTTCAACAGTGGCATGAATGATTACATCAGCCCCATGGAGGTAACACGCATGCCACAAAGATCTCAGCTCTGTGAAGTAATAGTGTTTTTCCATTAGTATGTCATTGATATGGACGTTTTTTTTTTTGCCACAAAAAAATTTTGAAAGTTTTAGCAAAGTTTGAACACACTAAGCCTTACATTTAACATTAAAATAGATGTAATATCTACTGTCCCTACCATAGCTACAGAAAATACTTCTCTGATCCGCTGGTTTGTTTTTCTCTATTTACGCTACAAGCGAATAGCGCCACCTTGTGTCCTTCAGTTTGTTGTTAGCCTCACGTTCATGAAGGCAGGTTTCCTAAGTAATATCCTAAAAGACGGGAATATTATCAAACAATATTTCTCCAATTAAATTAAAATCTTTCCAGTTAGAGATTTCCAGTTGTGAGGTTAGGTAGGGCTGCCCGTCTTCACCGATCGATCCCGCCTTTAGATCTTGCATTAGAAATGTTTACAAAAATTCAATCTCATCTATGATTCGTTAAGTAATTTAATACATAATGAAATGTAAAGTCAATCAGTGCTTACTGCTCAGGCAAAGATCCAGAGGATGGAATTACAGACAGATGGGAGAGAGACGTTCTTATAGAGTTTACAGATCGGGAATGGAACGAAAGTTTCCTCTCAGAAACTCGTTACATCATGTTATGTTTACATTATGTGGGGGCAAACGCGTTCAGAAAGAATATTCATTTTCTGACAAGAGGGAGAGAACAATCGGAGCATGTGTTAACATAGCTGATATTTACGTATTTGAATGATTGATCAAAGGTTTACACCCCCTCTCATTATTCGATTCTGATTATTAGAGGTTTATTAGGGTCCATGTAGGGTCCGTGCGTCTATTGTGAGCAATACTGATGTTGTAGTGAGTTATAATTGGCTGTATAATTTTACCAGGTGATTTTGTTTTTGCTTTGGGGACTTGTTTGTTGAGGGGAACAGAGAATGACAGAAAGGGGGATGAAGAAAGAGATCGAAGTGTGTGAGTGGTGTAAATTAGATTGTGTGTCTAGACATGGCTGGTACCGGGGCAGCTTTTGTTTTTTGATGAGTTGGGCAATTTTTCAGGTTTGTGAGAGAATAAAGAGTGTGCTGATAGATTTGCTTGGGAAGTTTGTGTGTGTGTGTGTGTGTGTGGGTCTGGGATGAAGTAGTGAATGCACTATTAGCTCAAGAGGCAGATGAAAGCGATGCAGTCGGTGAGATCCTCTGAAGCGCTAGATGAAAGGGAATTGATATTGGAGAATAATTTGTATACCCGCGCACGCACACACACACACACACACACACACGCACACACCTGTCTTCACAGTGTTTAGTTAATGCAGTATATTATCTATCTCTACATCTATCCATCCATAAATTTGTCTATCTGTATCTAGTGCTTTGGGACACGTTTTATGTGGAAATTAATTTTTCTTTCCCTCACTTCCTGTTTTCAGAAACTCTTTCAGGTGATTGGTCCTCCTCTGCGTGAAGGCAGATCTCTCACAGGTACATCTGCTTCCCACAATTCTCTCTGCTTCTATTAATTAGCTTATGTCTATATTAATAAAACGTTGATTACTAAATGCTAAGTAGAGCAATCCCAGAGAGAACACTCCTGTATCAGAGCAAGATCTGCTACCTGCTTGCCTTTAGCTTTAGTGCTAGCAGATTTCCCTTTCGCAACCCTCGATGTTTGCGAGCCAGGACAAGAGAAAATTAGCCGTAGCAATCTGCTATTAATCTGTCTTCAGCTACAGTAAGTTAGTTTGCTAGCTAGTAATGAGTCTCACAGCTTGATAGCAGAAATTGGTACCGCTAATTTCCTGATGAGCCTCCTGCTGCTAGCACACAAACATCTGAGCTAAATTAGCAGATGCCTGAGGTAATTAACTGTTGTTTGTTAATAACGAAGACAACAAACCCAGACAGCCTCTTTTAACAGTCTGAGGAGCATTTTTGCTTCGATGTTTGTGAGATGGGAATAGGAAAGTCCTGAGTACATGTTTAGCAATAATCTGATATGAAGTTGTGCTTTGCTAACAAGAGTTACCTCAGCGTTATTGCTAGCAAGCTAACATAGCTGAAATGGAGCCTGTCTACGTGAGATATTGAGAGAATGTTTTTTTTTTTCTAAAGTTTCTTAAATTTAAGTACATTGTTTACTCAAAAAAAAGATAGGCACACCTTTAAAAACTGAATAATACTTCGCTGCAGCTAGATATTTTAATTGCTGCTAGCTATTTGCTTTTTGTGTTTAAATCTGTATAGAGTTAGAAAAAAAGAATCTGTAAATGAAAAATATTTGCTAGCAGTAAAAAAAGCAAAAAAAAACTATATTGCTTTAAAGTAAGCCATTAAATGACTAGCTAGCTGCTAATTTTGGAAGAGGTTAATTAAATAAGCCATGAACAAGTTAGGTTGCTAGTAACCCAGTGTAAGTACTGTATATATCCAGTGACGAAAACCAATTAACCCAAGTCACTTTATAGATAGAATGATTAAGCAATATCACACGAGAGGGAGTGCTGTTGCGATTAATATCAGTTATGAACAAAGTATCAAGAGTTTCACAAACGCCATTTATTAGCAACGCATTATAATGTGTTCGCGGCCTTAGTCGTTTTTTTTTTTCTTGCAACCTAACTAATGTTTGTTTGTGGAAACCCCGGCAATTTCGCAGAAACCACAAATAACCTCTGCAATTCTTTTATGCCTTTTTTTCATAGCAGTATGTAATTTTTCATGGGTTTTAACGCTAAACCGTTAGGAACAATATAATTTAATAATTAAATAAATATTTATGTAAATTCAGCTACATTTTCATGTAAAATATAATCCTGTATACATTTTCTTGTACTGTAGAACGATTCAAGATTTAAAGAACTTTATTAATCCCAGAGGGAAATTGCTCAAAGAAAGAAAGAACACAAAGCAACCGCAGAGGAAAATGCGACTTACCGTATTTACCCTACAGTACTTGTACCAAAGAAAATGTGCTCGCATGAATTAAATTCAAAATATTTTTCAAATTCAAATTTTATTTGTCACATACACAGTCATACACAGTACGATATGCAGTGAAATGCTTAGACAACTGCTCGTGACCTGAAAATTAAAGACTATAAATAGGAATAGGAAATAAATATAAAAATTTAAATAAAGGGTAAATTTAACTAAGAAAGAATAAAATAAAATATAAAAATTAAAGTTAAAAATAAAATAACTGTACAACAAAAATACACAATATAGAAAATATATAAAGAATATATGAAGAAAAATGGAACATACATGTAGGGTTAACATTTTACATTCCAGCACTAACGTGTTTACCTTTACATCCTTTTTTTTTTTCAAAGAATAATGTATTAAGATCAGTTTGAAATGAAATTAAAAGGATTTGGAAGCATATTTTGGTGTAGTGGTTAGCACTGTCGCCTTGCACCTCCAGGGTCTGGGTTCGATTCCCAGCCAGGCTCGATTCCCGTCTCTGTGTGCATGGAGTTTGCATGTTCTCCCTGTGCTTGGTAGGTTTTCTCCGGGTACTCCGGTTTCCTCCCACAGTCCAAAGACATGTAGGTTAATGGATGTTCCCAAATTGCCTGTAGGGTGTGAATGGGTGTGTGAGTGTGTGTATGTGTGTGTGTGCCCTGAATTGATTGGCACCCTGTCCAGGGTGTACCCTGCCTCGTGCCCAAAGCCTCCTGGGATAGGCTCCAGGCCCCCGCGACCCTGGATACAGGATAAAGCGGTATAGAGTGAGTGAGCATATTTTGGGGCATATTTAGTGTTTAAACTCTATAAAAATAGGCATTTTTCTTGCAATTTGCGGGTGCTCTACAAATGTAAGCCCTATGAATTTCAGGGGTCGACTGTATATCTTTATTAAATCGGTTACTTTGCTCCTTTAACACATTTTCTACCGCAACTAGCAGAGCTAACTATCCATGGCTGGTGGAGCTGGCGACTGACAGTTGGTGTAATTAATAGGAGTGAAGTTGTAAATTCTTACCTGTATTATGTAGCCAAAAGTTAAGGAGAATAAACCAAGGACAGGGTTATTTAAAGCTTTTTTTTTGTACTTGTATTTGTTCACAAGTCAGCAAGACATTTGTGTGTATGTGGATTTATTGTGCGTCTTTCTCTTCACAGAAGAACAAGTGGTCATGGGAAATAAGCTGCTTGTGTACATTAGGTGAGCATATGCATATCAACACACACACACACACACACACACACACACACACACACACACACACACACACACACACACACATTGTTTTATTTTGTGTTTATTCTGGTTGTGTCTGGTTTTGCAGTTGTTGTCTAGCAGGACGAGCCTATCCTTTGGGGGACATCCCAGAAGACCTTGTGCCACAAGTTAAAAATCAGGTGTGTGTGTGTGTTTTGGTTTTCTCCCTGCAACTTTTAGCTGTTAATGTATAATTTTATAATGTATAATTTTCATCTAACCACGGGAGGTCATGTAGCGAGCTGGACACACAGTTAGAATCAGCTTTGATCTTAGTTTTACCCTTTACAGTATAAACAGTATCTTACACACACACACACACACACACACACACACACACACACTGTCCCCGTAATCTATAGTAGCTGCATTAGAGACATGTCTCATTAGCAGCCTTTGTGTCTGTTTGAATAGTGGACACACACACACACACACACACACACACACACACACACACCACAAATCTGCTCAACCAGTCGCCTCTGGATGGAATAGCCGTAATTGTGGATGTATTGTTAAAGCCTAACAGTTTTAATAAGACAGTCAGTGTATCATAGGGCGCAATTAATTCTGCTCGCTATACCTATAATATCATATCAGTTTAAAATTCTCTGCCTTTGTACAAGACTGTTTACTCCATGGTAGGTTCTCTTTTATATTAATTAACTTGCTGTATGTACACACACAAACACACACGCACACACACACACACACTACCGGAAATCGCTTTCGGTCAACTGCTGTTGTTTATTAATAAAATTATAAATGCAGATTATATTAATACACACACACACATATATATATATATATAAATATAAATACGAATACAAATCTCAGACTGACAGTTGATCGGCTCACCTCTTCTTCAACTGCGGAGAGAGAGACTGTTCTTTCAGCATATTTTATAGTGACGATATGGAGACAAACGTGTGTTGTATTTAGGGTTGGGTACCGAAAACCGGTGCCAATACGGCAGCGGTACCTATATAACCGGTATGTACCGGACCGAAACAGAACGTGAATTTCGGTGCCTCATTTCGGTGCCACTTAAATGCCTGAATTATCGATTGAATGATGCAGTTGTAATAAGCATCAGATTCATCAACACACATGATTGCTAGTAAAATTTAAATACTGCGTTCATGGGGTGTCAGAAATGATCAGATTATTTTATTTGTTTAATTAGAAAAATCTTGAGAACTTCGGAAAGCTTTGATAATACAAATCCAAAACATTGTTGCAGTAATGTTACTGTAATTTTTTTTTTTTCTGGATTAAAAGTTTATTAGATTATAGGGCCTCCGAGTGGCACAGTGGTAAAGTGCTCGGCCTATTATCCGGAGATCGCTGCAAGCTAGAAAGCTAACTAGCTTCCAACACAAGGCTAAATCCCAAATCTCTCTCTCTCTCTCTCTCTCTCTCTCTCTCTTTCTCTCTCTTTCTTTCTCTAACCCCTGATCAAGGGCACTACTTTGTGTGTTAAATAGCACACTAGCTTTTCATTTAATGCTATTTGGGAATTAACCCCAAACCTGCGGAAGTAAACAGAGAGGAATAAGTAAAAATATAAAGAGAAACTTATGAGATTTAACCCACTGTCCACCACCTCAATGGTTTATTCTCCTCACCTATTGGCTACATAGTATCAGTGAAAATGTAAAACTATCTTCACCCCATGTTAATTACACTGTCAGTCGAAAGGTTCGATCCACCAGTTGCTGAATGATATGTGTTAGCAACATAACTTGTTAATAACCAAAAACTAACTAACTATCTAACGAAAAATTATAAATGTACAACAATGAACTAGCTAGCTAATTTTACCAACTAATATAAAAAAAGAAAGATTAAACTTACTAGTTTGCCAACTGTACAAGCTAATTTACAAAATGTACAGTAACTATCTAGCTACGGTAACAAACTACTCCACAATCTTTATTAGCTGCCTAATTTAACAAACTAATCCACAAGCTCTAACTAGCAAGCTAATTTTACAAAACATATCTAACCAACCATTTTACAATATTGAATGCACAACTTAAAGTTAATCTAAATGAAATTTTAAAGGTATATTTTAATTAACATGGAAGGCTAACATTTCCTCAACATTATGTAATTAAACTCTATTACAAATTTTCTAAAATAATGTGACTGGAACACAGTCATGCTGATATTCATCACAACAGCACTCCACTCGTGTTTAAACATTACATTAGTTAGAGATAGCCAGATTTACACCCAGTACATAGCTGACAGTTTATATCACAGAGAAAAGATGCAATCTGGGAAGTGACATCACATCTCTCTGTGAGTGTAGTATCGCGACAGGTTTAAATTTAAAGGTCTTTAAGAGATGAGTGTACTGTATACATATTACTAAGTGTCTGCTCTTCATTGAATGTGGTGCAGGTGTTTGAGTTCCTGATCCGCCTGCATTCGTTAGAGGCCATCCAGGAGGAGGAGGTGTATCCGTACATCCGGACCCTGCTGCATTTCGACACCCGCGAGTTCCTCAATGTTCTGGCGCTGGTGTGTATCAAACAGTAAAGCTACAAATAGACTCATTTCTCCTCTTACTGTACCTGCGCAGAGTTGATCAGCCAGGGAGGTGCACTACACTGGAGCCGACGGCTAATGTAACTAACACGACCCTGTCACGAGTTCACATTTTGCATATATAAAGCACCACACACACACACACACACACACACACACACACACACATACACTTGTGAATTCTGGAACCTCACATTATCTGGAGCCAGTCGCCTTTCTCAGCAAGTACCTTCGGATGAAAACAAGCATCGAAGGAGACCTGATCTAAAGTTAGATTTTTTTTTTTTTTTTTCACATTGAGGCCAAGGATTGTTTCTAAGAACACTTGGCCCCAAAAGTCTGGTTTATTTTCACAGTGGGAACCATTTTTCCATGCTTGGGTACCGTGACTAGGTCCCCTGGAAAAGTGGTCTGGATTACGATACCTGATCAAGGAAGTAGAACGCGCTGTTTAGATGTGACGTCATAGGTGATAGCTGATAAAGTAGGAAGGCACATGAGAGCGTGACTTGATAATTTCAGTAATATTAGTGCAAAGAGTAACATCCTCGTTCTATTCTTCTCTTGTGTTTAATGGTGGCTCACAAACAATGCTGCCACTTGCTGTATCAGAAAGTTTAAATGCGCAAGCGTGCCCGAGAATGGAGAACGTTTCTGTAAACGTCTAATGTGTTAATATGTTAATATTAGCGCACTGAAAAATCAGCATAGTCGAATAAAATCAATGAACAAATTAGTTGTGCGCATGTCATTTATTTAGTGACATCGAGTGTTTTTGACTCGAACTTTGAATTCTCTAAAAACCAATAGTGCTATGGGAACACATTTACAACTAAAAGACTCCGAAGTGTGCAGCATTTCACTTTTTATCTCAGCCAAAAAACAAAAACTAGAATCAGGAATAAAAAGACGTCCGGGGGCAGGGGCACGGTCATACACTGCTCTGAGTAATGTGTGAGGAAAGGACACACTCCTGAGAAGAATGTGGCTAATTAGTGTTTGTGTACCGCTGTGAGCTGACTTTTTAAAAATTTTTATTTCCAGTCCTCCTCAATGAACCATTCTTAAACCCTCCTGAGCGACTTACATAACCAGCACATGTGCATTGTTGCTGGTTTCTAAGCTCTGCTCTCTCTCTCTCTCTCTCTCTCTCTCTCGCTCTGCTCTCCTTCTTTTTATTTCCCAGCTCACAGCAACACACAGACCCTAATTAGCCACATTCTCCTTAGGTGTTCATTCTTTCCCACTTACCTGACTCTCGCTCCCCACAGAGAGCACCGCTTGACCACAGACTTTATCTCAGTTTTCTTAATATTTCAACTTAACTTCCATCTGCCATCATTTAGCTTTAAATAACTGTTAGATTTTTATCGCTGCTGCTTTGCATTTTTCCCCTTGGTTTTATATTCGGTACAGAACAGGATAATAAAGAATTAAATAGTATTTCATAAAATAAACCATGATGGGACAAACAGTTATAGGAAAATAATCAATGCAGCACCAACATCAAAATCAAAGCCCAAAGGGTATTTCAACATTGCATTATTTCACTTTTTATCCATTTGTAATTTAATTTATTTAGGGGATTATAAACTAATTTGTAAAATTATTTTTTATGTTTTTTAAAAGTTTTAGAAGTTGTAATATATTCACAGTAAAATTAATGTTACATAAAAGTAAAATATTAACATGATGGGTGAAACCGGGACATTGATTGTGCAGCATAAGAGAACAGTTATGAGAGTAAAAACTCCCTTTCTATTTCTCTATAATCCTCTGCTACACTAATGCACTTATCCCAGTCTTCCACTAGTGCTTGGATACCATCAAGTTTTCTCAGTACGCCAAAGCCATGATTAGACTCCTTGCTTCATGTCTGAAACGCTGGCCTCCCAGGAACTCCTTTAATCACCCAAATATGTGGAAATGGCTTGGAGAGAGGTCAGGACTGTAGTGGGATGAGGAAATAACTCCCAGCTGAGTTTCTGTAATGTGCAAATAGTATTGGTGTGTACAGATCTCACGAACAGACGTGTCTCTTCCTCAAGTTACCTGCCGATTTTCAAGGCTGAATGTTCACGGAAACGTTTGCACCATTTATATGTTTTACTGTGGCTAAGAGTCTCATAACCGACCTGTGCTTTGATTACCAGGAATTTCATTCCATGTCCCGGTTTGACTTGGAAACCTCCTGGTTAAATAACCGATACCAGTCATTGCGGCAGTGCCGTATAAACAACTAAATGAAAGAAGCAAATGTAATTAATTGTGTTTAAAATAAGTGAAAGATGGTTCATGGTCCATTTTTGATAGCATTATAAGTTTAACAATCTTTGTCCATTTCAGACGTTTGAGGATTTTAAGAACGACAAACAGGCTCTGGAGTACCAGCAAAGGATTGTGGACATTTTACTTAAGGTGAAGACATCATTCTTTTTCTCATTTTACTACCTTTTAACACACCCTTTTTCCACAATCGTTTACAAAGACACACACACGCGCATGCGCACACACACACACATCTCTTGTGTGTCTTCAATGTCATCATCAGGTTGGTAATCAGCTATACGCAATCACTTCATCAGCACCGGAGCTCATAAAGTCCGACTCAGCGGTCGCTTAAAACTCCTTCATCAAGCGCTCTTATTATAGCTCAACCCACATCCTGCCTTTTCTCCTGTTCTCATCTCCAGATCTTCTCATGCTCTCACTTCCCTTCTGATCACTCATGAATAGTAGAGAGCTATTTTTATCCATAGATTTTAAATGATGAGTGTGCGTGTGTGTGGGTGTGTGTTTTGGGCAGGTCATGGTGGATAACTCGGACTTCACTCCGTCCCAGGTGGGCTGCCTGTTCACCTTTCTCGCTCGTCAGCTAGCCAAGCCTGACAACACCCTTTTTGTCAACAGGAAGTTGTTTGATCAGGTGACTTTATTATTATTATTATTATTATTATTATTTTGTACTTCAATCTATATACATATAAGAATGATTGGTAGATTAAGTTATGGTGTCATGTAACCTACCAGTCACAAGTTCAAAAATTCAATTGGAGGAAAATGGTATCTGCATCCATGAGCTGTGCAGGCCAGGGGTAGCTCAGTGGTTAAGGTGTTCAAACCTCCACACCACTTTTGGGCCCCTGAGCAAGGCCCTTAACCCTCAACTGCTCAAAGTATAATGAGGCTCTGTGAATAAGCACGTCTGCCAAATACAGTAAATATAAAGTGTTAAAAATGATTGGCAGGGAGAGAAAGTATACCATCCTCCTATCCGTAAAAGGAGCCATCTGCTCAGGATTCAGTTTCCCAAACTCGTTTGAATAGCGATGAATTCTATGCACAGTCCTATTATTATATTTTCACTGCACCCACGTAAGCCCATGGTCTTCTGAGCGACACCGGATCCTGGGAATATGTACATTACAGCACGCATCATCATCATCATGTTTGCCAAAAACAGCAGCACACATTAACGCGGTGATGACTCCAAAGCAATTAGCAGCTCACCGTAAAAATAACTCCATCTTATTAGAGGTGCGAAAGTGATTTCATGGTTCAAAGTGAGCTCGAACTAGGCTGGGAGGAATTGAGACTGGCACCAGTGAAAAGCAGCTGTAAATCTGTGTTGTTGTTGTTGTTGTTGTTTATGGCTTTAATCTCTTGGCCTTGAGGAAATTGTAATTGCTCTGACTCAGTACGGAGCTCCATATGGTCATGTTAAACACAGCGTGATTTGTGTAGGAAGCATAATGTGTTTCACCAAGATCTTGTTGTACGCAGGTTCTGGAGTTTCTGTGCAGTCCAGACGATGACTCCAGACACACAGAGAGGCAGCAGGTAAAAACACATTAAGCTCATGGGCTTGTTAAAGTAGTTCATGTTTATTTAACTAATTAATGTTAATTTATTTAACAAATGCAAAAATAGAAAAAAAAGCTTACAAGTGCTGTGAAATCACCAGAATACACCTTAATTACTGTAAAAGAATTAAAACATCTTTGCAAGTGAACATACCCAAAATGTATTCAGCTTGATCTAGCCTTCACCCTTTCTCATTTCCCTTTCCTCATAATTTTAATCTACGTTTCCTATCTATCTCGCGCTCTCCAAAGCCTGTGACTTTTGATTGTTCTGCTTTGTTTCCTGTTTTATAGAGAGAGAGAGAGAGAGAGGTTATAACATATAATTATATAATATATGTAAATGGCATTCTCTGTACTGACATATTTTTGTCTGATCTAAATTCTGATAGGTTGGTTGCTAAATTAGTTTTATAAAATACGCATAAAAATCTGTACTTGAAGAAATCCCAGGGCAGCTGCAGTGTTTAGTCTCCTAAGCGTTCCAAATCCTACCTCTACAAATGAAATCCTTTTTTCATTAAGCCTTACACCCATCTGTTGTGTGCTGAGAAATACATAAATAGGTCTACATAGAGCCAGCTCTGTTTAGCTCAGGTGACTATCTCACAGCGGTCTGTTGTTGTTGCAGGTGTTGTTGGAGTTACTGCAGGTGGGCGGCATGGTCCAGTTTGATGAGGGACAGCTTCTCGCCCTGGCAGAAAAAGCAGAATTGTAAGTGTTTGTTCAGGAACGGAGCAGTCAAGGTATATAGCACTTTTCATCCTAAAGAACTGTTCATGCAGTAGATGCATGGCTGCAGCTTGATCTCTAAAATTACATACAAGCTTAATTGCTTCACCTTAAATTAGATTATTTTTCTGTATCAACAAGTCTAAGCTGCCTCCTCTTAACTGGCCAGAGTCTGGCCTGCCTTCTCTGAACTGGCTGAAGTCTGACCTGCCTCCTCTTAACTGGCCAGAGTCTGGCCTGCCTTCTCTTACCTGGCCTAAATCTGGCCTGCCTTCTCTTACCTGGCTTAAATCTGGCCTACGTCCTCTTACATGGCCGCTGGTAAGAGAGGATCATGCAGGATATTTGGCACCCAAGGCTCACTTTTGCTGTTTCCACTGAAAAGCCAGTGTCGGTCTTGTGGAGGCACAGACCAGAGCCTCCCAGGTAGCAGAGTAAACCTAAACAGTATTAGGCTTAAAGTTTTGCCTTTTAATTTGATAGGTGATAGTTGTAAATACTGTAACAAGGATTGCTGCCCTTATATATACATATGTAGAATGAAATTTTATATAGTTAGTATTATTTGAACAGTTAGTATTACTCATTCAATATGGTGAATAAGTGTTCCTAGTAGTGCACCCTGAGGTATACCCTTGTGTTTGTTTACTGAGCAATATTAAGTTCTGCTTCTGTACAAGTTAAATGCCCTGCACTTGAGATTTTCATAATAAATCCTTGCTATAGGGATGAATGCTACAACTTAGATTGTAATCACTGATTACTATTTATAATTTTTTCCCTGTCTTTAGGCTTTAGAAAGCTTTTTTTTCCCCCTTGAGGGCTTTAGACTCATTACCTTTAATTACCTTTGCTTTTCATTTAAGCCTGTTTTGTATAATTAGGGAGCAATTAAGAGGAGAGCTAAATCGATTGTTTTGTCCAGGACACTCAGGTCAATGAAAGATTATCTTTAATTCCCAGCTGCTCATCAGTTTCCCTTTTTTTTATATAACATTTTTGTCACAATTTTCCTGTCTCTGCTTTACTTCCTGTCTCGGTCTAGTTATCAGATCTGTGAGTTTTTGTATGAGCAGAAGCACCTGTACGATCGAATCATCGCCTGCTACTTGAAGGACCCCTTAAGAAAAGTAAATCTTTACCCTTTCTCATTTCCCTTTCCTCGTATTTTTAATCTACGTTTCCTTATCTATCCTGCGCTCTCTAAAGCCTGTGACTTTTTGTTGTTCTGCTAGGAGGAGGTTTATAACTACATCCATAACATCCTGTCCATGCCTGGCTACAGTCCAGAGGAGAAGCAGACCACATGGAACAAATCCTTGGAGCACATTAAGGTGAGTGGAGGATTTCTTTAAAGGAAGCGTCTGGCCAAAAAGATACAGCAAGAACTGTTTGGAGAACTCTGGATTTAGATTTTTGATCTATGAGGCTATCATGCAAGACATTTTTAAATAGGAAAGTTCTACCTGAATCTACTATTGTCATTATTTCCTTATATAGTCATTTAAATATCACATTATGATAAATGTTTATCAGCTTTCTGCTCTCTATAATAATTTCTTAGTCACATTTTTCACAGGTAGTCACAGGTTTTCAGTATCTGATTTCTTCTTGGATATTAAAATCTGACACAGTAGTGTTTAAGATGTACAGCATACAAGAGTAAAGTGGATCTTTAATGAAACCCTGAGCTAACAAATCTACCTATTTGCACAGTTTAGCAGTGCATTATACTTGATTGACACTACAAGTTTTGTGGAAACGTAGGGAGAAGTTTTTCGCCTTTTGAGATATTATAGCAAATTCCGACAAACCCAGAGGAAACCCAACATACATGGGGAGAACATAGAAACACCACACACCCAGACCCGAGGTAGGAATCGAAACCTCAACCATGGACGTGCAAGGCCACTGCTAACCACTATTTCACTGCCCAAGATACTGTTAATTTATTTTTTATTAATTGCAAATGTTAAATAGTTTAAGATTGGCAAATTTCTTGAAAACTTACCTCAGCTTTTTGCAAAAAATACACTGCATTAATCTTCCACCTCTGCGGGCATTTTGAGAGAGGATTGCATCTTCTTCTTTAGGGGTTTATGGGCGCCGGTGCAGTACTGCCACTTACTGGACTGCAAAAGAATGGCAGGGGGAAAAAATACTATTTGTATGTTTGAGACGTTTAATTAATCAAAAACACAAGCTACAGTACACACTGCTTGAGACAATTTAGGCAATTAACATTAATGCTTTTAAATTGCAAATTAAATTTAAAAGCCACAAAATCAGTGTAAATGAACGGTCTACCTGTGATTCACAAACTGACATTTTAATTCCCATTTTCAGTCTAATGTACAAAAAAGTGAAGAAAAGCTTTAACCATGCTATTAACTGATCCAGCCTTATAGAAGGAAAGTTTTTAAGATCATCATTCTTAAGTCCAAAATCAGGACTAGCTGAGATTGATTCAAGAGCGAGACGTTAGTCCAAATGAGAAAAATGAGAGCCGAGATCAAGACTGAAAAGCGTCAAACCCTTTTTAATACCGAGCCTTACCTTCATTCAAATGTTGTCGGAAATAACCTGGCACTTTTTAGGACAAGGAATAGAAGCTCTTCTTGTTCTGGTAGCTTGTGCTTGTAATAGTAAAAGACAGCACAAACATCATTTGTATTCGTCCAAGTTCAAATGGAATTAGGTTTAATACAGATCCAAGTTAATTTAGAAATGTGTTGAGAACAGATTTGAATCTCTCTTGGAAGGTGTGTAGAAACATAAAGAAAAATCAAGCTTTGTGGGAAACCTAGTAGTTAAGTAGCATAGTACTGCTTTGCTAATCTCCTAAAATGTAACATATAAATGAGGTATTTACCACCGATTTAATAAGGTAACAACTGATTATTTATGTTTAGTCGTTTGCTATACATTGTGTCATCTATTTCTGTTGAAATGTTGAACACAAGCAACAACAGTATTAGTATCTCTACATGTTTCAATCGAAAACACGTGATCTGTTTAAGTTCTGAAGGAACATTTAAGATTTTTTACATGAGCTCATCCCTGATTTAGTTGAGAAACTACTTTTCCCTAATGCTGATCGGACCGTTTTGTGTCTTGCAGGAGCTGGTTAGCATTAACCCTGCTAAAGCCGCCGAGCTGGTAGCGGTCCACTTTATCAGCGAGGTAGAGCCTATTATCACAGCACTACAGGTGAGTGTCAACCTCTAGGTCATGGTTTATGCCTGTGGAGTGTGAACGCCAGCGAGTTAAGCACCAGCATGTGGCCAGAAATGAAAAGTGTGTCCAAAGCTGCATGGCTGAAGTGGAGAAGAAATCTTAGTCATCTAAATCTCTTGTATACACACACACTCAGACCAGACTGCAGCCGAGCCTGCGTCCACTGTAGCATCAGATTTCTGTTTTTAGCTGATGCACAGTGTAGTCTTTGAAACAATGTTCGATCTGAAATGCTTTTCTGCTCACCACGGTTGTAAAGAATTCCTGTTCAACAAGCAGTTGTCTCAAATCTAGCTAATCGGATCTCAAATTTATTTTTTTACCACCGCATTATCAGTACTGCATAAGGACTCAGAGTACGATATCTCTGCTTAGGATCTCTCTCTACGACGTGAATCGTTCCTGTTTGCCACCTGGCGTGATAATCGGGGTGACGTGATGCTTTGTGTTTTTGTCATAGGCTTTATGTGGTGTATTGCAAAACGATCGCACACACACACACACGCTCTTAATCCTGCCAATCTTGTTCACTGAAAGCCTTGAGGTGAGGATTATCGGCCATGTCTTAAGGTGTGATGTCAGCACCAAATAGCCTGTCTCCACTCCAATACACAAACAGATCGATGAGGTGTGTGTGTCTGTGTGTGTGTGTGGGCATTTTCACTCTTGGATCAAATACTCCCCACTGGGTCTTTGTCAAACACCCGGAAGTTCTTTCCATATTTGGATGCGTTACCCAATTGTGAAAAGCTGGTACATTTATTATTATAAATTTTTTTAATTCATTAATTTTTATTTTGCTTGACCGTAGTTTGGTCAACTTTTTGTTACACAACAGTAAGTAAGATTAAATTCTAATTCAAATATTTGTCACATATACTGTAAAACCATACACAGTATGATATGCATTAAAGTAGGATAGAATAGAATAGAGTAGAATAAAATGGAATAGAGTAGAAAGCATTAAACGCTTATACGGCAGTGCATGAGCTAAAATGGAAAGATGGATTAGAGTAGATTAGAGTATAATAGAATAGATTAGAATAAAAAAGTAGAGTAGAATAGAATAGAAAGATTTTACTGCAATGAAAATATAAATACATTTCACTAGGAACACATTTAACTAAAGATAGAATAAAATAAATACCATTTTGGCTGTTGTATACAAATTTACAAAGTTACTATTTAGTTAGAAATAGAATTTGCATTGAATTGTAAATAAATTATACAGATAGTGCAAAATGTAATTGTAACCTGAGAGGTATCAAAATGTACAAGTGTTAAAATATTGTGTGTGGGTGTGGCAGCATTACTTACAGGATTAGTTGTAGTTGCTGTTTATGCGGAATAAAATCCTTGGTGTTACTGGAGAAGAGTAAACTTGCAGGTGGGAACACGGTAACTCTCGTCTCATGTTGCTCTGCACCACAACACACTATACAGCACATTAGCTGTGTTTTATTCCTTCTTCAACACATTTACAGTTCATTTGTGCGTTTTTGTATGAAGGTGCTGAAATATAACTAACGTTCAGCACATCTGTGAGACAAGCTGAACCTATTACATTGATGACCTGCTGTCAGATAATAATGCCTCGTTATCGTTATCACCGTCGTCAGATGAGCTAGAGAGAGAGAGAGAGAGAGAGAGAGACAAAATCAGAGATTGTGGGAGAGAGACTAAGAAAAACAAAGAGTGAGACAGAGTGAAAAAGACAGTAAGAAAAACAGTGACAAAATTGAGAGACGGAGAGAAAAACAACGAGAAAGAGACAGAGAGAAAGGCATAGAGAGACACTGAAAAAATATAGAGACAAGGGGACAGCAGAAAAACAGCAACAGAGACACAAAAACAGGGTGAGAGACAGAAACAGAAAAGAAGTAGAGAGACAGAAAAATAGAGATGTATATATAAATGAAAATAGGAACGGAGGAAAACGGAGTGTTGGAGAGACAGGGAAGAATAGAGAGAGAGACACACACACAAGGGGAGAGAGATATAGAGAGAAAAGATGGAGAGGAAAAAGACACAAAGAGAGACAGAGAAGTTTTGAGAGACCGAGTGACAGAAAATGGGTGGGGCAAAAAAGGACTTAGGGCAAGACGAAAAGAGACACAGAGAAAGAGAGAGAGAGAGTGAGAGAGATGGAGAGGTAGGATGTGAGTACTGCCATGTTTTTTTTATAGTTGTGGTTTGAGGTTCGAGATAGTGTCAGAGGACAAATGAAAGAACAACTCAAGTGTGTGTGTGTGAGAGAGAGAGAGGGAGAGAGAGAGAGAGAGAGTCCTTCTCATTGATCTCTCTGGTAAATAACATCATTGACTCAATGCTGTAAGAGCAGAAGGTGATTAGGGTTAGCTGCAAGTGAAGCTGCAGTCATACAGGACACAAGACAATAGACCTCCTGTAGAGATAATAATAATAATATATATATATGTGTGTGTGTGTGTGTGTGTGTTTATGAACGAGAGGGAGAGATAGATAGAGAGAAAGAATAAATGGATTAGTCCGTATCTGAGGCGCTGAGTGTAATTAGGTTTGCCTTATCGTCTGGCCGCTGGAAGCGAGGTGTTAATTGAAAAGTCTGATAGTGGAGGTGCTTGTGCGCATGCGCGAACGTGTGTTGTTCGTGTGGGTGTGTGTGAGAGAGAGGGAGAGAGAGAGAGCCATCACCAGGACAAGAAGACCAGGAATGAATAGACAGCACATTCATTCACACACCACACTTATGTCTCAGAGATGAATCTACATCCAGGTGATTAACACTGCCTTCTGACTCTGACTCATTGTTTACAGGACAATATAAACATCATAAATAACAAGCATGCGTTTTATTATTATTATTAATAATAAAGCTCCGTTTACACCTTTAAAGTAGGTATTTAAATCAGCACGATATGAACATGTCACGATTAAACAGGCAAGGCGGACGCGAAAGCGTTGCAAACATCAAAACAAACAACGTCAACGTTTGAAACACCTGAACCTGGAACATGGACCGGACGAGTGAGTGAGGGGGTGATGGGTACTGGAGTCCATGGTGACACCTTGAGAGAGGTTTTCTGTTCCAAGTTTCAACAAGCAACAAGTTTAGTTCCTGATGGAAGCTTTTCTGGGTCACAGGGGTCAGTGGTTAAGGGATACCGATCCGAAGGTCTCGGGTTCAAACCCCGTCGCCACAAAGTTGGCACCACTGGGAGGAACTGCTCAGATGTACAGTATAAAGAGATGATAAATTATTACAACAAACCAAACCTATTGGCAATGTCCACTGGTGACCCATTGGTGGCGTGGTCAAACTCCAGACCCTCTGACTCTCTGATACCCAGAGTCTCAACCGTCTGAGCCATGACTGCCCCAGTTCTCATCATGTCTGGTATTTTAGAAGTCGTAATCATATGGTCATGAGTTGCCCTAAATATTCCTTGTGAGAGTGAGGCGATCGAATACGCAGTAACATTTGTTGTGTGGATTGGGTAGTTAGTACATACTGCTCATTAAATTCATTAGCTAACCCATGAGGCAGGTAAAGGCACTGCTGTGCTGCCGAGTTCTACGTTTTTTTTCTGTGGAAACGAGAAAGAACGGCTGGGTAATGTATTGCAATTAATTAAATATCACACAAGAGGGAGTGCTGTTGGACTGATTATCAGCACCTCTGTGATGCGATCGTAGGCACAAGTTTCCACAAACCCCCTTTTTAATTATCAACAGATTATGATTTGTTTCTTAATTCAATCAGTCATTTTTGTACCCCTCTCTTCTTCATACAGTGGCCGAGAAGTGCAAAACAAAATAACAAAACCGAAAACAAAATAACAAAATGAAAACAAAACTAAAAACAAAAAAAAAGAAATCAAGAAGTACTATCAAGTGAAGTCAGAATTTTTTTAAAGCACATTTAACACAACTTAGTGGACCAAAGTGCTGTATAATTTTAAAATATTATAATGAATCCTTAAATAAAAATACATCTAAATGTCCGTGTAGCTGCAGTACTTCATATGGACGTACTATATTTTAAGTGACAGATGTCTCGTCCATCAGCGATAAGAATTTAATTTGCAAACTATACCTACTTTTTCCGGTTTAAGTGAATTGTCGTTGTGTTTTCTCAGTTGCTATTTTGTGCCTGGATATGTCGTCGTGTTTTCTGATTTGTTATATTGTTTTCGGTTTTGTTATTTTGTTTTCTGTGTTGTTATTGTTTTCTATGTTGTTATTTTGTTTTCTGTGTTGTTATTGTTTTCGGTTTTGTTATTTTGTTTTCTGTGTTGTTATTGTTTTCTATGTTGTTATTTTGTTTTCTGTGTTGTTATTGTTTTCTATGTTGTTATTTTGTTTTCTGTGTTGTTATTGTTTTCGGTTTTGTTGTTTTGTTTTGCACTTCTCGGCCACCGTACCTTCAGTATTAAGTAACCATGACTGTAGGAGCTGGCAACCCGAAGTTATTAACAGGGTGAAAGTATCTTTAAATTCTTACTGGTACTACTGTGTGTATGTAGACAAACGGTGAGGAGAATAAACCATGGAGGTGGTGGACAGGCGTGGAGTGTAAATCTCGCAGGTTTTACTTTATATTTGAATCCCAAACAGTGTCAAATGGAAAGCTAGTGCGCTATGTAGGGTGTACTGTACAATGCATTGTCTCACACACCAAGTAGTGCACTTGATCAGGGGTAGAGAGCGATTTGAGATTCAGCCTCGTGTTAGGAGCTAGTTAGCTAGCATTGTAGCCATAAATAAAATAACAAAGTTGGTTCAGCGGCGACTCGGAACGACTTGTTTAAGTGTTTTTTCTTTCTATTTTCGTGCTGAAAGTGCTTCTGTGATTGGTTTTAAAATGTGGGTTTTGGCAGGCGGGTGATCTCTCCTCTGTACTGTAAACCTGCTTTTAACCACACTGCATGGGGTGATGCCACGTCCAATCAGATTGCCTTGTTAGAACTAACTGCTGTTGTATAATGCATGATGAAACGCGTTCCCTCTCCATGTGCACTCGTCCTCATTGTTTCCATAACCGTAACAGACAATCATGATGCAGCAGAGCAGCTACAGCTAATGAGAAGGCCAGACTTACTCCAGCAGACCTGCATAAGTGCTCTTTGCAACCATGGTGAGCAGAAAAGCATCCTACAACACGTCATGGCAGATGATGTACAACAGTAGAAGTTTTTTTGAAAAAAAAAAAAAATTAAAGTTTGAGAAGGTCAGTTTTTGGTGCAATTTTTTTATATAAATGTTTAGACCTGTAACAATTTAAATTATTTTTTTTATTATAATTAAAACAACAAATTTTCTTCATGTTTTCACATACAGTACAAGATGTGCGCACAGCTCTTGTGTGGTGATTAGGTCACCTAGTGAGGCGTGAAAATATTTTTCCACAGTGCTTTTATTTTCTTTCTACTGTCCGTCTTCTCACAGAGGAAAAAGTCTTTGTCTCATGAGAGATCTGCCATTTAAACAGCTTCTTGTGCGCTGCCATGTCTGACATTTTGTCGTGACATTTCAGCTTCCCGCCGTATTTGCGTATCAACCCGGTCCAAACCGATCGTCACATTTCGCTCACCACACTGCACACTGCCTTTTAAAATCAATACTTTATGTAGACGCTGTCATACACACTGTTAATTAGGAACAGCATTTCTCTTTTCATTAGTTTCTACTCAAGTAAAGATAATTAAGTTAACTTCACGTCCCTCCACGCTCCCTTCCTGTTTTTTTTTTCTGGTATGCTTGGTGTTAATTTTTCTTCCTTTTATGTAACATTTGGGGTGAAGTTTAAGCTCAGAGACTGAATGCCGTTTGTGTCACAATCACAAAACATTACCTAATTCCTGTGAATTAGTTATTACTGTAGAAATGATCAAATATTACTCCAAATTAATTCATTTGAATCCTTGAAGCCAGACCTAGTGTCAGATATGGTTAGATAAAAAACAGATTGCTGTACTGTTGTGAGAAACATGATTAAATATAAATTACAGGATCTTTCTTAAAGTTTAACATGCAGAATGTCATAAGTGATGTGATTTAATTAATGTTGTGTACAGTATGTTATTGATTCCCTCTCCCTCCCCCATTCTTTAGGATGATCATTTGGTGTACAAGTTCCTGGAGAATTTGTTGAATCCAAGGTAAAAAAAAAACAATAAAATTAAAAATCTTAATTTGACCCGAACTTGGCGTTCGGGTCAAACCTGGACTTATTATGAGTGATTTAAGAATAACTGAGTACAGTTAAGGGAGTTGACTGACGACTGAAACGCTAGCCTCCCAGGAACCCCTTTAATGTAACTTTCCTGTAATAGAAAAACACAATGGTTTAATCACTGAAGGCATTCAGGACAAATGCACAACCTCATAGTGCACACTGCACCACTTGCACATTACAGGAACTCAGCTGTTCCTCGTGCAGTCCTGGGCCCGTGTTTCCCATGCTTCTCAAGCCTAAAAGATGCTCCTAGTGAATTATGACATTTTCTTAGAATTTCTCCTTAAATTTAATTTTACCTGTTTTTTTATTTCTTTTGTTTTGTTGAATGACGGAAAAGATAAATTTAGATAAGAATCTGATCGTTTAATCAAAAACAAATATTTTTCCCCCTTTTTCCTTTACAATGAATCAGTTCTATCAGTAATGGTAGAATACTTTCATGAATTTATTAGTCAAAGAACTTGAGGACGGAGTTAAATATACATTTAAATAATATTATGAAATGTCAAAATTTAAATATATTATCTAGCTGTCCATAAAAATGTGGATTTTTGGTTTTGCATATACTGTAGTTACAAAAAAAAAATGCTGCAAAGCCAGTCAGGTTGTCAGGTTTTGGGAGGTGATTAGCATACAAAATTTTTTTTTTTTCAAATTTAAAAGTAATCCAAATTTACGACACATAAACAATTTAGTCTATGCACAGAGACTTGTGTTCTAAAGTACTCAGTAAGCTGCACGCTGCCTGATACTCTTAGAACAAAGAGCATAAATGAAAGCCTTCGATTTTCTTGACACTTGCAGAGGCTCACCACGTATAGAGTGTTCTCTCTCAGTAAAGAGGCTTTCCTTCATCATGTCTCGAGCTCTCGAATCAACCAGCAATCACCCTCCGCTAAATGCACCTCAAGACCGAGCTGAAAACTCCTCATAATTATGAGGCAGTGAAATGGGACGATGATTTTTTTTTTTTTCATTGTGGAGCACGTTTTAATGCACCTCGTAGAAAAAGCTCTGTCGATCAAAACGTTGAGCTAAACAGCTCTAAGAGCGGATCTAATTGCCGCGATACGGAGCCAGGATCGTGTGTCCATTATGGAGAGAAGAAGAAGAAAAAGTGGGCGCTTTCATGCGAACAGACTTGAATGCGAGACTCGGCTCCAGCTGGCTTAAGTGTTGCAACAACATCTGGAGCGGGGTTGAGTGGCTGAGCATGACGTGTGAGCATACAGTCACAAACAGCACCTTCATGCCCAGTGGTTTTCAAGGGAGACCATGAACACCACGCAAAAATGATCCGCACCCTGGCTATAATAATGTATAATTATAAATAAAATAAACTTATAGAAAAGACAAATACATAATTTCCCCTTTTTTACCCCTTCTTCCTAATTTAGTTGTGTCCATTTCCTCCCCATCACTAGGGGGCTCCCACATTAAACTACTACTAGCACTCAGTTCGAAGACTATCACGTGTTTTCTCCACGTGACATCGCATCTTTTTGAACTACTCGCTCATGCACCGTTGGGGACGGAGTAAAACACTCGAAGGACAGCGCTATCCGCTCCTTCTGCTTGCGTAAGCTCACAGACGCCCCTGATCCTGGAGGAACGTTGTTTCGTTTCACTGTGTACTAACTGTATATGGTTGAAGTGACAATAAAGCCTATTTGAACTTGAACTTGATTGGCTGTAGAGCCGTCATTAAAGTGGGAGCACTAAGTACCTCTCATCCCTCCCCTCTGAGAGAGCTCGGCCAATCAGCTCTCTCTTGACCTTCGGCTGCGAGATGTTACAGCATCATCCGGGAATCGAACTCGCGATCTCCAGATAATAGGGCGAGCACTTACCACTGCGCCACTCGGAGGCCCAAATACATCATTTTTCGACATATTTTCTTACTTTTCACTACACTTTGTCCATCTGTCATAAGCTTTCGTATTCCTTCATTAGAAATGATTTGGGCTTAGCTGCGAGCCATGAATGCGCCGCTGTCTTTACTTCTTCATCAGACGTGAATCTTCGTCCTCATAGGGTCGGTTTCACTTCTGTTTATTCTCTTCTGTAGCATACGTATAATCACAGTGTAAATACTGTACGCTGCGCTTTTTTTGTGAAAATCACAAGTGGGACATTGGTTTTTGTTCGCACCGCAGTTACAAATGATCTGACGTAACACGTTCAGACCTGCAGTGCGGCGACTGGAGAAACAGTTTGTGCGAATAATTTTCGACTCACCCTCATACTAATGTATATTGTTCAGTGTCGATCAGCAACTCTGGGCTAGACATTTTATTATACTGTACACCTGTGAATATCTGTATTAACAATTATGTTTAATTAAATTGAGCCTGTGGGCTTCATGTTTATTAAATTATATTCATGATTTAAAGATGATGCCCCCTTACTCTCTCTCTCTCTCTCTCTCTCTCTCACGTACACACTCACACACGCAGTGATGGACAGAAGCCCGAGGCTGTTATGAATCTGGGGCCTGAGCTGCACGAGCTCCTGGTGGACTTGATGTGCCGTTTTAGTCCTCGCCAAGTCACCCCTTACCTGGAGACATCCCAGAGCTACCGCCTGGAGGAGACCATTCGAGTAAGCATGTGTCCTTCTCATTTATACGACCTGTTTTTGATCATCTGGGGTTCAGCAAGGACAGACGTGACCGATTGTAAAACCTGATCATAATGCAATCACTCCCCAGCCTCGGCATCCTGCATAAACTGCTTGATTAATTGCACAATATCTACTTTCGAGTGGTTAAGGATGTGATGGCCTTATATGTGAGAAAGTCCTTCACATCCACACGGCAGCCTCCTAAAGATATCTATTTGTGCTGTTTTTCTATACGTAGAGCGTTCAGTACTGGTACTGTAGACGAGGCGTCTTTAAGTGCAGTCCGCAGGGAATCTTTTTTCATTCTTCACTTTTTTTTTTTCCTCCAGACTTTAAAGTGCTTCATATCACTGTGCTATTGGATTCTCAGATCAATAGATTATGTTTATATGGTGGCTCTGACAGCTAAAGACTCGATGATGGGTTTGAATTAATGAGCCGGTTATAATGCATAATCGTTTCTATAGTAACAGCTCGTTAACTGGGACATCCAGGTTGCATGAGAATGAATGAAAGTAATTTAAAAAGTAATGTATTGGTGAAACTTTGTGTTAGGAGATGTTTGCTTAACATTTAGGAAGGGAGTCTTCAGTGTCAGTGCTTTGCTACGGTTTAGAAGTTTTCCCTCTACATATTCAGGACACAGGAGTTTGCACTTTTCATGTCCTTGCTAACAAGAGCTGTGTTTTGTTGTTGTTGTTGTTGTTGTATTTATATTTATATAAAAAAAGAGGGCATGAATGATCTATGCTTCAGCTACTATAACAGACAATACAGTGCAAACGTCTTGAGCCACCCCTTATTTTTTAATATTTTTGCTTCCAAAGAACCAGACTTCTTGTATTTTTAATGTAGTCTTGAGGAATAGTTCTCCAGGCGTCCTGAAGGACACTTTGGTCTCTTATTTTCAGAACAGTCCCGAACCAGACCTGAGCAGTTTTAGAGTAATGTTTTTTTTGTTTTGTTTTGTTAACCCAGACAGTAACCTATGAATCATTCATTTTCAAAAAAAAAAGATATATAAAACTTAAGGCTTGAACCAGTGAGAACCAGGTGCAGATGATGACAGATGATCAGGCCGGTGATTAGTTATACTGGTGATGCTGAATGGTTGGAAATGACGAGAGGGGAAACAAGGTTGCTGCTGAGGTTGTTAAAGAAACAACAGATTTTTTTAATTGTTTAAAATCTTTAGTCACTTTGTAGCCTGCTGTTGTAAATTCTTGATTCTGATTGGAAGGTAAATATCAGACTCTATGGACACAGTAATACACAAATCCACTGAATCTTGCACTTCTATTATGGCAGTCTATTGGATTGTTTTTTTTTTTTTTTGGGGGGGGGGCTGATGGGGCTGTAATGAGCTTTAAAACAGCTAGATTTGGCAGAACACTATGTTTAAAGGTCACCTTTTTTGACCCAGACATACCTCTCCTGATGAGGAGTCTCATCAGTCCCTTATTAATACCTTGCCTGAGTCAGAACCCAGACGAATCTCCATGAAACTCCAGACCTGTTCTGTGGAGTTAAACCCGGCTTTCCCAGCCAGAAGCTCTGTCCTTTCGGTAAAAATGCACGAGAGTCCTGTTTCTCCTCAGCAAGCACTCAGCAGAGCTTTAATAATACAGTGAGTTTGGTGATGGGGCTGTGTTCAATGGATGAACTGCTGAGAGAGCAAGCAGGAGTGAGGACGTGGAGAGGAAAGGGAGCATAAGGGAGCATGTGGAGAGCATACCAGAGTGCTTCTGCTGAATCAATAGGGTTTTACATCCACTGGCACCTGATAAATATTTGATCAGGCACACACACACACACACACACACACTCTCACACTCACTCAGGATAGAGTAGTTATGCCATGTTCTTCCTCCCTACAGGTATGCTGTCTCTTCAAATGCTGTCTAACTCCCAACTGTCTCACCCTTTGTCCTTTCTGTCTTGCTGTCTCTGCATTATATCACGAATGTGACATTTCTCTATCTCTCTATCTCGTTATCTGCTACAGCTCCTGTCTGCTTTCTCCGCTAGCTGTAGTACAACGCTGTTTTGGTTTATACGCAGATGTCGTACTTGATATATCACCCTTTTATTACCAGTGTGTTTTTCTGATTTTATATTCAACAAAAACAATAGGGTATTAAGATAAAATAATCAAATACAACGAACTTGTTAGGTGCATCATTACCAACAGTAAACATATACAAGGGTGCGTCAAAAATGATCCACACTCCAGTTATATTAAAACTATTGGCCGCACTGTCTTATTAGCGCTTTCCGTTCAAGGCTACCCTCTCCTTAGTCACTGCTGTTCAGGTGTGAAAGTGTCACATCAGTTCATTTGTAACTGCAGAGCGACAAAAATGGACGCCCCACTTGGAATTTGCTGGAAAGAATGTGATTTGTTTTGTGTCGTCTAAGGGTGTACCTGCTGCCGAAAACAACTTACTGGAGAACATAAACAGAAGTCTTTGGATATGTTCAATGAAAATTTGGACCGATATGGTGAAGGATGGTGAAAGGATGGTGAAAGTTTCTTAAATAGAATCATTACTGATGAAGAGACATGGATTCATTACTATAAACCTGAGAGTAAGTGGTGGCATATGGAAAACATCCTCAATCGCCGACCAAAAAAAAGTTCAAAAGACAAAAATGCTTGGAAAAGTTTTCTGGGATTCTGCTCACACTGTCGACACTCTGCATAAACTTAAAGAATCCTCCCTATTGTCCTGATCTCGCTCCATCGATCTTTTACCTGTTTGGATCACTGAAAGCAGCCCTACAAGGACAAACATTCACTTCTGATAAAGAAGTGAAGATATCGGCGAATTTGTGGCTCGCAGCTCAGCCTAGAACATTTTTAATGATGGAATACGAACGCTTGTTGACAGATGGACAAATGTACTGAATGATTATCTTAGAAAATTATGTATTGGTCTTTTCTAAAAGTCAATTAAAATAAATTCTGCAGCTAGAGTGCGGAACATTTTTGACTCACCCTCATGTATATATGAGCTTGTAGGTGAGGATTAAAAAAAAATGTCTGGAAGTTGCACATCGCATTTGTAGCATTGAGAAAAAGATCAGCAAGTCATTGGCAGATACTTGGCAAAGAGTCTATGGTGTTTTCAAAACGCATAGTAAACATATTCTGCATTGGCTAAAAATTTTAAGGTTTTTTTCTTGCATGTTTAACAGCTATGTGCTAGCTAGCTAAATAATAAACTTCTATCACCTTAGCTTAAACTTGCTGCCTAGTTAGAGTGTTATTATGAATTTAGTGTGAAAAAAATTGGACAGTTTGTGTTGCTGGACTAGAACCATTTTTATATAAGGCTGAAATGACTTTCTGTTTTCATCGTTTTCACTTTATGGCAGATCACCAAACAGCACAAGCTGCATGAAGCCACCGCCTACCTGCTGGAGAAAAAAGGAGACGTGCAGGGAGCCTTCCAAGTTCTGCTACAGGTCTTCAAATCTATCTCATCTTACAGCTGACACGAGTTACGACAGGAGGATTTAGATCTCAGACCACAGGCTGGTCAATGTCTCTGGGTTCAACAAACAAGAATGTTTATAAGTTTATAAATGAACTCAAAGACACACACTTTGGTTAATGCTTGAGTTATAAAATGTTTAAAAAGTTTTTTAATAATCGTATTTTAAAGATGTTTCCCCACCTTTTGGTAATATTGATTAAATTGGTATTATAAAATTTTAAATTGAACACATTGACCATGTTTGCTAGTAAAAGTTAGCAATAAAATCAACTATGAATATTTTGTAACTTAACCTAACATTCAGTTAACAGTGACTATAATAAATGTTTATTAATTTTAACAAAGTTTAACAATTATTTAACATTTTAGAAATCCTGTCACTGTTGAATATACTTGTTAGCTAGCTAAAAGTAGCAATGACAAACTGTAAAAACTATGAATATAAATGTTTTGTAACATAACCAAAAGTCAACTGGGAAATCTTGTCAGATTAGCATGTGTTAGCTAGGAAGAGATAACAATAAATACAAAAAACATTTATTTTTAATTACTTAAAAACATTTAGGAAATCATTGACATATTTGTTAGCTAGCTAGAAATAGCATCAAAATCGATAAACATTCTGTAAACTAACCTAAAGCCTTGTCATGTTAGCATATGTTAGCTAGCTAGATTTAGCAGAAAATAATTTGAAAAAGATAATGAATATAAAACCATTACAAAATCCTGCCACCTTGGCACATATTTGTTAGCTTGTTAGCTTTTTTTTAAAGCATAACCTAAACTTTACCTTAGAAATTTTATCATGTTAGCTAGCTAGAAATAGTATATAAATAATAACTATTTATTAACAAAGATTTAACAACCTTTAAGAAATCCAGTCACCTTGAAACATGTTTCTTAGCTAGCTAGGTTAGGAGCAAAATCTGTGGACGTTTTTAAACAAACATTCACCTCAAAAATCTTGCTGTAGTATGTTAGCTAGCTAGAGTTAACTGTGAACTTAATGATAAATAACTAAATGAAATGTCACCTTTTTACATATTTGCTAGGTGGATAGATTTAGCAAAAAAAATAAGAAATGAGAAAAAAATAAATTTATTTTCTATTAACATAACCCTAAATCTCTAACCAAAATCTCAGTCAGGTTAGCTTATGTTAGCTAGCTTGAGTTCCTGCCACTATTGATTAAACAATTTATGACCCAAAAATCGGGTTAGCTTATGTTTAATAACTGGCTAGGGTTAGCGAAGAAAAATAAAGTTATTTATAAATATGTAAAATTATAAATTATCTCAGGTTCCTCTCACGTTACATCATGTTAGCTTGGTGGTTTAAATAATCTGTGAAAATGATTTTATGTGGATTTGACTCTCTTTTAGTCAAGTTTACGTCAGGTCAGATGTAGCTGTTGTGCTAGCTGTGCAAATAATAAACAATTACGACTAAATTTAATTGATGTTCTGCTCCGCTTATCTTTGTGTGTGTGTGTGTGTGTGTGTGTGTGTGTGTGTGTGTGTGTGTGTGTGTAGACTCTAAAGGGGAAACTGAACACACTCGTCCAGGAGAGTTCAGAGCCGCCCACACAGAGGCCTGAGGAAGAAGAGGAGGAGGAGGTGACTGGTGAAGGTGCCACCCCATTGGCCAGAGTGGATGAAGCCCTTAGTGACATCATCAGACTGTGTCACCGGAGCTCACATGGACTTAACCTGCAGCAGAGAGAGGTGTGTGTGTGTGTGTGTACATGCTTTATAGTGCTGCTGATTTATTTGTATGCATATTATATGAAGGCACTAATGACCTAGTTTGATCTCTCTCTCTCTCTCTCTCTCTCTCTCTCTCTCTCTCTCTCTCTCTCGTTCTCTCACTCAGGGTCTCTGGTTTCCTCTCCTAGAGGTGATGATGTCGCCACAGAAATTCCTCAAGGGCCCAAATGCCAAGGACACATCTGATGGTGAGAAACACACATGCAGACACACACACATGCAGACACACACACATGCAGACACACACACACACACACACACACATGCACACACTTTAGCTCAGTTTGTTCCTCTGACAGCATATTGTTATGACTCATTCATGTTTTTTTTTTTACCTGATGAAAGGTTCTGATAACATCCTATTTCATACCAGACTGAAGATTGAAGCCTGAACATTAGTCTGCCTTTAAATATCTTTGTTGCTACGTGTGAGTGTGTAGGTTTCCTCCGGCTGCAAATGAGACTAAGGCAGCCTGAGACTAAGGCAGCCTGAGACTAAGGCAGGAGGTGCAAAATGTAAAATAACAGCCTGTTACTTCTAAAAGTTAAAAAGCTAATCAATTAAATGTAAAAAGAAATACAAGGACTGATCAGCTATGTCTGTTTTATTTTAACAACACGCCCAGTTGGACACTCCTTGACGTAAGACAGCAACTATCTCATCTTTTAATTAATGATTTTGCGATCCATTATCGAAACAATTAATCGGATCGCAGCTCTTACTCCACCGCTTTTATTTCATAATGAACATTATCATACACTTTATATTAAGTTTTAAAAAAGCGGTAAGAGCTTTAAACCCTAATTTCTTCTCTAGCTGAGAGAACCTTTCATCCAAGTTACACCTTTTTTCTCAAAAAAATTCTTTTAGACTGGAGGAGTTAAATCAATGTCTCCTCATGGAAAATTACTATTTCAACAGTTACACACTTTTTTCTGTTTCCTGCCCTCGAGGTGACACATAGGGATCACAGTCGGTCGTTTTGAAGCGTCGGTGTCCATCAACATCACACTTTGGCTCTATCTGCAGTTCCTCTAAAATGTTCATAGGAATTCGGTCATAGGATTCTGACAGGACCTTCACAGAACCATTATTTGGAAGTGTAGGTGTCCACTAAATATTTAAATTTCTAATACAGCTTTATTTCTGAAAAGAAAAATGCTTTTGGGTTGGGTCAGGTGGACGACACATACCTTCCTTGGAACACTTACATCTGCTTTTTAGTTGTTACTATAGAAATTATAATGTATGGTATGAGCGCCTGCAGGATCACCCTCTGTCCAATCAGAATAGAGGATTTTACAGCAGGGTTTAAAATATTGCTATTACATGGAAATATCTATTACATGGAAACTTTTTATACTTGAGTGCATTTGAGGCATTTAACCCTCTTAACAGTGTGAAAGTGTGTGGGTGTAATCGGAAAAAAAAAAAGACACTAGAACTTGCTACAGAAAACAACTATTGAAATAATAATTATTCATTCTGTTTAATCAATTTAAAAAATAATAGTGCATTAGTGTAAATGAAGGAAGGGGGTGCATTAGTGCACTATTACTACTTGGGCACCATGGATGTGCTCTGTAATGTATCTTATACAATAGTTAGTTCCAACCGAGCAATCTGATTGGACAAGAGACATTCCATGAGTGATAATAACAGACGGTAACAGCACTGGGACGTTTAATACACTAACTGTCCTGGGTGAAAGTAGGTCTGTACGGTCCGCAGAACCTAGAGAGAGCAGCTACCTTCCAAGACGCACTTTAAACAAGAAAAAACGTTATGGCATTTAAAAAAAAATATATATTTTTTTTTTACTGCTGAATAATTGCTTCTCTGTTGTTCCAAAATCCATCTGAACCAGCTATGTTATTTTCTTTACGACGACTACAAAGCTAACTAGCTTCTAACTCAAGGTTGAATTACAAATCCCTCTCTACCCCCTGATCAATGGCACTACTTTGTGGGTAGAACAATGTGATTGTACAGCTTATATAGCGCACCAGTTCTCCATTTAACACCATTTGGAATCCAGAATTTAACATACAGTGGGGCAAAAGCGTATTTAGTCAGAGACCAATTGTGCAAGTTCTCCCACTTAAAAAGATGAGAGAGGCCTGTAATTTTTATCACAGGTATACCTCAACTATGAGAGACAAAATAAGAAAAAAAAATCCAGAAAATCCAACATTGTAGCATTTTTAAAAAACTTATTTGCAAATTATGGTGGAAAATAAGTATTTGGTCAATAACCAAATTTCATCTCAATACTTTGTTATATACCCTTTGTTGACAATGACAGAGGTCAAACGTTTTCTGTAAGTCTTCACAAGGTTTTCACACACTGTTGCTGGTATTTTGGCCTGTTCCTCTATGCAGATCTCCTCTAGAGCAGTGATGTTTTGGGGCTGTCGCTGGGCAACACGGACTTTCAACTCCCTCCAAAGATTTTTTTATGGGGTTAAGATCTGGAGACTGGCTAGGCCACTCCAGGACCTTGAAATGCTTCTTACGAAGCCACTCCTTCATTGCCCGGGCGGTGTGTTTGGGATCATTGTCATGCTGAAAGACCCAGCCACGTTTTATCTTCAATGCCCTTGCTGATGGAAGGAGGTTTTCATTAAAAATCTCCAATACATGGCTTTCCTTTACACAGATCAGTCGTCCTGGTCCCTTTGCAGAAACACAGCCCCAAAGCATAATGTTTTCACCCCCATGCTTCACAGTAGGTATGGTGTTTTTTGGATGCCACTCAGCATTCTTTCTTCTCCAAACTCGACAAGTTAAGTTTTTACCAAAAAAATACTATTTTGGTTTCATCTGACCATATGACATTCTCCCAGTCTTCTTTTGGATCATCCAAATGCTCTGTAGCAAACTTTAGACTGGCCTGGACATGTTCTGGCTTAAGCAGGGGGACACGTCTGGCACTGCAGGATTTGAGTCCCTGGCGGCGGAGTGTGTTACTGATGGTAGCCTTTGTTAATTTGGTCCCAGATCTCTGCAGGTCATTCACTAGGTGTGGTTCTGGGATTTTTGCTTACAGTTCTTGTGATCATTTTGACCCCACGGGTTGAGATCTTGCGTGTTGGCTCAATTGGTCAATCAATTGGTGGCTAACTAAATACTTTTTTGCCCCACTGTAGTTGATATTCTAAAGTGGAATAAATAGAAATACAGTGAAACCTTGGATTACGAGTAACTCAGTTTACGAGTGTTCCTCAAGACGAGCGAAGATTTTTAATAAATTTTGACTTGGAAAACAAGCATTGTTTTGGTTTACTAGCTCAGAGTATCATGTATCGTGCAAGTGTTTCTTGATTTAACACCGAGCGTCACGTGATCACAACTAAGCCAACGTTTTTTCTCTCTTGCGCTGCCGGTTCTCTCTCTCTTTTCTCTCTCTCTCTCCCCTTTAATGTGTTTGTGTGTGTGTGTGTGTGTGTGTGTGTGTGTGAAACAGATAGGGGGTGCTTTACTCACACACAACCAGCACGGTGTTAAATTATGCGCGCGCACACACATAACACACACTCAGCAGTGCAGGAGAAAGAAAAACACACAGCGTCTGTGCGCATAAATGGAAACACTTATCTGTCGAGATTCATTTTTACTTTTTTTAAGGTAACGTTTGTTTTATTTTTACTTTATATTTTGTGTTAATTATTCTTATGTATTTATCTATTTGGGCTGTGGAACAAATTATTTTAATTTCCATTATTTCTTATGGGAAAATGTGCTTTGATTTACGAGTGTTTTGGATCACGAGCCTGCTTCCGGAACGAATTATGCTCATAATCCGAGGTTCCACTGTACAGTACAAAGAGAAACTTCAAGTATTTCTTGAAACTTTGCCTCACCACCAGAAAGATATGTGTGTGTGGAGCCAAATCACAGATTAAATATATATATATATATATATATATATATATATATATATATATATTTATTTATTATTATTATTTTTTTTCAAATTTAATTATAATCTGTTAATAATAAATGTTTGCGGAACTGTTATATAAAAGCAATGTCAGACTCAAGGTCGTGTCGTCTTGCTGGATATACCTCGGCCGTCGTGCCTTCAGGACTTTAGACTGTGCCCTCGTGCCTACGGCCCTATGACCTCATCATATGTCGTGCGATATTGCTTAATTATAAAAATGTCTGTTTTTTGTGTGTGCTTTGTGTCTACAGCACTTAAGGAGCTGACTATGAAGGTGTTAAACAGCATGTCTAGCTTCATCGCTCTGCCTGCCATCATCCAGCGCATCTTGCAGGTTACTCTAAGCTTATAAACACCTCTTATACTTATGTATATATATATACACACACACACACACACACACACACACACGTTATAGGCGAATAATAATTATAGTTTATATCACAATGTTTGTATATGTTACCTTTTTTTTATTTTTATTGTTTAAATTTTTTTGGGGATTTGATTAAATTTTTTAACAGTCTAGCACTCCAGCAGTACAGTTTACTTGGAGTAGTAATATATTTTCTCTCTCTCTCTTGCGCACACACACACACGCGCACACACACACACACACACACACATTAAATATAGCATCACACTGCAAATCGATTTCACGCTCGCCTACCGCATCTCCTTAAGTGACTGGAACAGATATGTCCTTGGCCAGCTTTAGTGTCCACACACACACACACACACACTCACACACACACACACACACACACGCACACATTTTTATTGCTTTAGGCTCTATGCTCCTATCCTTTCATACCTCTGTAACCAGTTAAATCTCAGTACCTGCTCCCAGTACAGTGCCAGTGTGAACCATTTAAAAGGTTTTAATCATCATGTCACCAAAAAGATTTCTTTTTTTTTTCAGTAATATTTAAATGTAAATGATCACTTGTACCTCTTGTTCAAAGGCTGCACCAGCATTATTTATTTATTTATTTTTGCACCATAACACATTAATAATGTATTTTTTTTTTTTTTTGCCATAATGACTCAGACATTCACAGTGGTAGCAGATAAACGTTGAACATCCAGCGCAGCTGCTGATGCTGACATTTGATGGCATTTGCTCAGCATGGCATCATCAGGCCCGGGCTAATGTGAATGCTAATGCAGACCCGGGCGAACATGAATGCTAATGAATACTGTCCGGCGAGAAGACTATTCCAGAGGGTTGTCACTGGCGCATTAGCACAGTTAACACGTACTGTACAGGATATTAGCGCCACCGTTATTAATGAGCTGAGTTAACATGCCATTACCAATCACTACGGGTCATTTTCACAGATGGAGGCGCCAAGGGAAGGTTCCTTGTATTCAGAATCAGGTTACGCAGCTGCTTAAAGTGGGGTGTCTGAAAAAAATGACAGTAATTCATGATAAGCTAGACTTAGATTCCCACACGCATACATATATGTGACAGATATATGTCACATCAAATCAGGTATTAAGTTGCATTTGGTTTAAATAACATTACAGGAGAATATATGCATGGCTGTAAATAAAAAAATATATATAGTACAAGACAGACCAGTTTTCAGATGGAAACAAAAAACCTAATTTACGCTCCTGGGATTTGCACAAAAATAGAAAGGAGCGAGTGTAACAAAGTTACCAGAAGAACAGAAGAAGCTGTATTCTCCAGCAAGCTCAGTAAAACCTAACAGCTGTTTTACTTATAGTACTGTGCAAAAGACTTGAGCACATACAAAAATATGGCATAAGCAAAAGATGCTTTTGAAAACATTTCTGCAGAGCAGAATAAAGAGTAATAAAGAGCAATAAAGAGTAATAAAATAAACAGTCAATATTTTTTTGTGAAAACTCATTAATTTTGTGGCTGTTTTGTAACACTGGACAAAGGCAGAGTCGAGCGCACAGAATCGAGAGGTCGCACGTACGTGGAGAACATGTTAAGCGAGCAGGGAAGACACCGCACGCGCAGAATCGCTCAGAATTGTGGCAGGAATTTGTGATGTGCGGGTCGTCTGGTAACCCACGGGTCGGGTTGGGGCGGGTAAAAATTGTCAATTTATTTGCGGGGCGGGTTGAGGTGAGTCATTAAAAACAAAATAAAAAAAAAATCCATGTATGTTGCGTGCAATTCCCTATAGCCTATATGAAATATTTGGGAATATCTATTTTCATATTTTATTAAGTTCTTTGATAAGGTTACGTCACGTGACAAGTCACAAAAGCGCCAAGCAGCTACCGCTGCCAGTCACAACAAAAACAAAGAAATAAAAGTGAAGATGGAAGACGAGGTGCGGGAGAAATTGAAGTCGGGAATTTACATCATTAAAAGAAAAAAAGGTCAGGCTGCTAAATCTAATGTTTTCATATTTTTTTGCACAGCGAACGTAAAAACGCTAAATGAACCTTTCCGTGTGGAAAAAAAAAAATGTCAGTGGTTATTAAGCGTAGACTGTAAACTGTAGGCCTGCCCTATACAAATCTAAAATAAAAAATTGTTTAGCCTAGATTACAAACGCTGCTTTGTAAATGTTTAAAATGTGTATCATTATCTTGTTATTAATATGACCTAATTTATCGTTCATATTCATAATCATATGTTGTTGCCAGTTTACAGGACGATGTTTCCAAGCACTTTCAGGCTGAAATAAAGACTGTTTTCATTTGAATTACAATACCTAGTATGTCTATTTAATGGTCGCGGGTGCGGTGCGGGCGGGTTGTAAAAATAGATACAGTGGTGCGGGGCGGGCTGGGGCGGGCCACAGGACCCGCCGGTTGAAAAGATACCCGACCCGCGCATCACTAGCAGGAATATAACGCCATATTATTCCACCCTCAATGACCGATCATGTGACTGATTTAAAAATTGGTGCTCCTTTATTGCTGAGCTTGACCTGTTATTTAATATCACCCACCCACTCGACACTTTATGTAAGAAATTAGCGGAAGATAATCAATTAGTTAATCAATTCCTGTGTACTTTTACACAGTACTATTATTGCCACTTACTGACCTGTCTTGGTATGGCTGTAGCATCTGTAGCATTTACTTCCACTGATTGTACTAAGATGGGCTAATAATGTCAATCTCGGCACTGAACATATTGAGAAGAAAATGCTGTGTTTTCTTGAATAATACTGGGGGCATAATGCAAATATGAAAACATCTAAAAAAGAGCTACTTGACAATAATGATGATCAGGGTTATACATGGGCTGTTTATATATTTGGGGCCAGGGGCCAACAAGTTATGTGTTAAAACTGCGTTGCATACATAGCACCCCCACCCCTACTCACCTCAGGGGGAAGGAAAAAAAGTTCAGGCTCAGGAATGTTTTCCTCTATCAGCCCTGCACTCGCTATTGGTAACTCGGCATTTAATTTTATCAGAAGTGAGATAAATTAAATGGGAAATTTAGTATTGTGAAACACGTTTTTCCAATAGGAAATAATGTAAATGCAGTTAATCTAAAGAAAAATCCAAAATATACAATAATTTTCCTATGAAACTATGAAGTTCATTTAGAGTTACCAGCCTCAGAAATCACCAATTAACAAACAGCACCTTAGATTAGAGCCGTTATAAAGGATTTACAGATCGTAAGTGGCAGACACATCTCAATATCAACTGTTCATGTTGAGGTGCTGGTTGTTAATTGGTGATTTCTGAGGCTTGTGACTCTAAATGAACTTCTCTGCCGCAGAGGTAAGTTATGTCTTGCTTGGTTGCATGATGGGAACAGCTGACTGTCATGCCTTAAAATAACAACTGACTGTCGCCGTTGTTACATAATTACTTTAATCCGTATGTGTTGTTTCATTGTTTTATAGAAATCCCCAGTATTGTTGTTGAATGAAGAAAATAAATCTCCAAACAAAAACAAAGAAATATGCAAGCGGTAGTGTGTTTGTGTGTGTGTATATATACTTTATATATGTTGGGTTTTGGGATGCTTTTTCTTTTAAATCTAAATACAAGCAGCTGAATGAAAAATGTGAACGATACCTCCGACACCAGCCCTTTTTTTTCTTCTCTAATCTTTATAAGATCCATGTGACTCACGAGCTGAGCAGCGCTGCTCTGTATGATGATGTTGAAGCTACGTGAATTCCCGTCACGTCACTGAGAGCCAGGCTTGTTTTCTCTCCTCGATTTTTCGCTTACCGATCACGCCATTTCAGCTCAGCTTAGGTTTACTGATTCACCACCTCTCTCTCTCTCTCTCTCTCTCTCTCTCTCTCTCTCTCTCTGATAAAGTCTTGCTGAGAGAATATCACCTTTGAATTGTGAATCCGAATATCAAGTGTATGTGTTTTGGGCACCTGTAGTGCGTCAGCTGGAGATGAGATGAATCTCCTTCTGCAGTCTTTGTGTGTGTGTGTGTGTGTGTGTGTGTGTGTGTGTGTGTGGCACCTGTAGTGTGTCAGCTGGAGGTGAGATGAATCTCCTACTGCGGTGTGTGTGTGTGTGTGTGTGTGTGTGTGTGTGTGTGTGTGTGTGTGTGTGTGTGGTAGCCTCCCACAGAGTAGCTGAATGGATCGGCTCTGTTCGTCTTACAGATAGCGCCAGCTCCTGTGTTAGCCTCAGAGTATCAGGACTGGGTGATAAAATACAAATACCCTTTAATAATACATAAGATGTCCTTTTTTTTTTTTTTTTAAATAAAGGTTTCCCAGAGTAAACCCACACACAGGCTGCACTGATAGTTGACATGTCGTGTCCTTTCTCTGTTTATAATTAATTCAGAATTTATTTGTCTTTTATTTATAATTTATTCAGAATTCAAATCTAATTCCTCTGAGGTAATTGAATTTCCTGTTAGTTTGCTTTTCAAATTTTCAAAATTTTTTTAATCAATGGCATTAATATAAAACTGGGTTAAACATGTTAATGAAATTTTGTGTATAACTGAATAAACTCTACGGCGTAATCCATCACAATAACTCATCATTAGTTATATAATGAGAGGTGTCACGGTTATTGAATTCTTCTAGACGTTCTTGGACATAATTGAACTCTCAGTAGTTTCATGAAGACCAAATGTCCTGCGTCAATTCTCCAATAAACAGTTTTGATATATATGTTTTTGTGTATCTACAGTATCTTAATAAATGAGTCCAGTTGAATCAAATACGAGCTACAAGCTTAGGAGAAGAAACGTTACTCGGCTTATCCTATCCTTCAAACTGCGCGATAAAAAAAATAAAAATTACTTTTATTTATTTGACATTATATTTGTATATTGCATATTTTTCCATATTTTCCATATATGTACGACATTATTGTCTATATCTTGTACAGCTACGTTTTTTTTTTTAAAGAATTTTTTATATCCTGTATTTTATCTTTTGTTTTTCTTTTTTCTGCAGCTAAGTTTTTCTATATTTAATTTTTATTCTATTCCATAATTTATTTCTTACTGATAATCTTGATTCTAAGGTCACGAGCGGTTTGCGATGTGCAGTTTGTGTGTCTTTTCCCAGTCGAAAGACATGTGTTCTAGTTTGATTGGCGTTTCCAAATTGCCCTTAGTGCAACGATGACTCATCCAGGAGCTCATAAAAGAACCCAGAACATGATCTAAAGAACTGCAGGCTTCAGACTCGCCTCAGTTAAGGTCAGCGTTCATGATTGAACAACAAGAAAGAGAACACGGCATCCATGGGAGAGTTCCGAGGCGAAAGATACCGCTGATCAAAAAAGAGCACAAAGTCTCGCCTCACATTTGTCAAAAAAAACATATTGATCATCCTGAAGACTTCTGGTCAGATATTCTGTGGACTGATGAGACAAAAGTTGAACTTTTTAACAAACATGGTGGTGGTAGTACAGTATGATGATCTGGTGCTGATGACTAATTAATGTGACCATAAATTCTGCGTTCTACCAGAAAACTAAATATTTTACATTTATTAATTAATTCATTTTTATTTAATAATAATTCAAAAATCCAGCTCGGAGATCAAACAGATCACCTGCATTAACTGAATGCTTAACCCTAATATGAATACCAGGAACTTTCCTCATGTAGATATTAAACATTTGGACTTGAGTCGACACACCTTCATATGAGACGGAGACAGAACGAGACAGACCAGTCTCTCATGATCTCCATGACTGGCTGGGTGTGAGCTCCTGCTGTGGGCGGAATTACCCTTGTGTGTGTGCATCAGGCAGATAACATGCCCACTGCTGGCTTGGGATGTGTGTGTGTGTGTGTGTGTGTGTGTGTGTGTGTTGGTATTCCACTCAGCTGTAGTTGGTTGAATCCTGTTCAGGTTTGGAGCACACACTGTCTGCGGTCTGCCTCTCTCATCACGCCCTGCTGTTTCACCGCGAGCAATGAACACACACTTTATAAGCCTAGCCAAACATACTCACTGATTTGATTTTGTGTGTGTGTGTGTTTTTCTCTCCTTAGGACCCCGTGTATGGGAAGGGAAAGTTAGCAGAGATCCAGGGCCTCATTCTGGGCATGCTGGAAACCTTCAACTATGAACAGGTATTTTGTGTGTGTGTGTGTGTGTGTGTGTGTTTCTATTTGAAAACATTTTCGTTTACGGCTATTTAATAGTAATTCAGGAAATCATCATTAACATGTGCTGTATTTGTGACGTCATTATGGAATGAGCTCACATTTGTGAGATTTGGTGCCTGGAAACTTGCTTGTGAGTATATGGTTGCTATGGTGACGAGATACTTTTACAGGTTCGACTACTGTTGAGTAAATGGTGGGAAAATATGAGAATAGTTAGCTTTTTTTGGAAGGAGTCTCCAGTGTCAGAGCTCTTCAGAAGTCTTCAGGACAGGACAAGCAGGTCTCCTAATAAATTATGGCTGTTATTATTATTTTTTAATTAACCAAGGAAACCTTTACATTACAAGCTGCATGGTTCAGTGATTCTGATTCTTCATTCAGATTGGATTTACATTTCATGACAGTTATCTGATTTTAATGTCTTCGTCTTTAATGTCTTTGCTCACGTTTTTTTGTTAGGCACCTTTGTTTATGATCATGTTTTGTCCTTTTTTCTTTGGGTTTTCCTCATAAACCGCTTTGTCCTCGCTCTAGATATCTTCTTATTCATCCATTTCACTTTACCAATGTTCTCCACCGTCCTCCACTGCTGGCTCTGACTGATGACATCAGCACACTATGCATGTGTACAGCCAAAAAGTCACATGATTTCCTTCGTGACTCTTTTCTCAGCAAGTCACATGATCGCGTATCCTTTACAGAGTATATCCGATCTAGGACCATGTACTGTACGAAATTGACTCGAATCCAATCATCAGATTTGTGCGTTCAGGCAGCCCAAAAAAAAAATAAATCTGTCTCACATTAGAATGAAAAATCTGATTTTAGTCACTTCAGGCTGGTCATGTGACCGTAGCTTAAGAGCTTAAGAAAGTAACAATAACTGTAATGGGAAGAACATTTTGGATCCACGTCTTTTAAACGTCTGGAGATGAACGTTATACATAAATGGAAATGACTTCTGATTTCTTTTGTTAAGTTTAAATCGCAGGAAAATTTACAAGACTTAACTTTATCAGCGGTTTCCCAACGTCTCAGAGTCATTACTGAGGAAAAAGTTTTTTTTTTTTCCTTTAACATCCTCTTTGACGCATCATCTTGAACAACGAGGAGCAAATTAAATGCAGCTGTTTTCCTCGCTGTTTCCAACAACATCCCTCTTAATGATGTCTTTTTTCGGAAGGAGAAATAATTACTGAGAATTCACCTTCACACGGCGTTGTTTACTCTCGCACGATTCTTCGCACTTGCGCTGAACAGCTTCTCAGACTTTCCAGCATCCGAATGTTTGTCTTTTTGTTTTGAGTTTGTTTGCACTATTTCTCCTTGAGTCAACACCGTCGTTATCAGTGGAGCGATATTCTGTGCCTCGCAATAAAAAGGGACATTTTTGCACTCGTTCAGATCAATCAGTCTGAACATCACCAGTATTTATTTATTTTTTCTATTCCATAAAATGCTTTACCCTTAAAAATCAGTGGACCAAAACCTTACCTGGGTTTCATCTTCAGAAAACATGAACGATCATACCTCAAACGACCCACACTACAGTACAGTTACTCAGTTACACACATTCATGTTTAAACAGTATATCTTTTGTTGTATACACCATTTAATTCATCAATACATTCAGACATACTGTACAAGTTTCATATTTTACTTCATACTAGTTAACAGCGGACAAGTAGGCTAGTAGGTCAGGATGAGAATATGCTCGTGCCATGTGTGCCAGTCTCCCAGTATGCCAATCTGAATATGCGTTCGAGCAGCACAATAACAAGGATTCATTGTTGGATGCTAGCATACGTGCTGCTAGCTAAAAAGACACTACCTGGCCAAAAATTTCATTCAGTCATCTTTAGCACTGATTACAGCACACAATGTGTTGGCCAGTTCATGTGTGAAAATTATTCCTCATGCTCCCAGATCCACTCTTTCACCTGGAGAAAAAATGTGATAACCTGGTCATTCGGTTCATTCAGATCGTCAGCTGATTTCGTTTTATTGCCACATTGATGAGTCTAGAGCAGATCATAGCACTGCCTCAAGAGGCTTGTACAGTGATCAATCTTGTCTTTATTCAGCTTTATTTATTTCAGCTATTTGTGGTCAAATAATTCTTTAGTGTTGGAGACAAAGAGCAAAAAAGCATGATGATTATTATTTAAGATGATTGAGATATGGTTTATATTAATATATATTATATATTAAGATTCTTATATCAATATTGAAGATTTTAAACCCCAGAAAACAACACAGCAGTTAGCATTTACTTACATCTGAATAGAATCGTTCACATAAATCTTGCATGTGAATGGAGTCCCAAGAATGAGAAAGAACGTCTTCAACGCGTACAGTACGTCTGTTTTAATTTTTTCCAATTAATTTAATAACATACATTTATTTGGCAATAAACGTTTTGAAAAGAAAACCATCTACCTGTTTTCTCTGGGTTTCTACATTATAATTCCATCTAAAACTTTCTGCTTTATTACTGTATGTCTGTCGCTTTTTCACACACTTAACGGACGAGAAAAACAACACACACTTCGCCGACAGCTATTCAGATTCAGTCTTCTCTAGGATCATTGCGTCATTTATTTCAGTCAGTGATCCTGTTGGTCATTTTTTCACCTCAGAACATGTAAACATGAACGCATGATCTCTTCTGTACACACCCCTGCGGATGAACTGTTGCTATAGCAACGGTAGCGTTTCTATATAACGAACGAGCACGTTGCTATAAGCCCAGGTTCAGGACCGGTACAGACCGTGATTGACATGATTAAGTGACCGGGATCTATTTTAAGCTTTTATTATTTCACATCCAGGAATATTTTCTCAAACAAAGGAGTTGTTGCTGCTCTACATCACTTTATAGGCTCAGGTGTTTTTGCTCAAATGTTTGGTTGATCCATATCTACCCTGATAGCCAGAGATACCGCAGACGTACATATACTGTATGTCCATGTCTCATGTCCATGTGCAGGTGCAGTGAGACGGGCAGTGTGGCGTGGCCGTGCTTCGGCAGCATCAGAGAGGTCAGATGAGGTCAGGGAGGAAAGGAGGGGTTGATTTATGGAGGCAGTCAAAAAGCTCTGCTTCAGGCCTCATTTTAAAGGCAGCAACATTATTACAGCGTGTGTGTGTGTGTGTGTGTGTGTGCGTGTGTATGTGTGTCTGCACTTTTAAAGTGTTTGGCTATCAGAGGGTTTGTGTGTCTGTAAGAGAGAAAGTGAAAGATGGAGTGAAGGGAGAAGGTGGGTGATTATTGTGTGTATGTATGTGTGTGCACCTGTTTATAAATGCACAGTCCTCGAGAAGTGTGTGTGTGTGTGTGAGACCAAGGGAATTTACAGCCTGTCACTCAGAGAAAATGGACTAAAGGCCTGTCTGATAGCTCTCTCTTTCTCTCTCTAACACACACACACATAAACACACACATTGCGCACAGTGGTGCAACTTTGTGTTTATCAGCTAAGAAACGCTTCAACTTTTCTGTACTCTTACTGAAGATAAAGTATTGACACCCCTGACCAACGCTACTTACTGTACATAGCAAATATTAACAAGCTTTAGCATCAAAATCTAACTGATAACATCCCTATGCGCAGACTCTGTTGGAGACCACGACTAATCTCCTGAACTCGGACCTGCACTGGTCTCTGGCTCACCTGCGGAAGGCCGTCAGCAGGGGGCTCCACCCCCGACAGGACCACTGCAACATCTGCCTCCAGCAGTACAAGAGGAGGCAAGAGAGTGAGGAGGAGATCATCATCTTTAGGTACGAACGCGCACATGTATCATAATTCTTCTTTTGATCGTTGCAAGTCGTAATACTTTAGTTTCGGGACGTCGTAATAAGCTTCATAACCGCTAATCAGAACATGAAAGTACTTACCAGATTTAGTCAATGCAAGATTACAGATTCTGTTAGCTTTAGAGTTTGTGTAACCTTCACGTTTTTATGTATTTACTTAAATTATGGCATAATTTCCAGCAGTTCGTCATCCATCCACCAAGAGGAGGAAGTAATCTGATAGAGAAAAAATGAAGAGAGCTTTTTGCGGCCGATAGTAGAAGGAGTAGACTTCTAATGTAAATTCATGATAAATCGACATTTACACAACATTAGGTTGGGGGGCGGGGTTGTGGGTGGGGATTAGTCCAACTACTGAAGGAACAAATACGTCTTGATTTTATATATATATATATATATATATATATATATAGTATATATAAAATCAAGACACCGCGGTACGGTGATGAGACTCTTAAAACATTTTGATTGGTGCAAACGTTTTAAAGAACGTCCGGGAGTGAAGATCAAAGCCCAAGAGGCATGAACATCCAGCGAGTGGTTTCTGATCCATTTTCCACATGTTTGGAGCATTAAAGGAGTTCCTGGGAGGCCAGCATCTGGGCAGTCGGATCCAAGCTCTAGTGAAACGCTAGGATAAGTGTGTTAGTGTAGCAGTGGATTATATAGAGAAATATAAAGGAGTTTTTTTTTCCCTCTCACAATTGTGTTTTGTTATCCTGCACAATCGAAAGTCCCTGTTTGATTTGAACGCCCACCGTATATTGCAAGAATGTGTGCACTTGGTTTAAAGTCCCTGGCAAATGAAATAAGTTAATACTTTTGTGTTTTTACCGTATGTGTGTGTGTCTCTGTCTCTCTCTGTCTAGCTGTGGTCACCTGTATCATTGTCAGTGCCTGCAGCGGAAGGAACAAGTGGTAGCTGGTAAAGATCCGGGTTTCGCAGGAGATCGAGTTCACTCGTGGAGCTGTTATAAGTGCACGTCCAGTCAGGGAGCTCGTCCCGGAGACCGCCCGCTCGCCGAGGGAGGCCGAGCCCGATCCACTTCTCTGGCCCAGGTCCGCTCGCTAATTCACTTCTAAATACTAAAGTTACATCTCCTCACGCTATCTGAAGCACCAGTTAAACAATTTTTTTTTTTTTGAGCCTACATGACCAGTCCTACTTTATCTCACCCCACTTTCATTCCAACGCATTGATCTCCTCCTGTTTGTTATTCATATATTTGCTAATGTGCGTCGCTTTAACTTGTTACGATTCCGTCAGTGATGTATGAGGTTCCCCAGGAGCGGCAATTTATCACACATGATGAATGAATTGAATTCATAGAGCACTTATAATGCATGGTTGTGCGTGTGTGTGGGTAGTGTAGTGTAGTTTGTTGTTTGTGGGTGTGATGCTAGCGAGAGCGTACAGTATGGCGTATACGCCAGCAAGCCTTCACCAGCGTGCTGTAGTTTACTGTAGATGTGCCTGTATCTCCACAAAGCCTTGGTACATCACCTCAGACTTGGCGAGTGTTTAAAATAACGCACTACGTTGCCAAGACGATCTGTTCAACTGAGGGAATAAACTAAAGGTGGTTACTCCCGGACCGTAACTCGTGTATTGTTCTTTTGTTTTCCTCTGTTTTTGTTTATCATCCAAGTCTTTTAACACGCTATACAATATAAGATTTTAAAAAATACTTTTTTTTCCCCCAATAAACATCCAACTTGTATGAATCGACCTTGAGACTGGATTAATGAAAAAAATTTATTGCTAAAAAGATATTTGATAGTCAACCATACAGAACAATACACACACACACCTGCGACTAAGTGAGGGACAGCGAGTGAATACAACACACACAAACACGCACTGATCACTGTGATTATTATTATTATTATTATTATTATCATAAATATAACATTGCAAAAGTTGAAGACATTGATAAACATGATGAGATAAGTGCATAGTTGACGGTTAATAAAAAAAAACTAGACATCAAGTTAAAATATCTTGTTCTGGACTCTGATAATCTTCCCTTAAATAGAAGTCTTTAGTTCAGATATTCCTCAGGGAAAAATTTTAATATGATTCTGAAAAAAATCACAATCCAGGATTGAATTTGAAAAGTTAGTTCAGAATTTATATTTTTTTTATTAATTGATTGATTGATTATTTTATGTTTATTTTGTGTTAAATCTTCGTCTAGTCGTTGTTTTCTAATTTATGTAACATTACAATGTCCTCTTATTTCCTTTTCCAAAACTGTTTAACATCCCTGAGATAAACATGTAATCTTTTAATCTTCTTTCTCTCTTATCTTTCTGCCTCTTATCTTTGGCTCTCAAATGTGCTCGATCTCTTCCCGGCTGTCCACGTCCCGCTCGAAGGGAGACAGGAAACAGTGTCTACTCCATCTGCACATGGATGTACTGTATTGTAGTGTATTGAAGCTGATGAGAAATATGGGAAGAAATATGCTAATAGAACATTCAGCCCCCAAACAAACAAACAACAGGTTTAAAGGTTTAATGCTAGACATTAGTAGAAAATTCATGTTGTTCATTTAAACTAATTAAATAAACAAGGATAATGATTAAGCCGTTTCGCACATGAGAGGGAGTGCTGTGATATATTGCGTACAACAGCACGACCTCGAGTGTGATATCGCTTTTATACAACAGTTCCACAAACACTATTTATTATCAACAGATTATGATTTGTTTGTTTATGTGGAAAAAAGAAACATCCTTAAACGACTGGCGGAACGAACTAATCGCGCCAAGGGCGGAGCTGCCGACAGATCATTAGAGCTGGCGGCTGACATTTCTTTACATTTCATTCATTCCACTTTACAATATCAGCGCCATTTCTTTTTGGTTCTGGGGTTAAACCCCTAGTAGTATTAAATGAGCTAGTTAGCTTTGTAGCTATAAAAACAAACGAAGAATTGTATAAGTTTTTTTGCTGAAAGTGGCTTTAAATGTGGTTTTCGGCAGGAAGCTGCGCTCTCCTCAGTACTACAGACATTGTGTAATAAAGTTCACTATAAAACAGTAGTTTAAAAAAAACATGGAAGTATAATTCATACGGTTTCGTCTTCATAGTTGTTTCGTCACTTCGGTGCTAAACCCACGCTGATCTACTCCAGCACTTTTCGGCATGAACTCGTGACCTCTTTCTCAGTGATGATAAAGTGTTTCTTGTTGTTTCAGGAGCTCGAGCCACCCTCGGACTATAATTGAACCTGTCTGTTCTCATCCCTTTCCTTTTTAACCCCCGGCCCCTCCCTTTCGCCTCGTTCTGTCAGTGCAGCTGTGCGTCAGTGCGCTCACCTGTCATCCCTCGTTTGTATTTCAGACCAAAGTGACGTCCGTCCATCGGGGACCCACCGCCGAGACACATCACCGAAAGGTAAGGACGGGATCTGTGATTACAGTGGGATCGGGATAGAAATCTATGACACGCGTTCATCCTGCAGTTTTAATAATTGTAACAAATTTTATAATGATGATGTTGGGAATTTAAATGAGGAAAACATTTAAGAACTCTGAGGTTTATTGCTTTTAAATGGACATATTGGTGTTAAATAATCGCCGTCCTTGTTTTAATTTTTAGATTTTGCACTGCAAGAGTGTAGTTCACACATTCAAGGTTGGCAGGTTTTCCTTGAGTAGAAACGATAGCCCTTAGACAACCACCAGCTTTAATCTCTTAAGACCCGAGCTTTAATTTTGCATGCGTTTAAAATCTTTCCTATACTGTATGTACACTACTGTTCACTTTTGTTAAGTGATTTATTTTCTACATTCTACAACAATACTGGGGATTTCAAAACTATAAAATAATACATATGGAATTAGGTAATTACATAACAACAAGACACAGAGGTCAGCCTTTCTGTAATAGTTCTTGTAAGAACAGTATTGTCGAGTGCATTTGCAAAATCCGTCAAGCACCATAATGAAACTGGCTCTCATGAAGGCCATCCCAGGAGGGCGAGACCAAAACCTACCTCTGCCTCAGACAAGAAGTTCATTTAGAGTTATCAGCCTGTAAAATGACCAATTAACAGCACCTCAGATTAGAGGCGTTATGAAGTCTTTACAGAGCAGAAGTAGCAGACACATCTTAATATCAACTGTTCAAAAGGGATTAATGCTTCTTTTGGACGCCTTCAGCATTCCTTTACAATGTAGAAAGAAATAAAGATCAGGAACCATCATGGAGTTAGAAAGTGTTCGAAAACTTTTGAACGGTAGTGTATATTTGGGATCAGTAGGATGCACAAGCACTTGAACTTGGTTCATTTTCGCGAGGTATTTTCCACATAGTCGGTATTCGTAATTGGATTTTTGACTCAAAAGAACGAGTCGTCTCGGAGTTCATTTTCTGTTGGGTGCGCATGCGCAAAGCATTGCAAATCCCGCGTAGGTTATGTACAGGAAACAGAAATGAGTAGTTGCCTTTAAGTAGTTACCTTTATAGTCAGAATTGTTTGTTCTTTGTCACGTGACTCTCAAAGACGCTATGCGGTGCAATAGATTCAAAAGAACGAACGACTCAGACTGGAAGATATGAGAGGTGAGCTACTCATTCTGTTTATTATAATGTGTCCTTGGCTGCATTGTAATATTTTTATTACTGGAACTATAGACACAATTTGTGTATGCTGTCGTATTGGGGGTCTGTTTATTGAAAATGTAACACTTTATTTTATTTCTGATCAAAAGAACGAAATGAACTGAATGACTCAAAAAAATATTCGTTCATTTAGATGAACCAGATTCAAATAAGTTTTTATTAAAATAAGTTGGGGGGGGTTGACATCATTAAACAGACACTGCTTAAAGGAAAAATTCTGATTCCTGCAACGATGCATTATCGAACATAATCACCTTCAGGGGCATATATGTACAAAAAGAAGTCTCGATAAAAGTAACACAGTCAGCTACATAAGACTAAGTATCATAAGGTGAATGGGGGGGGGGGGCAAACAACCAAAAGATTTTCTTCCATCGAAAGCGTAACATTCCTGCTGTAGCTCAGGCTCGGAGAAAGTATGCCGCGGGCTGTGCTCCCGCTCACTCGCTCACTCGCTGTAACGAAAAGAGTCTCTGACTTGTTTTGTAGACGCAGCCATGTGTGAAACAGAGTCGGCCTCTCATCTGCACTCCCATCTCTGAAACATTAGCTTGGTTATGATGGCTTTAACCCGACGCCACTCACACTCCCTCTCTTCTTTTGTCTCTGTGTGCTGATGCATACATTCCCCCTCCACCACACACACACACACACACACACACACACACACACACACATTTCACTCTGAGAAAATTTCCAGGGACCACCGGCGGCAGTGTGCGCTTTCTATCTCTCCATTGAGAATTTAGAGAAGTGTCTCTCTCTCTTTCTCTGTCTCTCTCTTTCTCTCTCTGTGTCTCTCTTTCTGTCTCTCTCTTCCTCTCTCTCTCTCTGGTTAAAATTCATCGCTCGCCTGTCAAGCTCACATTTTCATTTAAAGTGACAGCTTTGCCAGACTCTTGGCAAAATATGTACCGCCATGTCTTTGACCTTTCCCGCTCCTGTTCTATCCTCTCCTCCTGGTTTTCCCTCTCTTTTCTTCCTTCCTTCCTTCCTTCCTCCTCCTCGATGACATTTCCATCTGTCACCACCCAAGCGATGATGATTAACCACCGTAATTAGGCTGCATTTTTCAACCCTGGTGTCAAGTATCTCTGTCTAATCTTAGCACCGACAGTGCAGCAGGAGTGACAGAGAAATCTCTGTTCATTTACTCCACAGCCTCGCGGTTTATAGGCGCTCTAACACACGCTGACCAACGGCACAAATCAGTCATGAGGCGCAGCATCCACACTCCGCCATTGGAGCCTTTCCATGCGCACTGTTTTTTTTAATATATATATATATATATATAAAACGTGTCGATTAGGGATATGAATCTTTTTTTTTTTTTTTCCAGAGGATGCTATTATAGGAGGGTGAGTCAAAAATTTTCCACACTCTGGTTTTATTAAACCTTCTGTCTTGTCAGCGCTTTCCGTTCAAGACTCATGTCTGCTGTGCAGGTGTGAACGTGTTACGTCAGTTTATTTGTAACTGCGGTGCGAGCGAAAATTGATGCTTTATCAATTTTTATTTAGTTATTTTTTTGGTAGTCTGAGGGTGTTTTGCCTTTATTTTTTGAAGATGATAGAGAAAGCGTTTGGATATCTGTAAACCAAATTTGGAACGATAATTTAATAAAGGTAAAGGTTTCTTTACTGGTGACGAGACATGGATTCATCACTACAATCTGAGAGTTAAAGTCTGAAACGGAAACATCATCAATTACAGACTGAGAAAAAAGTCAACCATTAGCTGGAAAACTCATCAAGACCTACAGTTTTCTGGGATTCTCCAGGGCCGAAAGTATTGAAACATCCTTAGGTTCAACAGTCGTTACAGTGAGACGCTTACTGTATGTAAGAGCTGAAGCCTAAACTTCAGGTTAAATGCACACGACTGCTACTTAATGGTGACACACTCTCGACAAACACTTAAAGCATCCTCCCTACAGTCCTGATCCCGCTCCATTGGACTTTCACATGTACGCTCCCCTCAAAGCAGCCCTACGAGGATGAGGATTCACTTCTGATGAAGACGTGAAGACAGCAGCGCATTTGTGGCTTGAACATTTAGTTTTTATTATTTATAAAAAGCAAGGAGATTACAGTATGTTGAAAAATGATGTGTTTGTCCTTTCTAAAAGATAATTTAAATAAATTCGACAGCCAATGTCCGGATGTTTTTTGACTCACCCTTATACAGATCCCTTATAATAACGTTTCAACGCACTTTAGATACAGTTTAATTCAATCTAAATCAGGTTGATCCAATATAATTCAGTTCAGTCCTGTTAGAGACTGTTAAATCAGTTTTCCATTTTTTTCTTTATCCACGTATATGTTATGTACTATATAACAAAGTGAGTATAGTAAATAGCTTTAATACAAAAATGAAACCGAACCTAATTTCATTACAGTTTATCCTCGATAAACATCACGTCTATAATGAAATACAGATTCGTCCCTGCAAATATGACAGAAATCCAAAACACAAGGCTAAATCATCTTCATGTCCTTGCTCACTAATGTATAGTAGCGTAATGTAGGTAATGTATTGATTACGGGACGCTAAGAATTTCACCCGAGGGCCTTTTTTTTTCACAAAAAAAAAAGAAAAAAGGACTTGCATCTGAGATTTGTCTGTAGCTCGTTATGTAGAATCGTGCCTGGAAACGGCTGCGAAATGTGTTCCGCATGAGGTGCAAATTGCATTTTAAAAACCGCTGTAAAATCAATCATGCAGCTGTCAAAACTCTCAGCACTGCAGAGAGACAAAGAGACAAACGTTTTAGTGATGTAGCCTCTCGTATCAGGGCTAGCGCGCTGTTTAGAGGGCATTAATGCAGCCTTTAAATCCTTATCAGGGTTTAACGCTAATGAAATGAAAATGCTGCCTGCCTAAAAAAATAAATAAATAACTAAAAGTGTGTAATTGTATGATTAATCTGGGTTGGCAGATTTTTTTTTTTTTTTGGTGGTGTACTTTAGCTCAAATATTCAATCTTTATACAATTCTAGGTGCGTAATATAATAAGGGGTTGCCAGATCTGTAAATTTAAATTTCCTCAGCAGACAATAAATGCACATAGTTTTGAAAAATTATCTTAAGCTTTTACTATGGCCATGTATTATGACATCATTTTTAAGTTCATTTGCATTAATGTTTAATGTGCTGCACTTTGGGAAATGGTTATTTCTCATAAATAAATTATATCCATTAGAACTGTTATAAAAATAACCCCATTCTGGGAGTCCAAAAGTGTCCCGAATCTGTAGGAAAATGGCGAGGCTGACAACACCGGCTACTCAACGCTGAGCCGAACTGACATTAAATATAAGATTACTAAGACTTTCATTAGCTCCACCCATTTTTCTGTAATTCTCCTTCAAATGTCTGTATTTATGCTTCCCGGGCAAACCAAAAAAAAAAAAAATCGCCATTTCAATGGGACATTTATTAATTTAAATCAATTGGGACTGGATTAAAAAACCTTCGAAACCTGGAAGGATAGTCCTGAACTTTCAACTATGACCAAAAAATGTGTTCAGAACAATATGATAAATGGAGATAACTTAAATGAAGTTGTGAGGGGAACTTGCAGGATTTGGACTAAACTACTACTAACATTAGAAAAAAAGGCTTAGATAAAAACTTTTGAGCATTGAAAAATTTCATGTGGTCTAATGATATGTGCGTGTCAGGGTAAGAAGGGAAGTGTAAAAAGCGATTTACCCATCATGCATAGTGGCCACTGTACAAGCCTCCGGAGGCAGTTTTATGATGTGGGGTTGCTTCAGTTGGTCTGGTCTAGACTTGGCAATAAAATGAAGTCAGTTGATGACCTGAATGTACTGAATCACCAGGTTATCTTCAACATCTATGGAGCTTTTCTTCAGTGATGGAACAGGAATATTCCAGGCCTTAAATTGTGAAAGTGTGAAAGCATGGGGAACCAGTTTCACACAGCATTGCAGGCCACCACATTGTGTGCTGTAATCAAAGCTAAAGGAAACTGAACGAGATCTTGGAGTGTGTGCCGTTTTTTGGCCAGGTGGTGTGTGTAAAATGCAAAGAATGTGAAAAATGATATGCAGACTTACTGTATGATGTGATATCTTTCTTTGTTATTAATGCCTCAACATACACAGATCGACTGCTTTGATTAAATATATAATGAAGAGGCGTTTACTCAGGCCTTAATTTACTAAAATTCCAGATAATTATTTTTTTTGTGTGATAAGGTAAATTGTATATACACGTAGTGGGCATGTTACAGGCATTAGCGTAGCATAGTACAACAATTTCGAAGTCAGTAAGAAGGACTCGCCAGAGAGAGTGGCAAAGAGTTTGAGCACATTGGCATAGAATCCCCACACGGTTTGGTGGTGTAATTGCAGAGCAACACAGAGCAAGCATGAATCAGACCTAAGACTTTGGTAGATTGCGTTCATTTCATGCAAAGTAAAGGTAGGAGGCAATATTTTGCATCCTTTAATTGTTTTTTCGACAGCTCTGATTGGGTCTTAGAGATACTTGCAGGAAAGGCAGAGAATGTAGAATATGGTGTGTGTTAAAAAATGAAGCAAACTTTTTCCATCTTTTTTCGAAAATGCTGTTGGTGTTAAAGGATAGAAATGAAAAACTTGTTTATTATCAAGTCCTGGTGTATAGTTTCATTTTGTCTTCAGCAGGTTTAAATGGGCTTCCACAGATTTACTTGGACAGACGCTGCTGTGTATTTTACACCTTTAGGTAAAACACTGTCAAATGCTAATTCTTTGAGACGGGATATCTTCCCTAAATGAAAGATTCCTGTATTCCTGTTCGGATCTTCTTTTTTTTGAGTTTATATTTAAACAAGACATTTTTTCAGCATGGTAGGGCATGCAAACTTTTACAACTTTTTTATGTTTAATTGTTTGATTATCTCCGCAGGTCTGGGAAGTTTTTTTTTTTTCTCCTTTAATTTTGAACTGCACTTTTAATTATGGACTGAATTCATTAGCTTGATGCATTAGTGCCATTTTTGCAATTAAGCTTTTGTCTCTAAAGTGCCACAGGCTTAAGACCTTCACTGAAGTGGTCGTCTTTCTGAAAGAGCACATTTTCATTTCAAAGCAGCCCTGATGGGGGTGGATTTATCTCCCTGATTATAATCAGTGACTCATCACAGCGACTTCCCATCAGGCTTTTTGCCGCCCTCAGTGGTTTCACGAGCATCACACTCTACAACCGCTTTACGGTGAAGGCCTTTGTTTCCTGAAGACTCTTCACTCACACACACACACAAACTTGGTTGGGGGTTTTATAGAGATGGCTCATCGCTGTGGTCGAGCTGTCCTTGAGCTTCCTCTTTAATTAATATTTAACCCTTGTGCTAAAGCTAATGAGGCTACATGTGGATAAACCGGAGCAGGCTTTTAAATGTCAGCACGAGAGTATTATATTTGTTTTAAAGTGACAGCATGTAAACCTTACTGACGGAAATGAAGACGCAACCACGACTACTGTACAAATTACTCCTTTTCAGGGTCGGCAGTCTGGAAAAAAAAAAAAAGATCCCTGATGGTCCATCAGACTCCAGGATCTTAAATCTCACCCTCTCATTGTACTCCTTTTACAAATAGGTTAGACGTCTTCAAAATGTGTATGTGAATGTTCCAGTTGAAATTCACCTCAGATCCTGCATTCTGGCGTGTTTGCTTCCTTTCCTTCAGTTTATATAGACATGCTGTTTTAGTGACTATGGCTTTAAATGAGCTGCTACTTAATGCCCCTTTGAGGAAGCGCATCTCAATCTGCGCAATCAGAACACACCGACCGGAAACATCCATGTTCAGGATCTTATCAAGCATGTTTTTTAGACTTTTCTCACAGAAAAGCATTTCTAACAAACAGAATGAGGGGAGCAATAGGTAGATCGCTGCCACCTGCTAGCCCAGCCTTTTACCATTTCCCGCGGCTTTGAAAAAATGGTGTCTAGAAAACAACAGAACTGGACAGAACCGGGTGCAGCTTTGCATTTAGTTTCAGAGGACCTCGTGTATCGTGTAACGAATCGTCCATGACAGACCCATCACTTACCTCGTGAAATATGATGTTGCAAATAGGGGGGAAATCTACAGTAGTGCGTGTTTTCACTGAGGTCCTGGAACCGTTTCCGAGCACACTTGGCCCCGGGACCAGTTGATTTTTGTCTGAGCATGCAATCGTTCCAAGCTCGGGAACGAATCCCTGGACCGATTGCAGAGTGGAGCTAGAAGGCGGGACATGCAGTAAGTATGCACTCGTGTTCAAAAGAGGAAGTGACGTAACACAAACAAACAGCATGTAAAACACAAACAAACATGGCTGCTAAAGAATATCTGTAAAGTAATGCCAAACTACAGTGTGAAAACACCCAAAGACAATCAGACACTACACATAAAACTCTGATATTTACCTTTAGATGCACGCAGCTCGAGCAGCATACAGCGTGTGGTCCAATACTGAAGTGAGGAAAAGATAAATGATAGGATAAAAACCATCCAGTGTGATCAAGTCGAATTGGAGTGATTGAGACATCTCAGAAAAAAAAACATTTAAATGGAACCATAAAGACTGAACTTGGGAGCAATGTTGAAAGGTCATGTGGTTCAGTGGTCATGGGCGCGTCATGCATAGTGCCACTGTCTTGTTTTGCCTTTGGAGACCGTGTTATGATCTGGAGTTGCTTCAGTTGCTCAGGTCTAGGCTCAACAACGTTATACGGCAACAAAATGTAGTCAGCTGATGACCTGAATGTGCTAAATGACTGTGCACCGGAATCAAAGCTAAAGTCGGTCAATGAAATCTTTGGAGTGCTCAATTTTTTTTTTGTCCGGTCAGCGTAGATCCCCTTGAAGGGAATACTTCATACTCTGATGCTAATATAACTAATATTAAATACAATCTAGACTGTGTATGTTAGCGTTACACACAAGATGTCCCTCTTGCTTTAATTTCATTGCTGACAGCTCAGTATTGATGTTTTCCTGTAAACAACAACAACAAAAAAAACAACCTGTGAGGTTAACACAGTGTTCAGCACCAAACATGTGGCTTCTGCTGGGCATGGCTGTGTTCTCACTCCATGCCAGAAGTTGGTGTAATTAAGGTCCAGCTGGGGTTGTACATTTTTTTCATGTGCTAAGCTGAACAGATGTTGACAGGAATGCAATGCCACAGAGCTTAGCGTGAACGCCGTCTGGACGCTGCTGTAAGCCCGCTACGTTCTACTTGTCTGTTTCGACCGAAACCCTGATATTTTTTTTTTAAATACTGCGACATATTTTTCTCAGTCGATAATTCAGCCTCGATGCCATGTTTTGTTTATTTTAAAAATATATATTTTTTATACCGTAGGCTGGCGAAAACAGCTGGCAGTCAGTCAAAAGTGCCATTGAGTAGGTTTAATAAGTAAGTCAGAGGAGGGGTAAATAACAGATTTAAGAAACTTGCTCTTCGGCAGGCCGCAGTCACGTTAAAAAAATAAATAAAAAATCAATGCCGAGCATCGGCCGCCGGCTCACGCCTCACCAGCATAGGCGACTAAAGCGTGACGGAGTTGATTTCTTTTTGCGCTCGAAGGAGACGGAAAAATAATTGCATTTATTTGCCTCCAAACTCTAGAGGCATTCAATCACACTTCTGCTCCTGAGTTCAGACAGGCACACACACACGCACACACACACACACACATACAAACACTTATGAAGCAACCAGTACCTGAAAACACACTTTTTTTTTTTTTTTTGGCTTTCAAGCACACTCAAGAGAAAATGGCTAACATTTCTCACTGTTGTGGGAGGTGCAAACCGCTTTTCAAGAAGATTTTTAAAATGAGGTCGGTACCTGTATTACTCGTACTATAATGTTAGCTCGCTGATTTACATGAATATCAGACCGTGCATGTTACAACTTCTGTGTCCCAAAGGGAATGATGTGGAACATGGTGTCTGAGACGTTTCTATACAAAGAAAAAATGAACATAATTAAGCAATTACTGTACATTACATGCAGATCACTAGACGTGTTAGCACAGGTTCGTTAAGAGTGTGAGAGACAGCGCTGTGTGTGTCCAAAGTAAAGAGATTTCCTGGACACCTCATATTATGTTTTCATTATTAACTACAGTGCATCATACTGTGTCTGAAACCACATCACTAAACCTCATCAATGGCTACGATCACATTACCAGCCTCAAATCAGATTTCTTTTTAACCCTAATATGACACAGATCTGATTTATTTATTTTATCATTTTTATTTATTTATTTATTTATTTTTTTACGGCTGCCTAAATGCACAAATCAGATTTTTTTTAGACCGGATATAAATCATTTTTATATGTGGTCCTAGATCTAATATATATCCAATATATATAATAGTCATGTGACTTGAATGAGAACATGCAGATCGGGATTCATGTGACTTTTGGCCTCTGCACAAATGCGTAGGACGGTCGCTAACGTCATCAGTCAGCATGGAGAGCGCAGGGACCTCGTAGCAGTGCTAGTAACAGCTGTTAAAACAGCTAAAGCAGGCGTCTGACCATCTCTGCAGCAATCCACCAATCAGGCCTATATGGTAGAGCGGCCAGACGGAAGCCACTCCTTAGTAAAAGGCACATGGCAGCCTGTCTGGAGTGGCACCTGAAGGACTCTTAGACCATGAGAAACAAAATTCTCAGGTCTGATGAGTCTCTCTGGCTACTCTACCATATTCAGTAGGCCTGATTGGTGGATTGCTGCAGAGATGGTTGTCCTTCTGGAAGGTTCTCCTCTCTCCACAGAGGACTTCTGGAGCTCTGACAGAGTGACCATCGGGTTCTTGGTCACCTCCTTGACTACGGCCCTTCTCCCCCGATCTCTCAGTTTAGATGGCCAGCCAGCTCTAAAAAGAGTCCTGGTGGTTTTGAACTTCTTCTATTTACAGATGATGTAGGCCACTGTGCTTATTGGGACCTTCAAAGCAGCAGACATTTTTCTGTAAGCTTCCCCAGATTTGTGCCTCGAGACAATCCTGTCTCGAAGGTCTACAGACAATTCCTTTGACTTCATGCTTGTTTTGTGCTCCGACATAAACTGTCAACTGTGGGACCTTTTATAGACAGGTGTGTCCCTTTTTAAATCATGTCCAATCAACTGAATTCACCACAAGTGGACTCCAATTAAGCTGCAGAAACATCTTAAGGATGATCAGGGGAAACAGGATGCGCCTGAGCTCAATTTTGCAAAGGCCGTGAGTACTTTTGTACATGTGCTTTCTCAATTTTATTTATTTTTAATAAATTAGCAAAAATCTCAAGTAAACTTTTTTCATGTTGTCATTATGGGGTGTTGTGTGTAGAATTCTGAGGAATAAAAAGAATTTAATCCATTTTAGAATAAGGCTGTGACATAACAGAATGTGGAAAAAGTGATGCGCTATGAATACTTTTGGATGCACTGAAGTTAATATAATGGAAATGAAATCAAATATTTATTTTTTATTCTTTCTGTGCGGCCTGGTGGTTGCTCTAGAGTACAACCTCAAGCATATTTTTTGCTAAAATTTGCGTTGTTTTAAATGAATGAGCAATCGACGTTTTTACCTCAGACAATACGAGGCATTTCAGAAAAACAGACACGTCCACATTAGAGTCAGATAATAAACCACTTGTCATTATGAATGTGAACGGTCATAACATTCCAAACCGATCTGATCAAAAAATAAAACCTTTGAATTGAACAACGTGGCTTGCAATGTGAACATAGTCGATATGTCTGGGAGACTGTAGTGTGCATATTTACAGAAATGACTGTGAGTGAGGAAGGAATCAGTATGGAATGAATCCAGTAGACCGGGAAATAAAGCAAGGCAGCCATTCACAACCACACAATAGCTTATAACCTGGTCCAAGGACCAAGAAGTCTGAATGTACAGTAATATGTTCCGATATGCTGTGGTGCATGGAGAAAGTGGAAGCGGATAAAAATAGCTATGGGGAGCCATTAAGGGTAAAGTGCACTTGCATGGTCATATACTGGAATATTGAGGCTATTTTACAGTGCAGTGTATACACTGTGTTCATTTGTGAGCTTAACGAATTCAAGTGCAACATGGCCAACAGGACAGAATCAGAAAATAACTTTGGCAAACGTACACAGGAAATTACCTCAACAACATGCAACTCATGCACACATCCGTCTTATCTTATGCAAATTTAACAGTGCACGTAAATACTTTTTTTTTATACAGTACATTTTAAGTTTGCTTTGGTTTAGCTTGTTTGGCTGATCTGAGTAAAATGAATGTTTGCTTCATTAACTGTCCAATTTCACACTGTGCAATTTCAAGCAGATGAGATGAGTGTGTGGAAACGCCAAATACACCAAACCCTTTTTTTTCAAACAAATTTTTGAGAACGATGAATATCACATGCATCAGCTAGACCTTATCCACAATAACAATTCATTTTAAAAGGGGAAGGGGGGTTTTAAACACCATTTGGTGTTTAACAGTATTGATATGATTATTATTATAATTTTTTTTTTTTTTAACAGATGTTCAGAATACATTGTGTTGTGCGTCCAGAGTCCAGTACGGGTATAGAGTGGTACAAGCATGGTGTTTTGGGTCTAGGGTCCGTATGAGGTGGTACCAAAAAGTTTTGAGATAAGCTTTAGTTTAAAAGGAAGTACGAAAGTTTTTTCGATGATCATCATGTACAAGTCACTGAATGGTTTTGACATTTTCCGGGGTTGAGCTTGTTAAAGGTCTTCCTCATCTCACGCCGTCTTCCAATGGAGGTTCTTCCGCTCTTAAAGCATGCGGGCACAAACCACCTAGAACGACTCATTGCAGCATTGCTGTAAACTTGACTAATCATGTCAAACATCTCTGTGGCAGATTTGTCCAGTTCCATGCAGAATTTCACGTTGGCTGTCTTTGTCCATGATAAAATTGCAGACTTGTTGACGCATTTGGTCAGAATAGCACCAGTTGCATGGTTTTAGTTCATCCCTCTTTGGGATAAACTGGAATGGAGATTGTGAGCCAGGCCTTCTCATCCAACATCACTGCCTGGCTTCATAAATGCTCTACAGAATGAATGGGCACGAATTCCCACAGGAACACTCCAAAATCTTGTGGACAGTCTTCCAAGAAGAGTGGAAGCTGTTATACAGTAGCTGCAAACGGAGGACGACTCCATAGTGAAGTATATTTATTTGGATACAATTTCATTGTAGGTTTGGCCAAATACTTTTGTCCGTATAGTGTATGAAGGAACTTTGAGAGGAATCAAACTCAACAGCGAACCCATCCTCATCTTATCTGCAGTATAACAGTAGAGGTGTTTTAGCCAATATAGAGTACAATTTTGTTGTTGAAGGCTCAGGTACAAAACTGTTTTTACAGACAGAGAACAGCTGTTTGCATCGGCCGAGCCCTAGAACATCTTTATGGTAAAGTGGGACGGTCCCTGGTCACTACACACATCCCAATCAGGCCGCACAGGGCATCCATGACGAGTCAGGCAGGTCCAGAGGGCACAGGGGGTCTGGATCACTGGCACCTCAGGATTGCCATGCGTTGCTTGATGGAGAGAGAAAACAGTTAGGTATGGTCATATGTCTTGATAGTCACATACTGTATAAGGTGAATGTATATTTTGTCCAGTGTGCAAGCAGGCACTTCGACAAGACAAACTAAAAGTAAGAGCCACAAGGTAACACAGACGTGAGGATTACTTAGGAAGTAAAGCAAGCTGTCACAATTATTTAGCTCAAACAATCCTGTTTGTATTATTGGGCAAATCTACGAGAACCTCCCTGTATCTTGTCCTCTTATTGGCCAAACCTTGCACTGTGCTTCGGCTTGCCTTGCCATTCTCCAGTCTTCTGTTGTACTCGCTGCTAAGCTTAGCTTGGCAAAAAGTCACATCGGCGCTGACATCCTCCTGAAGATAATGAGCTTGAAGTGGGAAATTTTCACAAACAAGACGAAACTAGCTTTATACTCGAGAGCAATTTAGTGGCTGAAAGATCTTATGCACTAGTGGGGTTTTTCAGGGGTTTGTCTCTGTCAACCGTGTCAGTACCTTATGTGCGATTACCTCCGACATGAATTTCAGAATAATGGGAAAACAGAAACGCGGTTCACTCGCAGTTCAATTGCAAGTTCACTTGAAAATCCGAGGCCAGTTCTCATCCGAAGGAAAATAAATGGTATACGTTTACAGTATATCAGCTCTTTCTCGTGGGAAGCAACCATACTTTACACATACAGATGTGGTTGATAGTGGTCGATGTGGGGGGTCGTTCTGATAGGGCAGTATCACTTCCCTGAGGGGAACACATTCTATTCTGACATGTTGGATTACATGGTGATCTGTTAAACTCTTCACAGGGGTCCTAATTGAGAGCCGCTAGAGTAACACCGCATTTTCTTTAAAAAACAGTAACGCCGTACCACGATGAACAGCGGCCCTGTTGTGACTCCTGGACTGTTTGATTTGTACGTCTAGCGTTAAGAGCTTTGTGAGATGGAGTGTACCGAATCAAAACAAACCCTAACGTTTTCGTCCTCCTCTTTTCAGCATTGTTTAAATGCCAGGGCTGTCAATTGGAAATCACTCGTTTGTTTCTCTGACATGTTATCAAGCTGGAAAATGTCACTTATAACATCCAATTAACTCCACCATTCTGACTTTTTAAGGAATCTCTTGCAGCTCATTGTTTTTTGTGTAAAATCCTAGTGGTACATTTTTGGAAGAATCCTGGGATTTGTTAGTGGTTGGCACTGTGGCCTCCTAATTCCAGGGTCTCGGGTCCGTTCCCCAAACTCGATGGGTTTCCTCCGGGAACTCTGATTCCCTCCTATAGTCCAAAGACATGCAGGTTGCACTAATTCCCAAATTCCCAGTATTGTGAGTGTGTGTGTCCTTGTGCCCTTTGACGGTTTAGCACCCTGTCCAGGGTGTACCTCGCCTCATGCCTCGAGTCACCTGGAATAAACTGTATAGAGAATGAGCGAGTGAAAGTGTGTTTGTATAAAGGTTGCTCTAAAAGTTTGAATCCATGGGCATTTTTCCTTTTATGAAATCCAATATATTTCCTTTTTTTTTTTTTATCTCAGACCCAAGTTGGCTTGAAAACTAACAACACCAAATCGAAGAGGGCTAGACCTACAGTAACACCATGTTTTGTTTTTTTTTTACCTTTAGTCAGTATTCTATCAGAATCTAACCTGAACGTTGCTCTAGTAAAGGAAATCATCTCTATGTTTAACATCAGATCTGATATGTTAAAGGAATAAAAGAAAGTCTTGTATTTAGCAAGTTATACGCAAGTCATTTAAGCATTACATCTTGCTGCACTTTTAAACACATTTGTGTGTACAGATCCAGATTTTCGTGCCACCCTGTATACAGTCAAGTTGGGCGTGCTGTCAAAACACACTGTGCTACTGATTAAAAAGTTTACTTATTATTCTGAAAGCCTCTTTATTCACTACGCATGCCTACATTACTGGGTATAATTAATGAGCTCAATAGAGCACCATATGAGAGATCGAGGAACTGCCTGATGAAAATCGTTAACTACTTAAGTGTAATATCTCTTTCGGAATATTAAATCGATGTGAGCCGAAGGGAATTGCTAATCGTTCGCGTCTCGGTCCTGCTGCAGGAGCTGTCTGAAGTGACGCTGGACGCCCAGCAGACGCAGGCGTGGGACCAGCTGCGCTGCATGTACAGAGGACCCTCTAGAGTAAGCCTCATCACACCAACACATGTTCCTACTCCCACTCCTCCCCTCCTCCTTCACTAGATATAATCCCTTCTTCTCTCCATGTTTTGTTTCTCTATACCATGTGTGTTGTCTGTATGGGTTTGATGTGATGATGCCTCTCTTCTATTGTCTCTTCTTATCAATCTCAATGCTCAAAATAAGGACACAAGCCTCTACCTTGTTCCCTCTCGCTCTCCTTCTGTCTCTCTGTCCTAAGAGTGTGTTGCATAACACATTAAATAGACTGCATCACTCCATCAAAGCAGTGATAGATCACACACACAAACAAACACACACACACACACACACACACACCTACACACACACATAGATATACAAGGTTTCCTGTCTGTTCTCCTTCTTTGTTCGTCCTTCACTGCTCTCCTTTTGTTTCAAGCCATGCTTTCATATACTAGTGTGTCTGACCTGATTTGATTAGATTAAATTTACTGGTCAATATTGTCCAAAAGGACGATTTTGTCATGTTGAGGTCTGAATTTGTGCTTTTGCCTTAGTTGTAGAATTTAGCGTTAGTCCTTATGGTTATTAGTGTGATGGGTCTAGTGTTATGAGTTTAATTAAAGACCCTTTATTAGCATGTGCTGTGGTGGAGGACTATTGTTGGACCAACACCATCTAGTGTTTGTCATTAATGTAATTAAAAGAGACTTTACAGTGATATACTGTATACTGTCTCACCAAAAAAAAGACCCCTTTCAGAAGGGTCAAATTATTGGGCTGCATCAAGCAAAGAAAAAAACTAAGGAGATCTGAAATGATTAAAAGACCCCTTAACCTGAAAGACGAAATGAAAAAAGGTCATGTGGTCTGAAGAGGCCAGATAGACCCTATTCCAGAGTAATCAGGGTAAGAAGGAAAAGTGCATGAAGCGACGTACGTACCATCATGCATAGTGGCTCCTGTACAAGACTCTGGAGGCAGTGTTCTGATCTGGGGTTGCTTCATTTGGTTTAGTCTAAACTAAAGCAAGGGTAAGAGGCAATAAAACTAATTCAGCTGACGACCTGCACGTACTGAATGACCAGATCATCACATCAATGGAGCTTTTTTACGCTAATGGCATAGACATATTCCAGGACTCAAATTATGAAAGTGGTTCTAGGAGCATGATGAATCATTTTCATACATGAACTCTAAGCCCCACATTGTGTGCTATAATCAAAGCTAGAGGTGATTGGATGAACTGCTTTTTCTGGCCAGGCAGTGTACTGTATGTATGTACGTAACTACCTATGACTCAGCCGCAAACTCATGCCGAACCATCACAGACTGTCTATAAACTTAAACTATTTTTTTTATGATGAACTTACTACACCTCATGATTTGCTACTTACTGTCAAGACCAAAACAAAGAACTGGTATGATGTATCTGTTTACATCGACTTTAATGCTGTCTTTTAGATAACTGTGACTACAGAAGATATAAAACCGCTGTGCACTTCTGTACTAAACATCACAGTATAGTAGCTCTTAGAGCATAATGTCTAATAAATTATTTCACAGGGTTGGATTTGGCCGTTTTAGAAGATTTGCTACAACCCCTGTAGTATATTGTTAGGACATTGCTGTTATGATTTTAGTGCTAAGTTATAAAGGCAGGTTCAGTTAGTGTTCTTTCTTTTTATTTTTTAGTTTGTTTTTTAAGTGAGAATGTAAGAGAGGAAGAGAGGGTAAAGTGCAGAGGAGTTTTCAGAGGCGTCAAAATGCTTTTGGAGCAGGTAAGTCAGCTGTTGAGGTAGTTGCATATGGTTGGGTGCTGGTGCTGAGTTGTTGTCATTAGCATCTGGAACAAAGAGTAAAACAACACCAGTTTTGACATTATTAGCGATGTAGCTACTCACCTTGCTGCTGTTGTGGAGTGGCTTTATTTTCTTTTCCTTTCTTTGCGAGAGTAAAGAGCAACAGAGACAATTTATGGTGCATTTTTCCAGCCTGCCCACTATGTTTGCATAAAACACCAAAACCACTAGTGGTGCTGAACCGGTACTGTCCCTTCAGCGCCAGTGCTGAACCTGTCCTGTCCCTTCAGAGATCTGCATAATCAGTTTTTTAGAGTTAAAAGGTTTGTGTTATAAATTTAGTGTTATAACACTGCACCAATAATGCTTCAGTAAGATTAGTGTTACGCTTTAATGTTATGCCTGTAGTAGTACTAGTCTAGTGTGTAGTATTACAGGTCTAGAGCTGTTTGTTTAGAGTTACAGGTATTATGGGTATAACATCATAAGAGATGATTCTACTGTTATTAGTCCAGTGGCATGATTCTGGTGATATGGATCTAGCATCACAAGTCTAGCATGGCCAAGCACTATGGGTTGAAGGGGTCTAACGTCATTAGTGTAGTGTGCGGGTCTAATGTCATTAGTGTAGTGTTGGGGTCAAACGTTGTTAGTGTAGTGTTGGGGTCTAACATCATTAATGTAGTGTTCAGGTCCAACGTCATTAGTGTAGTGTTGGGGTCTAATGTTGTTAGTGTAGTGTTGGGGTCTAAGTACTGTCAGGGTCTAACGTCATTAGTGTAGTGTTGGGGTCTAACGTCATTAGTGTAGTGTTGGGATCTAACGTCATTAGTGTAGTGTTGAGGTCTAACATCATTAGTGTTGGGGTCTAATGTCATTAATTTAGTGTTGTGGTCTAACGCCATTAGTGTAGTGTCGGGGACTAAGTACTGTCAGGGTCTAACAACATTAGTTTGGTGTCGATGTCTAAGAAGCGCCAGGGTCTAACGTTATTAATGTAGTGTAAAGTCTAACGTCGTTAGTGTGTGGGTGTAGTATGGTAAGTCTGGTATTTTAACTTTAATGTTTCAGTTATTATTCCACCTTTAATCAAATCTACAAAACATCTGGATTTAGCAGGACTAATAAAAAAATTATTTTAAATTATATTAAATCAAAATGAAAATAAAGTTCCAAGCCTTCTAGAGTACATCAGTGTGTATTTTTCTTCTTTTTTAAGTCCACTAATTATACAATTTCAGTGTGTTTACACTACTCCATACACACACAGTCTAATACAATCTGTTTTGTTTTTTTTAAGAACATGCACCCTGAATCACATTAAGATATCACATGCCTGTTTCCATGGTGACAGCCTTGGGGGTCTTTTAACTCTCCCCTGTATAGATCTTAGAAAAGTGTCAATCTCTACTCATGCTGCTTTTCAGATTGTGTCGAGTCTTGGCTCTCATCGACACACACACACACACACACACACACACACACACACACACACACACATTGTGAAAATTTTAAGGTTTACCTTGGTGTATTTTTTGTTTGTTTTGTTTTACTACCTTAATTTTCACTGTGTATGTGTGTGTGTGTGTGTGTATGCGTGTGTATGTGTGTGTGTGTCGTAATCCTGTGGAAAACATGCTACGAGGCACATTCAAGTCAAAACGGGACTCTAATACAATCCCCTGCTACTCTAATGCACTTATCCAAGTGTTTCACTAGTGCTTGGATACCATCAAGGTTCTCAGTACGCCAGAGCCATGATTAGACTCCCTGCTTCATCTCATGTCCCAAATATGTGGAAATGTCTTGGAGTCAAGTCGGAGCCATCTCATCCGGGATTATCATGCGCAGACATACAGTACGACCTGCTTTAAAATGTTTGCACCCTTCAGATGTTTTACTGCAGCTAAAAGTCTTCTGTAAATCTCAAACGTTTTTTTACGCCTTCATTCATGAGAAATTTTATCACAAATCCTGATTTGACTTGAACGCCCCTCGTATAAAAGAACTGGTTGCTATTAGCCGTTTAACAGTTTATAGAACAACATCAAGTTGGAAATCAGATCTGAGTTGCCAAGACATTACGAAGATGTCCATGTTTGAGAAGACAGATTTCTGAGTGAGACAGAGTCCTGATGGATTTCAGCGCAGTGATTCAGCTTCAGTGTATTTATCACACGAGACAGAGGGCAACTTGAAAGCTATGAAAATTAATTGCTTTCCTGAGCTAACAAAATTGTGAAGAATGTTTCCTCATTCCAGCTCTCACTCTCCTTCTTTAGCATATTTGTCCTTCTGTCTCGGTCTCTTTCTTGCCGTCTCTGCGTGTGAAACTGGTCTGGAAATGTGCTGAATTCCCTCATGCAGATGCTCCGTGTTTGGCTGCAGTCATTGTGATTGACAGGACTCCCGGCTTTCTCAGTGTCTTGTTTATAAACACAGGAGAACCCGGCGCACGTGTGAAGTGGTATGTGAACACTGGCTTGTGTAGTCAGTGCCTCACGTGGTGGGAAATTCAGAACAACTTCATGACTAGTGACTCCGCTTAATGTGGCACCCCAGGATTTCCAAATTTCACCAAAATATTGTTTTCTTTTGCGTTGGTGCCACTGAATAAAACATTTGAGTTTTTTTTCTTTTTTTTAAACCCCAAATAAGTTGCAGAGTAATTAATATCATTATAATTAATGTCATCTTTAATTGTTTTTTTTTCAGTGAAAGTCTTATTCATGATTTTTTTTTTGTTGCTGCTGTTCTTTAATTACCCATAATGCCGACTACTTGCTAAAAAGTGCTGTCAGTGCATTTTACTGTAGCTCTTGCTTCTCTTCACCTAAACAGTGATGCAGCAGAGCTTTAATACTAAAGTCTGTGTACAGTATGTCACACTCAAACAAACGAGCTTCCAAAGCTACATCTGTTTATGTGCTAATTGTGCCTAAATCGCTAAACACGTCATAAACATTTCAACATAAAACATCTTTACTGTCGGCTAAAACACAGTATTAGTGCTGATTACATTTTTTTATGTTATACATATAATACAGAAAATGTGTGCCAAATAAATGACTTCTGCAGTTTATGCAACATGGACATGACCAATCTCGTCTTCCTAAAAAATCCAAGTTGCTAACTTGAGCAGTTTTGGAGAGATGCCACAAAAATGCCCATTTTCATCGTTATACTGTCTCGCCTCAAACAATAATCATTTAAAGTGCATATTATTTATATTTAATGAGCATTTATTTATTTATTTATTTTTTTTTTAGTAGCCAATTCCTCCCCGTCACTAGGGGGCTCCCACATTAAGGCTACTACTACCACTCATTAATGTAATTAATGAAATCGGGAGGGCGAAGACTATCTTGTGTTTCCTCCGAACCGCTTGACGTCAGCCGACCGCATCTTTTCGAATTGCTTGCTCACGTACCATTAGGGGCGGAAGAACACACTCGGAGGAAAGCGCTAGCCAGCGTCCTTCCCCGTGTGTGCGAGCTCACAGACGCCCCTGATTGGCTGTAGAGCCGTGATCAATGTGGGAGCGCAGGTACCTCTCATCCCTCCCTCCTTAGAGAGCTCGGCCAATCAGCTCTCTCTGTGCCTCAGGCTGTGAGAGGAAAACAGGGGTTCGAACCAGCGATCTCCGAATGATAGAGCGAGCACTTTACCACTGCGCCACTCGGAGCTTAATGAGCATTTATACTAAAATCGGTGTAAACTTCTAGAAGCATAAAAATGATTGCTTAAATTAAAACATTTCATGGAAAATTAAGGATTTTTTTTTCTCAAAATTACTAACAGGGGTTTTGATTAAATGCTACAAGTTATACACACACCTTATGTTACAGTATGTGGCCATAAAACATACTCTAAAACTGTGGTTTTGCACTTAAAATTGCTTTTTGTAATCTGCCCAATAACTTAACACATTGTTAACACATCCGTGTCAAATTTATCTTGTAATATCTTATCAAATTATCATCTTCGAATAATACACTTTTTCAGGTTTGTGTTTTCATGTTAAATCTGAATTGGCCAAGTTTCATTTGAACGACAGTTAAGTTCGTTTGAAGATTTAAATTCAAAAAAGTTCCGGAAACTACAGGCATAAAAAGCCATAAAATGATATTTAACAAATGTGTTTCTTTTTATCTGATAAGAATATAAATGTGCATGCGTATTTACATAAAACAAAGCATAGATCAGGAAGCATTAAGTATTACGGAAAAATAGCGTTGAAATATGAACCTATCGGGAACTTTCCCAGTTTTTCCACCTACGGAGGTGAGACACTGGTGTATCACATGTGTATGCCTTCCAGAAAGCCTTTCAGTGCTGTTTAGATTGTCTAAGACTAATTAATATAACTTGATAACAGCATGTTGTGTATAAACCGCCAGGTGAAAAAGTACAAACTCACTATGACGCAGGGACAACGCTCACCTTTTTATGAGGACAGAGAAGTTCAGTATCTGCTCGAGTTGCTTTTCGACATGCTGATGGATTTCATTGCAATGCTTCTGCTTCTGCGTATTCATCACACCAGACTGAGGGCAACTGTAAGCAATGAAAATTAATTTTATTTAATGACAGCATGGGAGCTGGTAGCTTAGTAGTTAAGCCCTTTTTGCTAGTGACCAGGGGGTTGTGTGATCAAATCCCAGGCCTGTCTTTCTCTTTAATTAACACACCAGGCACCACTAATCGGCCTAGTTTTCAGGTCTTTAATTAAACCTTAAATGGGTTCAAGTGATGAGTAAATAAGGAAAAAAGGTCAGAATGATGTGCGTGTGTCTTTTAGAGAGAGAGTCATTGGCCTGTGTCCTGTATCTCCCTATGGAGGACAATTGCAGCTATTGTGTGTGAGAGAGTGTGTGGGTGTGTGCGCACACTAGAGAGTGTGTGTGTGTGTGTGTGTGTGTGTGTGTGTGAGTGGTATTGTGTGAGGGTGTTAGAGTACTTGGATTACTTTTTTGATGTAACGAGTAATCTAACGCGTTAGATCCGCCATTTAAGTACAGTGAAACCTCGGATTGCGAGTAACGCAGTTTGCGAGTGTTCCACAAGTCGAGCGAAGATTTATATTAAATTTTGACTTGGAAAACAAACAAGTCTTGGTTTACGAGTACCAAATATCATGTATCACGCATGCGCTTCTTATTTTGACGTGATCACAACTAAGCCAATCTTAGATCAGAACTAACACAATCTTTTCACAATCAATCAATCAATCAATCTTTATACATCCATGGACACTATGGACAATTCCACGCACATCACATCTACACTACATGTTTACGTTTACATTCTGGACCATTGCACAAAGTCACTTTTTCTATGCATATTTGCACACCATTATATTTCTATTTGTACAGTATATTTCTATTTTTAGTTCTATTTTTCCTAGTTAGATTTTATTTTTTTATTTTTTTTATTTAAATGTTCTATCGTATTTCTTTTATTCATATTTATTACTTAAGCTTTAACTCTCTTTTTAAGGTCACTGGCGGTCGTGTAAGCATTTTACTACATTTCGTACTGTGACTGTGTATGTGACGAATAAAATTTAAATTTGAATTTGAATTTGAAGCCAGCGTTTTTTTTCTCTTGTGCTGACGAATTATGCTCGTGATCTAAGGTTCAACTGTACCCAGTTATTTAGTTACTTTTTCAAAAATGTAATCCGGTACTCAGATAATTTATGTAATTTGTGAGCCAGACTGCCGTCATTCCCAATCCGTTATTGTGTGTCTGTGAAAATCGTCCTACAAACCCCGCCCCCAATAACTCACCCCCTCTGTTATTCTTGCTGTTATACCCCTATCTTACCTATGCGGTTTGACTATGCGAGGACCGACGCGCGGAAAGATGGAAACCTAATCACATCGCCAAAACTCGCAGTGAATCATGATGAACCGTACTTACAGTAGTGCCACTGTGCAAAACCGTGTAGGTGAGATAGGGGTATTAGTAGTTAACAGATTATGGGCCAAACTGAGTGTGCGAGTGTGTGAGTGACTGACTGTGTGAGTGACTGACTGTGTGAGTGACTGACTGTGTGAGTGACTGACTGTGTGAGTGACTGACTGTGTGAGTGACTGACTGTGTGATTGTATAGTTCAGGAAGCACATCTAAACCCCAGTACTCCTAATTTGAGAAGGCGTGGCATTCTCTACTGGAACATGGAGGCGTGGCCAAACTGAGAATTTGGTATGCTCTACTATACTGTACTGTACCCAGTGAAAGAGGCATCCCTCTATCTCAGAAAGGGAATTTCAACAGGATATACACAGGTCGTGTGTGTGTGTGTGCGCGCGAACTGGAGAAATGCCTCTTGTGGATCATAATAAGGGCAGCTCTCTCCCCAGCGCGTAACCGCTTCTGAGAGAGAGATAACGAGCAGAGAGGAACGAAGACGTATGGAGCCAGAATGAGAGAGAAGTGATGAGAGGGAAGAGAGTGAGAGCGAAGGAATAAAGAAGACACATAGAGAGAGAGAGAATGTAGTGGAGACAGAAAAAAATGAGAAGATAAGAGAGAGAGAGTGTCTACTAATGGAGAGAAGGAATGGATTCTCAGACAGTCTGTCCTTCCTCATATTGAGCTGCTCAGTGAGCTGTCAGCTCAGTGTCCAGAGACAGAGACAGGCGAGGGGGGAGGGGGATTAATCTGTGGACAGACGGACGGACAGGCAAGCATGCACACACATACACACATGAGTACATATAATATTATTCCTATATTAGATGTACTGTAGTTTCTATCATAGATTATACTGACCTTCTCAGACACATGACAACAGCGGATGGCAGAAGTACCATTAACCGACATTAACCTGCTATGTTTCACCGTTAATAATCACCTTCGAGGTGTATTTCAGAGCCAAAAAAAATATTCCTGCAATATTACCTGGTGACTACCTGATTACCTCTCGGATTACCTAATGCTGTTTCACACAGGTTAAGAGTAACCTAGCAACTGATAGCTTCTGTTCTGCTGTTTATTTTGATATGCAGTATGTGGTGGTGGACTTTCTAACGTCTTCTTAAGAGAAACAGTTGTGTGGAAGTGGATGAAGAAGGTAATAAGGATATTCGTTTTGAAACGTTTGGTTTGTTATTATAAGCCTCAGAAGGCCGACAAATGTGTTATTCCTAACGGATTTGGTGGCGTCCGCTAGCGTTAGTGTTGTACGATGATGTGAAATATGGCGTGTTGTACGCTTTATAAAGTGATGTGCAGGTAACGTTATCTTATATTGACATTTCAAGCTTTCTAATCAACAGCTAACTGCTCTGGGGTTGAATCCCAAATAGCGTAAAATGGAAAGCTGAAGTTTCATACGATTCCTTGTTCCACACACCAAGCAGTGCCAGGCACATGGAAATATAAAAAAAGTAGACATGCATTGTTTTACATCGATTGCATCAGAGAGAGAGTCAAGAAAACAATGACTGTGCACAGACATGAAAAAAAGGCTTTGGTGAGACATGAAGGTTATAAACAGAGGAGGAGAAAAATGGCAAAGAAGAAAAAAAAATAACCTTAAAGAGAATAGGGCCATTGAAGTGGAAAGATAGAACGAGGAGAAAATGAAAAAGTGCTGTGTGTTCAAGGTGCAGTGTGTACGTGTTTGTGTGTGTCACATACTGTAAGACATTGTCACACATTGTGTGGACATCAACAGCCACAACTAAAAGAATTAAAAATGCGATGAACATATCACCACAAATACACTGCCTGGCCAAAAAAAAAAATGTAACCATTAGGATTTAACAGAGCTAATAGTTAAGATCCCTTCATTAAATAATCACTTATTAGTGTAGCTAATTGTGTAAAAAAAAAAAAAGGCTTCAGTTTCCTATAGGCTAAAGTAGTACAAGTCTCTGGAGGCGGTGTCATTATTGTTTTCGTTGGCCAGGTCGAGACTCGGCAAACTTATGTGCCCAAAAATGAGGTCAGCTGACGACCTTAATGACCAGGTTTGTCCATCAGTGTTGTTTTTTTTCTCTCATGGTATGGACATATTCCAAGGTGACAATGCCAGGATTGATCGGGCGCAAATTGTGAGTAGTTCAGGGAGAACGAGTCCAGACCTCAACTTTATTTAGAATCTTTGGGATGTGCTAAAGAAAGCCTTACGCAGCGCTCCGACTCCCCCATCAATACAAGATCTTGGAGAGAAATTATTGCGACTCTGAAGGGAAATAAATAACATTGTAACATGGCATTAGCTTAGCAAACCAATGCCAAAGCCGTAATCAAAGCAAAAGGCGGCCCAACTTTTTTTTTATTGTGTGTGGCTGGGTGTTCAAGGGATTCTCTTTCGGAAAAGGTTTTTAAACCCTCGAGTGCCGAAGTGGTTAAGTGCTCGTCCTATCATCCGGAGCTGTAGCCTCTGGCAGCCAGGGGCCTAGAGAGAGCTAATTGGCTGAGCTCTCTCAGCGGGGTGGGATGGGAGTGCTCTCACATTAATTACAGCTCTACAGCCAATCAGGGGCGTCTCTGTGCTCACGCAAGTGGATAAAGCAGATAGCGCAGTCCTCCAGCCATGTTACGCTGCCCCCAAGGAAAAGATGCGGTTGGTGGAGTCGTGTGGTTCGGAGGAAACGCGTAATAGTCTTCAGGCCACCCAAATGAATGGTCGTAGTAGCCTTACAGTGCGAGCCCCCTAGTGATGGGGAGGAATCGGATACGAATAAATTAGGGAGAAAATCTGAGAAATAAGGTTTTCAAGTCAAACCTGTTTAAAAAGCTCTGCATTTATGAACTATCCAGAGCAGCCTTTGGGAATCTTATGGAGTAATGAGTATGAGTGTACCAGTTCTTTGTCTTTGTTAGCTTCCGGCTTAATTAGCACAGTTATGAATCAATGAAGGCGACAGAACACACATTTTAAACAATACAACATCCGATCTTCCCGAGAGACCCAGCTAATTAGCTTGTTTAATGGAAAGTAGATTGAAATACACACACACACACACACACACACACTCATACAGTACGTGTGAAAGAAATAAGCAGAACTGACTTCATAGCAAGGAGGAAATGCTTTCATGCTTAGAGTTGTTTTATTAAAATGAAGGCAGTTTATAAGGTGTGTGTATGTGTATAATTTATCTTTATATATAATTCTATGTTTTTTGTCTTCCAGTTGGCCATCCTTACAGAACTCACCCACTCCCACAGCAGCGAGAAAAGCGGCCTGCTGAACCCCGCCCACCCAGGACCGGGAAGCATCTACCACAGCGACAACCTCAGCCTCAAGCTTTCTCCACCGCCAATGGTGGAGGAGTAAGCGCAGACTCCGCCCACTGTTACAGCCTCGAATAAACGCATTATACTCTCTCTATCCCTACACTGACGTCTTCGTTCTTTCACTGGCCTTCAGGTCTAGAACAATGAAAGTAAGAAAGGGAAAACACTTAAAGGTATGCTGTTACTAGGTTACCATTCTCAAGTGGATTAATCATCCTTCAGATAAACAGATGTGAACAGTGTGTTCCAAAGTTAATCATTTTAATTGATTAATAAAGTGCGTGATGCTTTTTAACCACGTACCAGTAGAGTTCATTTTAATATTGTGGAAAGTCAACAAGACAAGTTAGTTTCTGGTCAGTAGGGAGCGACTGTTCATAGCTGCAATAATGTTTAAGATGTAATAAGAGTTCCTTACTTGTTTCGCAGCGGTTCCACAATATTAATAATATGGATAAAAATCCTTGAATTCTTAAAAGATATTTCACAAGATATTTTAGAAGAATAAAATAGTTCAGCTCTTGCTGTTCCGCCTTAATGTAGGAATAGCGTCACATCACCTTATGCTTGATTATTTTCCTGTTACAGCGTGCTATAGTGCTGATCAGGCTCTCTCTTTCTCCCCGCTTCTTGTTCTTTACAGTAATGGATAAGGAATTTGCTTATCCATAGAATAAAGATTTCCAGATGAAAGTAAAAGTATTGCCACCCCATGTTTTCACACATTTAATACTCATTATAGGGAGAAAAAATATATGACTTTGGTGACTCCTTCCACACAAACCTTTAGTAACAGCAGGGATATTCCTGAGAGTTAATCTGCATAGGGAAGTCTTTAAGAGCTGATAACTGGGATGAGCCGCGATGGCTTTAGACTGATCGAGCTGTTCTGCTAATGACGCTGTCAGGGACGGCTGACTTCACGTGCCTGGGATGCACATATTAAGCTTTTAGCATAATCAGGAGTGGGTGTGTGAGAGAATAGTGTACGTTCAGGACGGAAACAGCAGGCGCATTGTGTCTGTGAGTGTGTGAAAGGAAACTCTGTGCTTCTGTCATCCCCCAGGCTTTAGAAAAGGGATTGTTCATGTTTTTCCATGAACAAAGAGCCTTCAGCTCTGCTCGTACAGATGTGCGTGTGCGCATGCCGTATCTGACGCTTTTGTCCTACCAAACACTCGACACCGATCATGTCCGCATTAATAAGCACTGATGGAAACGTTGGCGAGCCAGTCCGGGTTGGATCATGGTTAAGATTGGTGTTGTTGGGTAAAACGGCACGGTTCCTAACAGAGTAGTCCATGAACTGGCTCAATTAACCTTAAATTCATGAGGACATTGTGTTTTATTATTCAGCTCAGTCCCTGAGAACTGAAGAATTAACATTTTATCTGCTCCAGCTTTTACTCTCTTATATACAGTACCTGGCATAAAACCCCACTTGTTTCTGTTGCAGAGGACAAGAAACACTAAAAATGGAAAAAGAAAAAAGTAATAATAACATTTCAGTGCCCGACTTTAAATCCCCTGGATTATAAAGAGACGCTTGTCATGGCTGCAGCAGCTAACAAACAGCTTAACACCCGCTTCAGTGTCCATAGATTCTCCAAATAGACTTTCTCTCTCTCTTTCATAATTTTTTTTTGTCTTTTATTATTTTCTTCTACATTATCTACTGTGATGTTTCAGAAAAGTCTTAAGGTGAAACTATCCGAAATAATCTTTGTGGAATAATATACTGTTTAAAGTTTTTCATGCATAAGAGCCTGATGGGAAAAGGCTTGAAAAATCCTACGCTGTTAAACTGTCTGAAAGGAAGTTCTGGAAACACATCAGGATGTGCTGTTATAGAAAAATAATCACAACACTCGGTGATGCCATGTGATATTGAGTCAATGTGAACACAATGGATTATTTTCCAATAATAAAAAAAAGTCCAGAAGTGTTGTTTCTCTTCAACTACAGCAATTTATTAACGCTGAGAATTTTTATTGTAATAGTTAATGAAATGTCATGATTTTTTTTTCTTTTGAACCAATTTAATGTAATGTAATGGAATGTCAATGAAAAAAAAGTTCCTGTAATGATATAAATTATAACAGCTATAAACTCTTATCGTTTTCAAGCAGCCTCTCTTCCTTGTCATTACTCAACTTAATAATACAACAAAGAAAAAAAACATCGTCATAGAATCTCGATCTTGAAATTTTTCCCACGTTGCACAACACGGACACTAGAGACTCCTTTTGTAATCATCTGATTAGCATCGGATTTGTGTATTATTGGCAGTGTATTCTGTGGAGTGCCATAAAAGTCTCTGTGAATGAGCTGTTACATTAATATAAAGCTGTGTTGTGATTTACAGCTGGTACTACTGTCCCTGCGGCTGCTATAGGAAATTAACACCTTCCGAGCGAGCAGACTTGGGGATTCACTAGTCCTCATTTCTTCATATTAAATTAAATAAAATGATGTAAATTCAATTAAACAAATGCGAACAAATGTTTTGCCCTGTCGGGCTGCAAAGTGCCTGAAGATACAATTTAAAAAATTGGTTTATGTTGCAACCTCAGCAGCAACCTCATTTCCCCTCTTATCTGTTCCGACCACTCAGCATTCAGCATCACTAGTATACTAATCACCGGCCTGATTGTCTGACATCATCTGCACCTGTTTCTCACTGGTTCATGTTTAAGCCTGATGCTTTTTAGGTCATTGTGTTGCTTAACAAACAAAAAACATTTCTCTGAAACTGCTAAGGAACAGGGACTGGGCTGAAAATGAGAGCCGAAAACCTTGTTTGAAACCTTGTTCAACCTAGCCAGCTACAAACTTCGTCGGCTCAGAAGCTGTGCTTCATCTATAAAGCACAGCTGTTTACAGGGGAAACACACACTACAAGCATTTGGGAATACCAACTAGCCTAATCTACATGTTTTTGGACTGTGGGAGAAAACCAGAGTACCCAGAGGAAACCCACCAAGCACAGAAGCAGGAATCGAACCCTGACCCTGACGGTGTAATTCAACAGTGCTAACCGCTACACCACCGTGCCACCTAAACCAACCCTTCCAAGTCCTGCATTTTCCTGCTTTGCTGGACCACAAAATGATCACAAGGCATTTTTTCCATAGTTGATTGCATAGGCAGAAATAGATACATCCTGCCGAGATGTGAATAAGGATAACTCATTATTTAACAGCCTGCAATTTTAGTGGATGTGTTAATTTTTTAAGTGGCATCAGTCGGATATTAGTGGAGGTTTTTTTTAAAAAGGAAATGGGAATGTAAGAATAAATTTTTAGCACTGACATCCTTACACACACCGTTTTAGTCCATAGGCTTTTAAACTTTGGCAGGCATTCAATAACAGCAAATACTGAGCGAGAATATCCGCTCTGTTCCGTAGTATGGCATTTTAGCTCCCAGAAGAAAGGCATCCGAGGGCATTTTATTTTATTTTTTTAAAGAAAATATTGAGTCAAAACTGAGACTGTGGATGTGTTGTTTCGTTGGGGAGTAGCTTAAGCGAAAGATCTGGGACACTCGAGGAACCTTCTAGAGCCTCAAAACTTAAAGAGGCCTCTGAAGTGCCACAGAGGCAAGCAGGGTGACAGGCAGCCATCAAGATCATTTTCTGTGCAACGAATGTCTGCAGGAGTACCGGTTGTGCAGTGAGGAGAACATCAGCTCGAAATCCATGTGGCTTTTCATTGCCGGATTTCAATAGCTTTTACACATTTCTGATCGAGCCACCAGTGGGCTTAAAGCAAGTCACGTTTTAGAAATGGCTAGACAAGAACAGAATGCATGACTCAAACATCACACAGCTACAGAATCGCTTTGGCATCGAGCTCAGTGGGAGTCAAAAGGGAAAATTATTATTTATTTCAGTAAGGTGCACCTGTGCATCATCCATACCGCTTATCTTGTGCAGGACCCATTAAAAACAAGTTACAGCTTCAAATCAGTTTCATTAAAGCAGTTCCAATCAGAGGGTAAAACATGCATACTTAAAGTGTGTGAAACATGCATAATATGATGATACTAGCAAGTCATGATTGTCTGCAAGCCCATACACACCATATGGACAAACCTGCAATGACATTGTATCCAAATACATACATGTATTCTTCAATATGGAGTTGGTCCCCCTTTTGCAGCCATAACAGCTTTCGCTCTTCTTCTCAGAAGGCTGTCCACAAGATTTTGGAGTGTTTCTGTGGGAATTCGTTCCCTTTCAGTCTGTAAAGCATTTCCAGTATAAGGTCAGGCACTGATGTTGAAGGAGAAGGCCTGGCTCAGAATCTCCATTCCAGTTTATCCTAAAGGTGATTGATTTGGTTGAGGTCAGGGCTCTGTGCTCGGGCCAGTCAAGTTCTTTCACAACAAACTCACTGAACCATGTCCTTATAGTCCATGCTTTGTGCACTGGGGCATGGTCATGTTGGAATAGAAAGGTGCCTTCCCAAAACTGTTGCCACAAAGTTGGAAGCATAGCATTGTCCAAGATGTCTTGGTACGCTGAAGTATTAAGATTGCCCTGCACTGGCAATAAGGGTCCTGATTGAAGCATCTAAATTCAGGCCAAACACTTTTGTCCATATAGTGTATGCTGAATAATGTGGATAGCATTTTTCTTCCCTTGTATTATGTTGCATTGTGATGCAGCATGACTAGCAGTTAGAAAATAAAATGCGGTCTTCTGGTTGTTTCTGTGGAGGAACCGCTGTTGTATGACAGCAGAGAGCCGACTGGTTCATGTTAACTAGAAGTTGACCAAATCTGAAGCAGGAAAATGGAGGAAAAATCCTTGAGACAACCAACTGACTAGACATAATCAAGTTAAGTTTTTTAAGTTAAGCCTGTATTCATCACATACTGTATACATTACAGCAAAGTCAATGGTAAATAATCAGCCATGATACTGGAGCAGACAGGGTTAAGGGCCTTGCTCAAGGGCTCAACAGTGGCAATCTGGTGGAGCTGGGGTCCAAACAGTAACTCAGCCTCTTAGCCCTTTGATGTACCCCTGCCCAGTAGTGATATCAGTGACATCAGGCTTAAAGAAGTTTCTTCCATGTTGGTCAGATCACTTTTCCAGGTTCACTTACTTCTGGTTAAGACATTAGCCATACTTTGAAAGCTGTACGGTAGGAACTTCAGTGCAGAGGGAAGTATGACTTTTCTCTTTGGACATCAATGTCTCAGGCACCTCTAAGGGATTTCTGCTGCTTTTCATGTGTAGGTGGTTTAAGAGTTTCAGAGGGCAATTTTACTCGATACTCAGAGGCTTCAGGGATTTTTTAGAAAGAGCAAATAACCACTACAAAAACAGAAGCTCATCGCTCAAGGATGGCTTCTGCTTGTTCCTATACAAAGGCTTTCAGTTCTTCTGTTCTTATTCTATTAATCTTTGGTGCTTTTTTTTTCCTTTTGAAGAAAGAAGAAATAAATCGTGTGATGTTTTTCAACACTAAATTAGCCTTAATAAGGAGAATCCTGACTGCTAATAATCAAGCATTTGAAATAATAACATTTTCTCCACTGACTAATGAAGTTGGAATTTGATGTACTGCAGGAACCAGGTTTCTTGATGAGCCCTTTCTTCTTCTGTTTGTCAGGTTTTCATTCCATGTGAGGGGGTTTATGACTACTAACTGAGGTGTTAAGATAAATCACAATGTAGGTGGTCTTGTAAATAGGTTCAATGGAAAAAGTATAAATACAAATAACCCTAAGGTATACCTGATGCATAAATGGAAAGTGTAATTTACAGCACAAGGAAAGCAATATGTCTATGAATGACGATCCTGGCTCGGAGCCCACGGCAGTCATTCCAGTGAGCATTCAGCGAGTAAAAATCAACTGATAATTTGTCATCAACTTGCAGAAGAGACCTATCTGTCTGTCTGAACAGTACACACAATCATTTACCAACACCACTTGCACATTACAGGAACTCAGGCTGGGAGTTTTTGCCACCCTCCTTTAAAAAAGAGTTCCTGGGAGGCCAGACATCATTTCAGACATGAAGCAGACAGTCTGAGATTTTACCCTCATAACTATGGTCTGTTATTTTACACAATCAAAAGTCCTTTTTTTAATTGAACACCCCTGATATGATTAAAAAAAAATAATAATTTATGCATACAGTCATACTGATTGAAACAGTTCAAGAACTTCCCATCAACCGTCCCAGGTTCAAATCCTGCAACCACCAAGTTGTCCCTGTTGGGCCCTTAAGCAAGGCCCTTAACCCATAACTGCTCAGATGTATAATGAGATAAAAATGTAGTTGCTCTGGATAAGGGTATCTGCCAAATGCCTGAATGGTACCAAAAAATCCAGCGAACAACAGTTCTATGGGTGGGGACGCCTTTTTGATGACAGAAATAAAAAAATTAAAAAAGAACTCTCAGACTGGTTTAAGCTAATGCGATGGATATCGTACGTTAAATAATCACCGTTGACCAGCACAGTGAGCCGAAAAGCATGTTACATGTCAGACCTTGAGCTGGATACACTACAACAAGATAGGAGATCACGTCAGGGTTCACTTCTGTCACCCAAGAACAGGAATCAGAGGTTACCATGGGCACAGAACTGGACGGTTAAACAGTCTGTACTGTATACCTTTTCAGTTTTTAAACTTTTAAACACTATATAAGTTTAAATCTTGGCCTGTACAGGATTTGTTTTTGACCAAAGAAGGTAAACCAGAAGATTTGTAGTAAAGGTGAACAGCATCTAAACAGAATGTTGATTTAGTAGTCTTTCTTAGTCAAAGCTCTTTTAAGAACAAATCAGTCGGCTAAGCTATTCCTTGCAGCTTTTCTTTTCTTCACCTTCCCCGTTTCTCTCGGCCTGACTCATTTCTGTCTTTCATCACTTCATAAGCGCTGTGGTCATGGCACACAAGGGGGTGAACCGCTCAGCAGAGTAGGAACAGAACATCATGAGCTCCTGAAAGGAAACAAAAACTGCATCTCCGCTGCTTTTGATCCGATGGAAAGTAGTAGGTTGGCGTATATGGCAGTTCATAATCTTGTGATCCTCAGCCAATAGGCTATTACACTTCTAAAACCCGCTTCACACAGTGAGGTCTGTGTTCATTACTGGCATAGTGCACATTCACAATCCTTCGATTTTCTTCGCCCACGCCTGGCATTCTCCCAGGTTCAGACATGTTCAGGATTAAGAGGATGAATGTTTTAATTGTATTGCTGTTGTTATTTTGATCTGCCCTGTGAAGCCACAGCCAGTTAATAACCAACTGATGGAGGAAAAACTCCTTCAGTGTAATGCTCTGTAGGAGGCTTGGTTTAGTGGTGGTCAGAGTAAGATTCTCTAAGTAGAAAATATAATAGACTTTTATCAGACTCGAATATAATAGATTAGAGCAAAGGATGGACAAGGATGTATTCGGACAGCACAACGTCTTTACGTCTTTACAAAACATTTATTATTTTTATCAAGAACAATATGTTTTCTTGTTGGGTTCAGTGATGATAAGTGACATTCCTGACAACAATGTGATCAGTGGTCAGTTGTTACTCACTCACGAACAGTGTAACTAGTGATTGGTTGTCGTGAACAGTGTAACCAGTGATCAGTGTTAGGAACAATGTAATCAGTAGTTGGTTGTTGTCGACAATGTCGTGAATAGTCTGATCAGTGGTCATCAGTTGTTGGGTGTAAACACTATGATTGCTTTTGGAAATGATGTGATCAGTGGTTGATTATTGACACTGCAATCAGTAATTGGTTGTTGCGAAGAATCCGATTGGTGTTTGGCTGTCATGAACACTGTAATCAGTAATTGGTTGTTGGAAAGAGTGATGAGATCAGTGATTGGTTTTGGGAAGAGTGGTGAGATCAGTAATTGGTTTTGGGAAGAGTGGTGAGATCAGTAATTGGTTTTGGGAAGAGTGGTGAGATCAGTGATTGGTTTTGGGGAAGACTGTTGACATCAGTGATTAGTCGTTGGTAAGAGTGATGAGATCAGTGATTGGTTGTTGTAAAGTATGCGATTAGTGTTTGGCTCTTAGGAACACTGTAATCAGTGATTGGTTGTTGGTAAGAATGTTGAGATCAGTGATTGGTTGTTGGGAAGAGTGGTGAGATCAGTGATTGGTTTTGGGAAGAGTGGTGAGATCAGTGATTGGTTGTTGGTGAGAATGTTGAGATCAGTGATTGGTTGTTGGGAAGAGTGATGAGATCAGTGATTGGTTGTTGGGAAGAGTGATGAGATCAGTGATTGGTTGTTGGGAAGAGTGATGAGATCAGTGATTGGTTTTGGGGAAGACTGTTGACATCATTGATTAGTCGTTGGGAAGAGTGATGAGATCAGTGATTGGTTTTTGGAAACACTGTGTAAGCACACCTCAGTAGGGTGAGATAGAGCGTTTCTAGCTTCATTGATCAACTAACCATCCAATTTTTTTCTCCTCACTGTCAATAAATGAAAATGTCAATCATCTTTACTCTCGCATATTGCCCTGGTTAAAGCTGTTCGGTTTTCTAAGAACCCTGTGGGTGGCTCCGAAACAGTGCAGTAGGCATTTTGTTGGCTCTGTACATGTGTTCATTTGCACAATGAATTTGACATCTTTTTACTTTTGTTTCCTGATTTATTCTTGAACCGGATTAATTTCCTTTAACAGCAAAGCTCTGACACTATTAGTTAGTATTTACACACTGGTGTTAGTCAACCAAATTGCTGTCCAACTCATTCAAACTATACTAACATCTGCTTAGAAAGTTGCCATGTTGGCAGCACTAGTAAATTCCCTTTTAAACCATGCAGCTATACAGTAACTAAAATTGACGTAAATCACATCAAATATAATAACTTGAAATAATAGTATAATATTGACTTTAATTATTTACAGGACACTTTAGTGCAGTGACGGTTCTCATTGGAGATATCCTATTAATTAGCTCTATTCAGATTTTATTACAAATGACCATTAAATTGTTTTTAACAATAGTGAAAACATACACAACATATATTTACATAGACAGTCTGCCTGTTGACGTCCCTTTGGAAATGCATTTTACACTCCAAAATCGTTTCCACTTTTTACAAAGAAAACACCTGCAGTATAAAGGAGATTTGACTCGTTATTATCTACAGTGCATGCCTCACCATGGCCTGGCCATGAATCACTCTCCAGAGACCAGCCCTTGTGCGTAATTTGTCTATTGATCGGTTCGAGCAGAGCTTCCTTCGGGCATATGCAGCTGCACATCTGGCCAGCTTTAACACCATAGCCGGGCATGTGCGAGGTTAGTGACTCCGTAGGTCAATCACTTCAAATCAGGAGGGAAAGTCCTGAAACACAGCTGGCCACATGGGCTTTGAACTTTGTCTTTAAGGCAGGATTGTTTGCAGTAGGGTGAGGTAGAGCGTTTCTAGCTTCATTGGTCAGCTAACCATCCAATTTTTTTCTCCTCACTGTCAATAAATGAAAATGTCAATCATCTTTACTCTCGCATATTGCCCTGGTTAGAGCTGTTCGGTTTTCTAAGAACCCTGTGGGTGGCTTCGAAACAGTGCAGTAGGCATTTTGTTGGCTCTGTACATGGTTTCATTTGCACAATGAATTTGACATCTTTTACATTTGTTTCCTGATTTATTCTTGAACCGGATTAATTTCCTTTAACAGCAAAGCTCTGACACTATTTACGACAGTAGCATAAATAATATAAATGCACATATTGATGCACTTGTTTGAACACATTATCGTTTCTATAGTAACAGCATCCACAAGGACTTGTTTGGTGGATGCTCTATAATCTTTAAGCCTGATAAAAAATTTTTTGTTGGTTAAGAAAACTAGAACATATTTATATTTTTTGATAAGGGTTTGTTTTTTCTGAGGAGATCTTTATTTAACTGTCATGAAAGGAGTCTCCAGTTTTAGTGCTAAGTAAAACTGTAAAGTCTTTAGAATATACACAAGTTTTTTGTTGAACAACATTAACATTATATGTCTTATTAACATAAAAAACTAATAATATCAGTATTGCACACCCTGCTGTTGATTATTTCCTCTGACAAACCTTAGTCTTATTTCTTACTTATTGCTTTATTATTGGCCACTTTTTCCTGTTTAATAATGTAAAATGCATTCGCCGGTTATATTTTGGTGCATAAAAAATTTACAAAGTCGTAATGAAAGTCTGTGAAACCAGTTCTTTCTGGATAAGGACCCCAAGACCCCTGCTTGAGTCTGGAAATGTTCCCAGTTTCAGAGCTCTGTAGGTTGCCAAATATGAGCCTGCTGGTGATAAAAATGATTCATCAGTAAGTCATTAACGCCTACAGAAATGAAACGCACACGCTGTCTGCGAAGGTCACCGAAGAGCACGTTGTTGCCAGATTGTGCCGTTTTCCCACGTTTTTTTAATCTTGAGGAAAATGGCTCCAGGCTAGCGGAGAGGATTTTAATGCTGCATAGAAAATAGCTCAAGTTTTAGTTTGGTTTATCATCAGTGTGTGTTTCATGTGTTTTAGAAAGACACAGTTCAGATGTTACCAAGCTGACAGTGAAAATCTGCAAGATTTCTCAGAAGAGGCTTTTTCCGAACTTTGTGCAGTTCGAACTTGACTTTTGGTGTTTAAATCTCTAAAGCATAGCAAGAATAGGAGCCATGTGATTGCACAAACTCTAAGTCCTGGGAGAGACTTTATCTTCCACCAGTGTATAAACTGGTAAACCCTGTTAGTGCAATTCGCAAACTGGTATATGGTTTGACATGATGCGAGGAGCTGAGAAAGTCTGCAGCTTGTACTAATCAGACCTAAAAATCTCTTCATTCCTCAGACTGCTGGTGTCAATGCCATCACATGACTGCGATGTGTGTGAGTGTGTGTGTGTGTGTGTGTGTGTGTGTGTGCGCGCTTCCAAGGCCTTCACAGTTTGTTTTTGTATTTATAGCACTGTTAACACTCCATGTTCTGCTTGTCAGCTCCAAAGAAATGGAGTAGTGAGATTTGCACAGTCATGTAAGTGTCTTGAGTATGTGTGTGTCCGTGTGGATTTCTTTTGGCTTTCCATTAACAAAGGGTGTTGTGATTTAAACAATTCCTTCGTGGACAAATAAACAATAATAATAAAAAATATATATTTCAAAATCTCTTAACAAATTTCCACAAAGGAACAAATGACAAAACATATGTGGAACCGACGGACGGCAAGCTCAGATTTTCTGTTCGTCGTGCCAGTTATTCAGAAGAAACATGGCATATTAACTTCCTTAAAACACTTGACCTAAACCATAACAATCACAAATGGTGCTTTCCACCCCCCATCTGTTATTTATTGTGTTCCTGTGTGTATCATGGTTGCACAATATTAACACAGATATACTGATGATGGAATTAAGCTTGTTTGTCACACAGTGGCATGGTGACTCATGGGCTAGAGGAGAATAGAATTTTTCACATGTAACCTATTGTAAAGTGAATTATAATTATTATTTTTTTGCATATCCCAGTTACAGTAGAAAGCTGGGATCAGAGCATGGGGTGAGCCAGGATAAGGCGTAAATGGAGTAAATAGGGGTAAATTCCTTGCTCAAGGGTTCAACAGTGGCAGCTTGGCAGTGCTGGGGCTTGAACCCCCAACCTTCCAGTCAGTAACCCAGAGACCCAACCGATTTTCCTGTGGTAACCGCGGTCACCTGGCACCTCCAGCGTTGGGGGTTTTAATCTCGCCTCTGGTCTGGTTCTCCCCATATTGGGTGGGTTTCCTCCAGGTACTCTGGTTTCCTCCTACAGCCCAAAGACATACAGGATACACTAATTGGCAATTCCAAATAATTCATAGTGTATGATTTGGTGGGTTACTGTGTGGGTTTGTGCCCTCTGATGGGTTGGTGCTTCATCCAGGTTGTCTGCCACTTTGGTCCCTGAAATAGGCTCCAGGCCATGTGAGCCTACTGTACACGGGATAACTGGTAATAATAGAATAGACAACGGATGAATGGATAAAGAAATCAAATATTCTGTAGATCATATACCATGTGTGCACATTTCAGTCATTTTGTTGTTGATAAAGAGTAAAGTTTAAATTGTTGCCAGATCCAAAGGTTTTGGTCTAGGTCAGTACGCAGCTGTAACTAACCATTAGTGATGGGTCGTTCATGAACGATTCATTCTTTTTGAACAAGTCTAATGAACGAGTAGTATTAGAGAGTGATTTGTTTGTTTTCTACTGGGCGTGCATGCGCAAAGCATTGCAAAACCTCCGTAGGTTATGTAGAGGAAACAGGAATTATTAGTTACCTTTAGCGTCTTGGTCTGAATCGTTCGTTTTTTTGTCTTGTGACTCTCATAGATCCTACGCCATGCAGTACACAGAAAGCAGAATTGAGCAGTTCTTCTTCTCATGAGTCTTTTAGTCTGAGTCGTTTGGTCTTTTGTCATATGATTCCCATAGACGCTAAAAGCGTAAAGGAACAAACGATTCGGACCAGAAGATACTGTATGATAGGTGAGCTGTATATTAATATTTACAATAACAATATTTGTGTTGGGGGGCTGTTTATTAAAAATGTGACATTTGATTTTATTTCTGATCAAAAGAACTAAATAATCTAAAAAAAAAAAAAGATTAATTCATTTTGATGAACAAGATTCAAAATACAGAGTTACTAAAATGATTTAAACTTGCCATCACTACTAACCATGGCTAAGCAGTATATAGACGCACCCGTGGACATTTTAGCGTTTGAAGTCATCCCCTCAGATAAGACCAAGCAGCAAGAAAATAACTGCAATAACTAGTTATTATTAGTAGTAATCAGTAATTACAAGGTTATTACTAGTACCTAATATTTTATCATTATAAATGACTGCATCATTATGTTTTTTTTACACCAAATCTGAATAGAAGTTTTTTTGGTATTAGTTGATTAATCAATCAGATCAGATCAGTACTTCATAATGTTAGCTAAATTATTTTAATCGGAGCGTATAAACTACTTGCCTTGTATGCAAGTTTTGTTCCACAGGGAAAGAGTTCTTTACAATTGTACGCGGAGTAAGTTTTTTTTTTTTTTTTTGCAGGATACAACTGCATTGGTATCAATGTATTTGGATGAGAAATGTACGGTGGACGTGAAGTGCAAACTAAATTAACAAAACTGAAAACAAAATAACAAAACCCAAAACAAAATAACAAATTCAAAACCAAATTAACAAAACGGAAAACAAAATAACTAATATTTGACTGGCCGAGAAGTGCAATACAAATGAACAAAATGGAAAACAAATAAAAAGCAAATAACAAAACCCAAAACTATTTTTTTCAAAGGGGGGGAATTTTGTTGTTTTGTTTTTGTTTTTGTTATTTTGTTTTCGAAATTGGTAATTTAGTTTTAAATTTGTTAATTTGTTTTCGGATTTGTTAATTTGTATTGCACTTCTTGGCCAGTCCGATACAAACCGGAAAAGGTAGATATAGTTTGCGAATGAAATGCTTACCGCTGATTGGACGAGACATCTGTCACTCAAGATATACAGGAAGTACTGTAGTAGCAGTAGATTCGTGTGTATGAATGTGCAAACATTATTGTGGTTTCAAATATGGCGTTCTTACGGTGGCCCTGAAGTCAGTTTTGTAAATTTTTTGCACTTCACGGCCATCATAGGTTTAAAGTGAAGCAGAACACACAAGAAACAAAGATAGAGAAACAAGTTCCTACTTCCTGTATATTATGAGTGACAGATGTCTCGTCCAATCAGCGGTTTATTTGGTTTTTAATTTGTTTTCCGTTTTGTTAATTTGGTTTTGAATTTGTTATTTTGTTTTCAGTTTTGTTAATTTGTTTTGCACTTCACGGCCACCGTAGAAATGTATACATCGTGTTAGAAAACTTCACTGAACGTAATCAAAGTAGTAGCACACTAGCTTTTCCGAGTGTAGTACAGTTCGCCTGGGGTTAAGATTTTATTTGTCAGATATAAATTACAGTAAAATTCTTTTTCCGCATATTCCAGTGTAATTGTAATGGTAATTTCACTCCTGGAGCAGACAGGGTTAGGGGCCTCGCTCAAGGGCCCAACAGTGGCAACCTGGTGGAGCTGGGGATCGAACTGCCGATCTTCCGATCAGTAACTCAGTGCCTTAGGCCTCTGAGCCACCACTGCCCCATGTGCTGTAATCTCATAGTCAGATACTGTATATGAACAGAAATCACATTTCATACATTGTTATTGCATTTAAATACAAAGGAAGTTCCCTTCGGCTCTGAGGGCAAAAACATTATCCAGGGCTTTTTGCAGCTCGCAGTGCTTAACATATGTTCTGGTGTCTGTTTTTAATCATCCGTTGGGAGAGAAAAAAGGGAGGGAGAGAAAGAGGGAGAGAGAAAGCTTTTTCTAATTAATCCATCGGGGCCTGGGATGTGCTTCTCTGGGCCAGTGGAAAAACCTGCCACACTTAGCTGAGAATAGACTACAACAAAGAGAGGAGGAAACTCGCACTGACATGCAGCATGCACACACACACACACACACACAGACAGTGTGCTTACCTATTCCAGGGAAATTAAAACTTACAACATTCCCTTCTTATCTCAAATGTTAGCCATGTTAGTTTTTAAAGTGTGTGTGTGTGTTTTAAGTTGTGTAATGAAGCTAAAAGGCTTAATGTAACTAATGGGGAAAGGAGGCTAATATTAGCCTTAGATCCTGTGTTGTTAACATTTATGTGTTTTTTAACACTGCTATTTGGAAAATGTGAGGAAATGTGTGTGTATATATATACAGATATATAGATGCTTTTATTTAATGAACTGCTTAATGAAATTTGTTCAGTGTTATTAGCCATGAGCTTCACTTACATGTTTGCTAGATTAGCCTTGGAGGTCCAGTTGACAAAAAAAAAAAAAAAAAGAAAGGATTGAAAGAAGCAAACTTTCACCAATAATCCTATTATTATTATTATTATTATTATTATTATTATTATTATTGTTGTTGTTAATTTTTTTTACTTAAGCTAATGTGGGTAAAATCGAGTATATAAGTATTTACGCAACTTGTTGTGTGTTTAAACTTGTGCGGTCAATCGATTTAAAATTTTTTTATCTAGTTAATCGTAGCCATAGTCTGTGATCAATCACGATTAATTAGAGTTTTAAAATACACAGATTTACTTGTATTATACATAAACGTGTAATGTTGGAATAAAGAAATGCATGACCGACTGAAACAGATTATGGAGCTTTATAATATCTTGAATATTAACATTTAATAAATGTTAAATGTTTAACAAAAAATAAAATCTCTAGAATGGGACCGGCACTGCATGCCATGGCTGGGTGGCATTGGATGTGGCTCGAACCCATATCCTCAGGTGTGAAAATCACCACTCTAGAGTGTTAGCCGCCTGAGCCACCACTCCCACATCTTACATTCAATGTGTTCTTATAAAAATAAGTTCCCCTTGAAGGTAGCTCGGGCACACAACTTTTGGTTTTATCCAAACTTACGTCTAGATTTTTTTTTAGAACAAAACTTGTTGTTCAGCACACCTGGTGATGTTTCCTCAGTCACCTTATTATCCGCCGTTATCGCACACAGCCGTGCTGCAATTATGGAAAGTCATTAGGGTCAGACTTGGTCAAATGATTAATTTGTGTAAAAAAAAAATAGTAACGTTTAAATTTCTAGACTAATCACAATAATCACTTGCCATTTCAGTCACACAAAAAAAATCTCATATTCAATCACAGCTTTAACTCGCTGTTACACAACCTAATACACGTCGCATGTGTCCTGACGGGTCCTCTGCAGTACCTTTTGATCCGCTCGTCTTGTTCCTGGTTTCTGACAGGCCGAGCCGTCGACACCAAGATGATGAAAAACGTTTGGCTAAAAACCCACTGTGGCTGTGAAATCACTCGTGACTTTTTGATCTTTATAAATGCCAAATCGTTTATGTAATACCTGCTTTTCAGGCCCTTCCTGGGTTGCATAATCATTTTCAGTAGCTTCCATTTTTTTTTTTTTTTAACACCAGGTCTGTGAAAAAAATAAATAAATAAAGGTTCTGTTCTGCTCAGCATTTGTATTGTGAGTTGGCTGGCAGCACTCCTCCAGTGCTAATCCAGTTTGGAAATGCGGTTTGGCTCATACAGTCTTATGCTGCTGGAGTGAAACACATTTATTTTACACTTTATTCGATAAGGTATTTAACGTTTAAGCCCTGTCGCAGCTGCTGTGGGTGGGCTTGCTAACGTTTTGCCGTTTCCTTTAGATTTTATTGACGCCTTCATCCGAAGTGAAGACGGAGGCAATCCGATCACACAGCTGAGTTAGTAAAGTTTACGGGTCAAAGACCTAAAAGTGATTCTTAGCTCAGGATTGATCTTGTCATCCCTTGATCACTAGAGCTCTAAGTTTTCAAACAGAAAAACAGGAACTGTATACAGTAGATTGATAAGTTAATCATTACTCTTTCCTTTTACATTAATCTGCATGACTGTGATGCTAAAATGCCATCCATGTCCAACAGGAAATAGCAGAAATATCCCATTTGTTAATAAGCTAACGAGTTGGAGAAAATAAATGCTGTTGGCATTGTTCTGTATCCGTGGAGATGAGCTACGTGAAGTAGTTGAGGAATCATGAGAACAGACGCTTGAGTGCGATTCCTCTGTCGATAGCTACGGGCTGCGTTCTTGTTTATAACGTTCCCTTCTCCACCTCACGAAGCATCTGTCTCCTTGACAACCCGGAATGCTCGGCATCCTCATGAGTAAATAGAGCCAGAAGAAAATACAGGAGTGTCAGCTCTAACATCTGTGTGTGTATGGATCCTTAGTGCTGTATGGCTTAGAGCTGTGTACGCAGCGTGGAGAATAAAAAATCCTCCAACACATCAAGATTGTCAGTTTTATATATATATATATATATATATATATATATATATATATATAAAATACAGCACAGCAGTGTGGATGTGTCACCCTATGAGTCTGAGTATTGACATTATACCTGCGTTTCTTTTGAGTGAGAAGTACGTTATGGAGATAGTCTTTCCTTGTGAATGCAGTTACAGTATAATTCTTAACCCTTCTTAATTATATAGCATGCTTTTCAGGAATGACTGCTACAGCTTTTCTTAACCTTATATGTCATAGTATAAGTGTATCCCTTACATATCTGCACCATGAAACATCAATACAGTGCCTGTATCATTATTTAAAATCACATTTCTCATGTGTAGCGCTTTACATAATATAATATCCTGCTCTCATCTATTTAATAGTGATCCCAGATTGCCAAAGTTTTGCCTAAAGCGATGATTTGATACAGGATATGTGGCGCAGGCTATAAATGTTCTCATGATATAAACCTGTACTCCAGAACAACAGCGGAGGGTGTGTTTTTTTTTTTCTTTCCACAGTTCGACTTTGCTCTAAAGTTCCATTCGCAAGACGTTTTGTCTGGTACTTTTATTATTATTCTGGCAATCTGTAAGATTCTTCCCTGATGATGCAACCAGAATGGGCTCATCTTTCAAAGATTAAAAGACTTTTTTTTGGCATCCGCATCTTGTTCCAGTTCTTTGGATTCCTTTGGAAGAAGTGGTGCTTATGTATTTCTACTCCAGGCTATATATGTTACAGTGACATGTCATATGATTACACAGAGTGCAAACCCTAACAGACATCACTGGGTGTAAGATGTTGACGCCTGCTTCGCTGAGACATCCATACTGTACAGTAGCATTTCGTGATGGGTGTAAAAAATGTTAATGAGGCAGGTTCGTTACATTATCATGCTTATACACCGATCAGCCATAACAATAACTGAATAATGATGATTATCAATTAAATTACAGTGACAGGATCATGATCACTCGAGCCTTATCTATGTCTGTTCTGAGAAAAGGCTTGTCTGTGTGGTCCGATCCTACAGAAAAGCCAATCTAGCAAAATTTGCTGAATAAAGCATGCTGTGTAAATGGGGCTTGTAGGAAGGTGTTGCCTCCAAATTCCCCAGATCTCAATCCAATCAGGGATCCATGAGATGTTCTGGAAAAACAAGTCTGATCCATGAAGGCTTCACCTCGCATCTCACAGCACTTAAAGGATCTGCTGATGCCCTGGTGTCAGATACCACGGCACACCTTCAGAAGTCTTGGAGCTGTTTTGATTGCACAGTGGGAATGGTACACAACACTGGGCATAATGTTTAAGGTTATCACATTATGGCTGATCAGAGTAAAATATAATGTCCTTTATCTTCTGGAATTCCTTCTGGACATCTGTCAAACACTGTAAATAAATGGTGTTGTATGTCTGTTTTCAATATCCCGGCATTGTCCTCATGTATATAGTAAAAGGATCAGTTTTATTAGAATTGAAAATCTCTCTTTTTATTGCCAGTGATGAGACCTTGTGATATAACACATTAATAATTTCACTGTCAAGCTGTTGATTTTGATAAACATCAGATTATTATTTTTTGGCTTCTATGACGGCGCACTGAATATTTTGAATATTAAATAAGCAACATGTTTTTTGTTTTTTTCGTTTTGTTTCCAAGAAGAAGAAAAAAAATATGACCCCAAAACAACAATAACTGATATAAGAAAGGGGTTTATTTAAAGCTGAGATAAACATTTGTGTATCTACAGTACATGTTTATAGCTACAGTGTTATTCCCTGATATAAAACTGCAGAGATACAGGGACACCCATTTATTTATCCACCAGCGGGAGAGGTAATCATACAAATAATTGAGTGTGGGGTTCCTCAGGGCTGCATGACGGGTCCATTAGGTTTTCTACTGGAACGGCTCTGAAATTGACTCTTCTGATCAGGCAGTGACAAAGTTCTGTGCTTATAAACAGAGGCGCTGTTATGAGAGACTGAAGCCGGAGTCGGAGAGACGGACGAGAGTGGATTCCTGGCTATAATTTTAGCGTCCACTTCGGGGGAGACGACAACAGTGATCTTTTACAGTCTCTTTCCTTAATGCAGTTGCACAACTGTTTCGAGTAGGATTATAACCCCAGATCAGGGATTTATGACCCCAAAATAAAAGTACTGTACAGCTGTACGTTAAAAATGCAGTAAGAGCGCGATGGTTAGATCACTTTGTCCTAGGCATCATTTTAATCTCATTTATGCCCGAGACTAGCTAAATCATCATGAATATATCAGACTGCAGCTATTTCAAGCACTTGCATTAATAATCAGTGGTTGTCAGCTGGGCTGGAGTGGTTTTTAATGCTTGGTATTAAAATTCTGTTGGCTCGTAGCTCTTAGGGTCCATGCAGGCTGTGCTTTTACGTGTGGGCTGCCAGATTTAAAGCGCTTGAAAATGTGTCTCTTAGGATGTAGAGATGACCTCTGCCCACAGTTGCCAACGGTTGTATAAAACAGATAATCACTTCTATCCAAAGACAGTAGAATGAGTTTATCATGTGCTCAGGTCATACATCATTGTTTATTAAATAAGCTGTGAGTATTGTAATGGGGGAAAAAGGAGCATGGCTAAGAAACATCCTCGGAGAAATAACTGCTGCTCTCTTGGCTAGAGCTTTGGTTTCAGTGATGACGGCGGCTTTCATACTGCTACACAAACAGTTCAAAGTATCCGCACTGTGCTTTAAGGAGAACGTAGCGCCTTAACCCCTTGAAATTCCGCTGATCACCAGTTCTTTGAAACTACCCCTAAATCTATATCATTAAATGATTGTCAAGACGTCGGAACTCATTCTGCTGCTAAATCACCTAAAAGCTTCAGGGCTCGTCACCATTGAGGAAGGAAAAATTGAAAGCAAGATAGATGTAAGCTGATCCTCTTTGCAGACTTGCGAATATGTGGTCTTTCTTCACATCGTGTCCTTACAGTCCTCTGAACTCATGCATGATTTAGTCGCACTTCAAATGGTGCCTGCTTAAAAGAGACTGAAGAGCCTTTCACCCTGTTCTGCCCTTTTCTCTCAATTTTTTCCACTTTTTTCTTCCATACGAGATGACATTTTCTATTCTCACTCTATTGCCTCCATTTATTGCCTATCATATTCTCCTCTATTCGTTTCTGATGTATTTAATATTCAGGTCCTTGGAGAGAGACAGAGAGAGAATATCCATACAAGGTTATTCACGCTGAGTGAGCATTAGCTCCTTTTTGTTTACCAAGGAAATGCATGTTTGTGTATCTGTCACGATTCATTTCAAACTCTCTCTTTTTAACCTGTGGAACATCTTCACTTAGCTTTACATAGTACTACATACAGTACATGCAGAATGTATCTACTGTGTATAATCCATAGCGGGGTCACCATGCAATCAGGAGATTCGTGTATAAAGGACGTGAGAAGGTTTTCGTATAATTATCACCATGTGACCGGTTGGCTTTTTAGGTTGTGCTCTTGTTTTGCCAACCAACTTGTATCCTCAAGTTGAAAATTAGTAATGCATGTGCTGTCAAAAAAAAAAGCCATAAAAACCTAATTTTTCCTTGATGTGTTAGACAGTCGTCTCAATATTCTCAATTATCTCCACAGTTGACTTTGAGGGTGAGAGCAGAGTGCACTCATCCTGCTCCCAGAGGCTACCAGGGCTAGAGTTGCCATCTGTGCTCAATTCATCGTCCTCTTCTTCCTCGTCCTCCTCTTCATCCTCACAGGAGTCGTCCTCGCACGACTCCACATAGTGAAGACCCAAGGCGTTGATCCCAGAGTCCTCTGAGCTGGACGGCGAGGAGCAGTGGTCCATTTTGGGACCTTTTTGGCCTTGCGTGGTCGGAGTTTGGGCTACTTGGGATGGCTGGTTTTGAGCGTGCTGACTTGGAGTCCGGGCTGGCGAGGCTGGCGCCCTCTCCCGGGGAACAGGCATCGCCGTCTGAGGCCTCTGAACGTAGCACATCTTCCCGTTGATCCGTTTTACAATGTAGTCATCGACAAAAAGCTCAGAGATGATACAAAATCTGGGCGACTCGGGGCAGGGCGGAGCTCTGAATTTAGGGGCGGTCCTGAGGAGACGCTCCGTCAGGGACATTGACAGGTTTATGGTGTTTGTGTGATTCGAGGGTGAGACAGGGACTGGCGTGGTGGGAAGCTGGCACACACTGGTCATAGGCTGGTAGACATATTTACCTACACACACACAGAGAGAAAAAAAAAAGAAAGAACAGGATCAGAATATTATAGTAGGAAGAATTTGGATGAAATATTAACATACAGCATGCCCTTTAACAGACATCAGAATATACCATATACGAGCAAGGTGCTAGAGCAAAAAAGGCTCCAGCAGAAGAAAAAAAAAATCCAAGACTATAGAGTTAAAAAGCCATTAAAAGGCTCCCAAGTGGCATAATGGTCTAAGCATTCATCAGAATTTGGAGAGTTCAGTTCTGAACAATGTGAAGAGTTCAAGAGAGCATAATTGGCTGGGCTTTCTGGGTAGGAATAATGGCACAGCTCTAACAACACTACCCAATTTTGTATGCAAAGTACAGCAGTAGTAAGTGTTCTCCTCCAAGCATGCTGAGCCAACTTATAACTTCACGTGATCAATAATTAAGAAAGCTACTGCGTGTGTATGCAAAATGGCAGGTTCTACTGTACCTTACAAGTTGAATTATCTAGTTGGTCGGAAAGTTCATATACAGTATTTAGACTTTAAACCTTTTTATAAATGGATACTAAGAAAAATTATTTGATATAATAATAAACGGAGAGAGGAAATAAATTATAATTACATTTAAAAAGACATAAAAACTATAATGTTTGACAGGGGGGGACAGTCCATCACAGGGCACACAATTAGTCTAGTTTGCATGTCTTTGGACTGTGGGAGGAAACCCACCAAGCATTTGGAAAACATGCAAACTCTATGCACACAGACCCGAGGGGGGATTCGAACCCAGACCCTGTCGATGCTGGCGACAGTGCCTCCACAGCCTCACTGAAAACAGAAAACGGTCATGATTTGAATATGTCTGGCTGTTATTTATTATTGCCTCACATCAGACACACTCTAATACATACTCTTTTCTCGTTCATCCAAAGTGCATGAGTACAAAAATAACTATTTTGATCCCAACTCCCAAGACTCGTGCCAAAATCAGCAAACGAGTTCAGACACGTTCCACATTTAATAACCAGATATTTCTAATGTAGCTGTGGCAACAGATCTCGAGAGATCTTCTATTATAACGTATAGTAATAATTCACATGCCTGCTATGAACATAACTCATGTCAGAGTCTTTCATCATCCTCTAGTGAAGCAGAGAATTAAAACTTAAAGCACAGTGGTTTTATTGCATACATACAGTACTGTATATCTGCTGTGAAGGACTTAATAAGGGTTCTGGATTTTCCACTTTTTTTTCTTTCACTTGTTTAAATAATAACAAGACACTACATGATGAGAAAACAATATTAGAGTTACTTTCGCAAGGCTCTCTGCACGCATCACAAATCTAGCATGGCGAACAAACCAGGAGTAGTTCTCAGCCATTTTCAGATCTCTCTGATGCCAGAAAATGATTGTGGCCACACAGCGTTTCCTTCAGGGAACAAACAATCTGCTCGCTGTAGAGCAGTTGAGAAGTGGAGTAAGCCGGAGCCAGGCATAAAAATCATCTCTTTACATTTTTACCACACATTGAGTAAACCCTAAAAAACAAAAACCCCAACACTGGCAGGAATATTGACCCGTCGTCATCAGCTTTTATCATACATCAGCTTTAATGTAATCAGTGATATTATATTTATTTCAGGTCCAAGCGCACGTACATGTCTTTCTGTCTATTAATAAGTCTCAGTCTAACTTATTAATACAAAGAAATAACTTTTTTTTGGAGTAAGCCATAATGAGTCGTGTCTGTGTATTGAGGATTGTAGCTGCATTGAGGTTGGTTATGTGTCTTTCACATACTCAGTATTTACAGTACGGTAAACTGTCGCATCGATTGACTTTGTTGAGTGACACATATACTGTAGCCACACCTGCCTTGAGGAAAAAGCGCTGAATAAGTGTAAAAAATAAATAAATAAATAAATAAAATTGTAAAAAGGCTAGATGCTGTGACTGGTCAGACACACAGACAGAAGATTTTTCTGAGAATGGTTTCAGGTCCTCCAATGTTTGAATTAAACCTAAAGATATCATTAAAAGAGTAAGTTCTGATTAATGTACAGACAAAACCTTACTTTTATTTATATAGATATAGATATTTACATTATAAATTACTGTATACTGTATGTACTCCTGTTTAAGCTTCCTCTAATAATCCTGCTGTGTTTGCTGGCTAGCTTTGCTAATCTGTGCTAACACAGCACTTGCTAATTATACATTTAAATGATATTTCCTGTCAGCAAAGACCATTTAATGTAATATAAAATAAAATGAATTTATTTAATATGAATCATTCTATCTTTACAATCTCCATTTTGACAAAAAAATAAAAAATAAAACAAGTGTTGTCCAGACTAGGCTAGTCCTCTACTAGCTTCCACTGTTAGCTACATTTCTGAGGTAAACTCTGCACTTAAACACCAGTAAAGCTCGACCTGGTTGACAAAGCTGACTTTTTCTGTCTTAATAGCCTTTTCTCTCTGTGACTTTTGTAACCCATGATGCACTTATGTCCATTTAGCTCTGTGCAGTCATGTGCACACACACACACACACACCACTTGAGCTCTGCTGATAAAATGCATGTTTTTGTTTCGTTATCTACATAATGATGGCTTTTACATGATTGCGCCTCAGAGATATGACGTGTTTTCTAATTGAGGAGAAAGAAAATATAAACTGCCTGCATGGCTTTTTAGCCAGAAACTAAATAATAATAAAAAAAAGAATTTGAATCTCCTTGAGTTCTTTCTCTCTTTCTTCCTCTCAGGTTCGATAATCAACAACGCTGTTGACTCTAAAACCATTTCTTCCTCATGAGTAATCTCCACAGCCTATTTTTGTCCCTGAGCTCCCGAGAATAAGGACGTGGACAGCCAGATCTGCCTACTTCATTAAAACCAGCTGTGGAACACAAAGTGAGAATCTCCTTTTTTCCCCTTCTTCTTTAGAGGAAAGAAATAATGAAAGGGTATTCACTAAGGAACACCAGAACGAGTAAGATTCCTGTGCAGGTTATGAGACTGTTCTGTCTCATGCATTATATTGGCTTAACGCAGGGACAAAATTTCTAAACCTTGTGCGCATTCAGTCTCCGCAGACTCCGTTCCCATATTTTGAAAAGAAAAAAAAAACTTTTTAGTCCAGGCCCCCTGAGGATCCCCCTGCTGTGTTACCCCTTACACACTCACACATGTTAATAGATACTAGGATATGAATATGTTAGCGAGCCGTTCTAGTTTAGGACGTTGCAATAATGACAATAGTAAAATCTGAAGACATTTTTATGAAAGTAATATGCCTGACCTTATTTAACAGACTGCCAGAAAAGCACTAGTGCAGGATTGAACATGAAAGCAGCAGGGACTTAATGGCGTTTTTATAGAAACTACAAAAATAAATGATTCAGCAAGCAGTTCCTAACGACTGGGACAAAAATAGATTTTAAAGCCTAATCAGGTGCTTTGTTAAGTCTATAGTATTGTTGCATCTACAGTACCAGGAAAAAGTATTTGCCCCCTTCCTATTTTTTTTTGCATATATGTCACACTTAAATGATTCAGATCATCAAACAAATTTCAATATTACACAAAGATAACCTGAGTAAATACGAAATGCAGATTTTAAATGATTATTTCATTTACTAAGGGGAAAACAAGCAGAAAACATCTGGCCTTATGTGAAAAAAAAGCCTACTAAACCTAAACAACTGGTTGTGCCGCCCTCGGTGGCAGCAACTGCAATCAAGTGTGTTATCTGCTGATAAGTCTTTTGCATTTTGGTGGAGGAATGTTTGTGCAAAAGTCTTGGGGATAATCAAGATGTTTTTTGGTAAACGTGAGACGACGCTTTGTGTTCTTTTTGGTCAGCAGTGGCTACTACTTTTTCACACTGGGCCAGGCAGGTTTTGACAGCTTTTTTCCTTTAATAAATTAAATCATCATTTAAAAACTGCATTTTGATTAAGTAAGTTTAACTTCTTTAATTAGCATACAGTGTGTGGAATGTTACACATATGTGATTTAAATGTAGTGAAATGTTTAGAACAAGGAATAGTGACTACAGAAAATAAATAAAAGAAGTATAAAAAACAGCCTAATTTTACTCCTGTGTATGGGTTTGTTTTGTAATTTAACACTGATGCATTATGCAAGGTTAGAGATTTTGCTAATGGCACACCTAGTCTACATGCAAACTGAATAAGAACAAAAAAAAAAAGTAAATTTGAGTGGACGCTACAGTTAATAACAAATTAAATCAAAAGAAAACAAAAGCTCATCTCCAGGAGTCATTTCTAGCTAAAAAGTAGATATACAGATAAAGTACTAATAGCTGGATATTATCCTACTGTAGAGAAACGTGTGCATAAAAAACAAAGAAATTAAATTAATTAGCTACTGTAGTTAGTTAAAATTTGTCCTTTCCTGACAACATACAAACCAGAGCTTCTAGTTTGTTTTACCAAATTGAAAATTGACCATTGAAAGATTAAATTATTATTGCAAGATACCTATTAATGTAGCCGTAAAATAAAGCAGTCTACACACTAAATAGAAACGAAATGTCTAGTGCAATGGTTAAGACGTTGGACTACTGACTGTAAGGTCATAGGTTCAAGCTCCCACTGTTGCATCCTTGGGCAAGGGTCTTAACCTTCAAGTGTTTAATGAGATAAATGTAATTCTCTCTGGATAAAGGCATGTGCCAAAGATCTGCACATATCGAATGCTTTAAAAACACACTTCTTCTTATCTGCCAGTAATTTTTGGTTTAGTTATTCTAAAAAAGATTTATGAGAAAACAAACCCAACTGTAGTTTTAAGACTTCGGTGAAAAAACTACTGTATACAGTATAAACTGCATCATAAACCGTCTTGCTTTTGGCACTGATAGCGCCACTGTAATTCTGACATGCAGCTACCTTTTAGTCCATTACGCTTCTTTTTCTCCGACTGGTTCAGTTGGTGTTTTAAAGGGATACTTCACATTTTTAAAAGTCTGTTTTAAATCAAAATTGAGGTGCGTTACAATAGGTCTTGGCTGCTCTGCACACACTGGCCGTGAAATTTTATCACCTGGAACACAAGTACAGTGTAAGAAATCAGAGCCAAATGCTACAGACCTTGTTTTGTGCAAAAATGCATTTCATGAAGACGAAAAAATTTTTCCTTTTAAATTGAACTCTCTTGGAAAATACTTCAGTGTTGTTCTGGCAAAAAGTTAAACGGCTGCCAAGACCTTCCGAGATCTGATTGGATTTTACCCGTACCAATGATAGACATAATATTTCTAGAAAAGTGGATTGTGATATAACTTATCACCTTTCCATTCTGGTTGTAATAAATTTCCCGTTATGCCATTTTGGTGATTCGCCTTCATCTAAAACACGAACTCCACCTGAGAATTAACTAGCGAGTTGAATCATGAGCGCGCACATCTCCAAACTGTGTTGGCGTGTGACCGGACTCGGGGCCCAGCATTAGTGGCTAAGTTGTCACTGCATCAGATAAAAGCCTCTCTTTCAGTGCATTGATAAGAGTGCAATTGGATTTACAAGCTGCTGAGTGCTGGCTGTTCCCTCTGATTGAACCCCCTGATGGGATGTTAACAAGAACATTCATAATGCACTCATCCGCTCAGCCACTCTCCGTCCTGCGCAGCTGATTTGTCTTTCCATTTTAAAGAAAGGAAAAAATATAATAATGTAAAGCCGCTAGACTATGATGAAAGACCCTGACATGACCTCCTTTTGGCATATTAGTAGTAATTAGACCAAATTTCTAAGGAAATGCCTAGAGGGCCAGCAGCATGAGACTGATCAGCTGCCCTGAGGACGTCTGGTTCTCTTAAAATGAAGGTACGGTGCTGGAGTTATTTTTAAGGTACAGCATGAAAGCATAATAATGAAAATTAAAGTCTTATGATGTATATATATACAGTATAAGATCCTGTAGATGTATGCATTTATAGTACATGTACAGAGCGTACTCACTGGTTTATTAGCCATGCTCACTGCATGGGTCGGGGAATAAGGCCAACCCATTTCCTGTGGGTTTTTTTCTCCAATACGCAGCCAGAATAAATAAGTCTTAACCTCATTCATGACTACAGGATACAGAATGATTGAGTTTCTATTTGAGTTCAATGGCATAGCAGCCACCTAATCAACCCTGTGGTCAGAAATTATGTAGATGTAGAAGTTGCAATTTCGTTCAGCCTTGGACCGCTCCATAAAATCTGTGTTTTTATTAATAGAAATGAAGCATCACTTCAAAAAAGGGGATAAAAAAAACATTAAGCTCTCTTGCAGCTTAAACTAATAAACATAAGTGGCCAATACAGGCAATTTATTATCAAAATATATTCATAACCTTATTATCATAAACTCATAACAATAAAAATTATCATAAAGAAGTGAGGTGTGCTTCAAGTATCTGTATCAATACTTTCCCAGTCATCAGCATTACCAGGGTTGCCAGATCTCACAGCAAAATCCCACCTATCAAACAAATAACTCAAATTTATACCCACAATTATATTTGGTCTCCATTATTATTTGCAGATCCAAAAAATAAACAAAAAAACCTATCTGATCCATGTCTCAAAAACAGTTATACAGTATAATCCAAACCATTGCACCCCTAATTTGGAGTTCATGTGACTGTTTGTGTGGCATTGGGTTGATTTCACAGCAGTGCTAGCAATAGTTACTAAAAAACAGCTAAAACATTGTGTCAGGCTTCTTCTTGACCTCGTCAAATATGGCCGGGTAACTGCTTACTGCTAACCGAACACTAAATATCCAAAGCGTACAGTATTTTTGCTAGAATCGCATCCATTGTTTGAAATGATTGAGTGGTCGGACACAGATATGACGTGCTTTTTAACCCAGATGACGCGACCAAAGGCGTATCGATGTTTTGAAAGAATCCAAACTGATTAATGTGGCTTGTATGGCGATGTCATATAACAGCACTGTGTCGGCTGGGGTTGATACAGTATACAGCGAACGCGTGCGCAGGGCTGGATCTCAGACAAAGAGACTAAGCTGGATTTACTGTAACAGCTCTGCTCTTTATTGACCCCAACTGCGGCTTTACTAAAGCAAGACAAAATGATTTCAGACGGATTATTACTGTAGGCCGTGGATTAGCTATGACTGAGAAGAAGACGATACATGAATGAGCAAAATGAAACAGGAAGTCTAATACCTGTTATCAGGCCCATGGTTTGAACCTGCTGTACTGTATGATGTATGATGTCGCTGGTAACAGTGAAAATGTCTAGATGGAAATCATTAGGAAAAGAAAGTACAGTTTGAAGTATCTACAGCATACTTTTGTGATTTGAGTCCAATAATAACTAAGCTGTGGAAAAAAACAAGTAAAATTTTCTCTCTGTAGGGGTGTGTGTGTGTGTGTGTAGCAGAAGGAAAGGAATGACTGATTAGCTGAGTGGAGTGCGAGATGAGCAGGAGGCCATAGGGGTCCTGCACTCCACTCCATCTCCTATCTCTCCATCCCTCTCTCTTCTATCTTCTTCCTTCTTTAGCTGTCTCATGCCTTTCATTCCTGCCCTTGCCCCTTCATTTTCTCTCTCTCTCTCTCTCTCTTCTTCTTCTTTTTCTTCCTCAAGATCTCTTCTCTCTCTCTCTCTCATGCTCTCCTCTTCTCGTTTATAATTACACGCTGCACTGCTGATGTCTCGGGGCAGGTGTGCATGAGGAATTATGAGAGGCTGTAGAAAGGCCTGGTGTGGATCGTTTGTCAAGATTAGAAAGACAAGGCTGAGTTCACTCCGCACACACCCAGCTCTCCTCACCTCGGAGACGAGGCTCTTAAAGCTGTACTGTAGCTGTAGCCGGGATTTCAACGGCACACGAAAGCCTTTTGGGAAAAAAAAAGTGCAGCTATTTTTAGATACCGTTTGTAGCTTTTACTTACAGAAACGTTTTAAATTTATTAAACAATCAGAAAGTCAGGATAAGTCTGATGTTTGATGACACCTTCTCTATAAATCAAAGCTTCAGCAGTCAGCTAATTAAATCAGCAAGCGGTAAACATTAGGGACGGGGAAGATATCGATTCAGTAATTCTTCTGTGTGGCAATTCATGTACCGCCACACTGAGTTTTAAATCAGATTTTTTAAAATATATATTTTTAATTAATACATGTACATTTGCATTTGAGGTGGAAAAATCTCGCAGTTCCTTTATAATCCTACTTGGTTTCCTCCAACAGTCCAAAGATATGCAGGTTAGGCTAATTGGTGTTTCCAAATTGCCCGTAGTGTGTGTGTGTGTGCACTGCGATGGATTGTCACCCCGTCCAGGGTGTACCCCGCCTCGTGCCCATAGTCTTCTTACAGAATCGCAATACTCATCGAATTAACACCTACTGTAGGTATCGTGATAATATCGTATCAGTTGGTCCTTAATAAACATGAACACAAGCCAGAATCAAAAGCCTAGGAAAAAAAACTGAAACAGCACTTAGTTGGGATGAGGCTAAGTATAATTCCCATCAGGGCTTATAGGCAATCAGGAAAGTGGACGATGTCTTGATGATTGTTTATCCTCTGAAACACTAGCACTTTTTTTTTCATGCTGATTACATTAGCAAAAAAACAAAACAAAAAAAAAACAAGGGAAGGGTTTCCAGTCATGTCTGGAAATGAAGGAGCTGATGAAAGAATTTTCAGCATTTATGTTATTTATGATGCGATCAGCATGACCTACATAGACGAAACCAAACTAGGGTCTGGAAAACGTGGTTTGAACACAAAGCGCTGAGATGATGTGTACTTTGTTTGGGGGCTTTTATTTTTCCTTTTTTTTTTTTTTAGGTTCCTTTGCGTGGTTAATATTTTGTAACGAGGTTACGCGTTTTTGTTTGGGAAATCCTCTTTTGTTGTTAAGTGTTCACGGATTAGGGTTCTCCTTCAAGGACAAACAGAGGACTCGTCACCAGATGAAACCTGCAGACCTTTCCTAACGATCTCTTCTGTCCTATTCGCACGGGATTAGTATCACCTGGGGACCTCGTTTGATTAATAATAATTGCGGAGGTCGTATGTTATCTTAATCCTGTACGAATCGTCTGTGTCTGTAATTTGTAAAGTACAAATTCACCCGCACCATATTTATAACCTACCATATTCCGCCGAGGTCCTGTGATAATATTGGTCCCATGTGATTTGGCGTGGGGTTGGCGGGATCATATATCATTTTTCCGAAGGGGGGGTTAATTTCTAAGTCATACGAGATCCCCAGATAATACTAATCCCGTGCCAACAGGACTTTAGATTTTGAGGGTAAAAACACAATATATTATATAGGTGATATAAAACTACGGTAACCAATTTCTTGTTAGCTAAGCCTGAGTAGAAACCTAAAGAAACAAAGATGTCATAGTTAAGAGAGTGGATTTGGACTAAAGGCGGAACGTCACACTCTAAACGCCACTTTTGTTTAAACTATTCCAGTTAACTGGCTCTGCGTGTTTCACTTCAACAATTCTGGTGTTTTCTGTCTGCCCACAAACTAAACTATTACTCCTTCCTTTATAATAAAGATTCAATTATCTCTTACATGTTCCTTGGAAGACCCTGTCCAGGGTGTACCCCGCCTCGTGCCCTAAGTCTCCTGGGATAGGGCCTCCAGGCCCCCCGCGACCCTGAATACAGGATAAAGTGGGATAGACGATGAGTGAGTGAGTGAGGGAGGTAGTAAGTGAGTGTACCTTAAAAGGGATTTCTTCACATATCCCAGTTAAGAAGTTGGGGTCCGCCAGCATACATCACCCCTGGAGCAGAGAGAGTTAAGAGCCTTGCTCAGAGTCTCTACAGTGGAAGCCTGGCAGTGCTGGGGCTTGAACCCCCAACCGTCTGATCACTAAACCGCAGCATTAACCGTTTTAACCAAAAGATTCACAACATCCTTAAGATTCTCCATCATGTCTACCTTAAAACAAGTGTAGGAATGAATTTCCATAAGCAAAATGGAGCAGAGTTACTGTTACCACCACAAAGTTGGTTATCCTCCTGTATCTTGATGTCCCTTAAAATTGATTTATTCCTCTTATGCAAAATGAATGTTTTTTATGTATGACGCATTGTTTGTTTTATCCATGTAAGAAATGTAGATGATGTTACATCTTCCAATTCGGTCATTTGTCATAATATCACCCACCAGCCAGTAATGTTTTTTTTTAGCCAGGGTTGCCAGATCACACTGAAAAACCCTCTTCTGATAAAAAAAATAATAAAAATAAAAAATCACCCAAACAATAACTTTCAGTACACCAATTGGACATCTTCCTCCTTCTTTGTTTCTTAGCTGGCGTTAGGTAAGGTTGCCTTTCCCTTAGTAAATACGCTGCTCTAGGTGCCACTGTATCTCAAATTTTGTTCTCAAGCTGCTTTCAAGTTTGGCGGCCCGTGGCAGCTTCCATTGATTTTACACTTTGTCCCTGAAGTTGATGTGGTGGGAGCAAAAAAAGTGGCTAAGCTTAAAAACTTGAGTGACATTGACAAAGGCCTTTGGAAGTCTAGATGACAAAACTGTAGCTCCTGTTGGATATTTCTGGTATTTAGTGGTCAGGACACCAAAAAGTGGTCCAAGAAAGGAAAACTGGTGAACCGGTAACAGGATCATGTGATAGAAATGTGTCAGAACACACATCGCGTCACTGTTTGTTGTGTACGGTGCTGCGTAGACGGGGTGCCCAAGGTGACCTTCATATTACGGCACAATGAGGAAAACATCAGGAGCAATAGAAGAACGTGGCCTGGTTTGATGCATCATATGGATGGATGCTATTTCTCCTTTTTATTTTCTTCAGATTCAATAAAAAATATTATCCAAATCAAATAACGTGATCTGTTTTGTGAGCTGTTGCACCCCTGATTTCAACCTTATTACCCAGATTAACATCCCATTGGTGTACAGTACATTTAATATCTAATATGGCAATCAGAAGACACCTGCATGCTTCGCTGCATTTCCCATGCGGAGGCGTACTGGTGGGTGTATGTCAAACCGATCAAAAACTATTCCTCTCTTATCAGCTGATAAACCGTGCGGTGCTCTGAGTGGATTTTCGTTACCAAGGCGAACGTTTCTGAGAAAAAGGAAATATTGGTTTGTTTTCTCCTTTAACGCTTCACTCCCAGATAAACACCAGGAAACCAAAGTATCACAATCAGCATTTAGAAACATGTCACTACACCATGCTTAGATTACTTTTCCATGCTAGGCATTAGACTGAGGAACAGTTGTCCTTTTAATGACAAAAAAAAAAAAAAAGTAATCTCTCATGGTGTGCTTTGAGCTGCGCGGGGAGCGGAGCCATCAGTGAAATGGACAGCTCGCTCAAGGTTAATTTATTTAAATCAGACCTCCGGTGGCCCTGAAATATAAGCAGCTTTAAAAACAAATCCACATTTTTACCTTGGAGATTATTAGACAGAAGCGCGGCTTTTTGTTTTCCTTTTTTTTAAGATGAAATGTTAAGAAATAGCAACCTGTGAGAGACACTACCGAGAGCAGAGGAAGATGGAGGGATAAATAAATAAATAAATTCTATATTTCACCTGGAGTATATCATAAAGGCCCAGATTTTCTTTCATGGTGAAGTAAACAATGCTTCAAAGCAAAAAATAAAAGAAGACAGTGTGTGTGTGTGTGTGTGAGAGAGAAAGAGATGACAGAAGACAAATGACACTGTATTCCCAGGGGTTTGCATAAAACTCATCTTACAAAGGAGCCTCCTGAATTAAAAGCCCAATCAGTATTAATTTATTCCAGCACTGTAACTGTGTGTGTGTATGTGTGTGTCCACATGTGCGCTCAAGTGTTCGGGAAGCCTTTATTGGGCTTATTACAATTTCAGTGCTGTATTCTGAATATGGAGGACTGCATAATACTCACCCTACGCAGATGTATTATCATTTATTTTCAGAAATCTCTATACTCAGACCCTCTCCCTCTGTGTATTTTATACGCTCTCTAGACCACAATGCCGCCATCTCCATCTGTTTAGATGTTTTAAACAGTTATTATAATACCAGGGGTGTTCAGGTCAAACCGGGACTTTTCATTGTGCAGAAAAACAGAACACAGTCATGAGACATAAAACCACCTTTATTTCTCTATATAATATGTGTGAAAGTTGTCCTACAAGCCCCGCCCCCGATAATTCCGCGCAATTAAAAGTCCCGGTTTGACTTGAGCACCCCTCAACAACAACAACAATCAGACGGACATCCAAGGCAATGAATCTTATTAAAATTTTAGCTACAGCGCATTCAGTACTCTAGCCCTTTACTTTTTTTTTTTTTTTTTTTTAACTATGACTATAGATGTCATCAGCTTGCAGGAGAGACTTCCCTTCTTGTTTCAGTCCATTAAACAGGACACTCAAATCCTTTCCCACTCACCGTACACTGTATCGGTTTTCCAAACAATATTCGCACATTTTCTGTTTTTTAATGATTTTTTGTTTCAGCTCAATAATACAGTTCTGTGCAAAAGTCTTGGGCACATACAAAAATATGGCATAAGCAATAGATGCTTTTAAAAACATTTCTATTGCTCTATAAAGAGCAATAAAGAGTAATAAAATAAACAGTCAATATTTAGAGTGAAAACCCATTGCTTAAAATCAGGAGTTTTAGACACAGATTTGTGCAGTTTTTTAAGAAAACAGCTGTTAGGTTTTACTGAGCTTGCTGAAGAATACGAGTTCTTCTGGTAACTTTCTCACACTCGCTCCTTTATATTTTTATGCAAATCCCAGGAGTGTTTACTCCGGCATATTACATTGTTTTGGCAATTTTTAAATTTTTGCGATAAAAATGTAAGTTGCTCTGGATAAGAGCGTCTGCCAAATGCCTAAATATAAATATAAGACAATGATGCTTACAAAAAAAAGTTGTCATAACTTGAAAGTTTTTATACCTAATCATTTTTTGGGGGGATTTTTTTCCCCCTGATTTTCTCCCCTGTTTAGTCTTTTCCAATTCCTAAAAGCGCAGCATTTAAATAATACAAAACTAACTTTAAATACAAGAATTTAACATTTAATTTTAAATTCAATTAAACACTGAGCAGCACAACTTTACTGAGCATCATATAGTTCTGTGATCCACCATCATTTTTTTTTTAAACAAACGTAGTAAATAATTCACTCCTATCACACGGGATTTTTCAGTCCAGTTTAAGTTGATTGGTATAGCGCTTTTAACAATTGTCATTGTCCTGATTTTTGACGATCCTAACCAAAATAATTTTTGTCTTTTGCCAAGGGGTGAATAGTTTGGAGTTTACCACCTGTAGGAATATAAAGGAATTGTGATGTTTTCAGCCTCGAAAGTGTGGCTGTGCGCAGCTCCGAACACGAGTACGCACAGCGAGTTTCAAGACTAATTCGGGCTTGCAGTGCTGCAGTGATTCGAGGCTGGAGTGTTTGATGAATGGGTTTGTGACTAATTCACTCGCTTACATGGGATAAAAATGCAGATTGGGGAATTTTTAACATTTTTAAAAATGTAACTACAGGAAGTTCGTGTACTCGGCACCGAATCGGTAATGGCTCACGTGATCGGTCATGGCTGATCAAGCTGAAAAACAGTCAACTCTGGTCAGTCCCTGATCGACAGGTGAATCTTTATTACACGCGATATAAATGTATTTTATAAAAACAATTTAGCACTACATCAATCTGCACACAAAAGGAGCACCATCGATAACCGAATACAATTCAATTCAATTCAGTTTTATTTGTATAGCGCTTTTAACAATTGTCACTGTCGCAAAGCAGCTTTACACAATCATAATAATTATTTAGGTTTGTATGGAATGTGAATGTGTACGAATCAAAATGATAAGAGCAAGCCAAGGACAGCAAGGAAAAACTCCCTGAGATGGTAATAGGAAGAAACCTTGAGAGGAACCAGACTCAACAGGGAACCCATCCTCATTTGGGTGAAACGGTTAGCAGGGATATAATACATTATTTTTCTCTCAGGTCCAATTTATATTATGCTGCCACTGCTGTTTATCACAAGGTAATAAAGTAATGTACACTCATCTAACAACAGGCTTATTAGAAGAATGTTTATATATATATATATAAACCCCAGTCTCCTCTGCTGATTCAAGATAAACAGAAAGCTTGTTCTTCAGAGAAAAGGTCTTGATTAAGTTTAAACGTCCAGTATACCTTGTTTAATATGAGCTCTCATTATTTAGCCACTACTATTACTGTCCTTTGTGAAATGTACTGTATGGTTCAATACACAGACGTGTCCTTGACACCAAATTAGACTGATATTCGCCGATTGAGTTACTGTAGAACACACAAGCGACTGACATGACCGTGTTGGATTAGTAGAAACATCATACTGTGTGCATAAGCATCATGATCTCATCATTACTTCATGACAACGAGTTGACATCGTCTCTCAGGCCATGAGTCACGCAAACCGGAGACGACAATATGCAGGAGGATACGGTCACATTAAACAAAGAAAAGTCTTTTTTTTTTTTTATGACTGAAGTAAAAAAGTGAAAGTTTCACCCATTTTTTCTTCAATTACATTATGGTTTATATAAAAAGTTGATGTGTGCGAGAAAAACAAAAACAAAAAAAAACACTAAGCAAGTGCTTGTGTGTACTGTAAAAGATAAAAGATGGTCCTGTGCTATTTTGTCCGAAGAAAAGGTCTGGCTTGGACGCTACGCCTGAGTGTCCTGGGTTAAACGGTTTTCCGCGACGCCACACGCTGACCTTTGTGAAGCAAATTGCTGGAGTAGATTGTAATGAAAAAAAAAACGAGGGCAAATGTACTGTAGCTTCACGCCGCTTCGACAGCCGTCTGAACTTCCTCGTGTTCATTGTGCAACTGTTTCCCGTTTGACATTCTGACGACTACACGGCTTACACCTACTGATCTGATCACAACTCCTGCTTTACTCTCTAACACGGAACATTTACAGATTATTATTTTTTTTTTACTATTTACGACCATCCCGACTCGACATATGGCTCACGCTCGTGCACGTGTCCACGTATCTGGAGCGTTCTTTCTCCTGCTACACCTAGAGTTCATTAACAAAGTCTTCATTCTTAGAATTTAAAACACAACACTGCCTGAACAAATCAAAACAGCAAGAAACAAGAAAAAAAAAAAGGGTGGGATGAAATTTCTTCTCGCACCAGCTGTCAGGGTGTAACTCAGGGGTGTAAAGTCAATCCTTAAAGTCATTGAAAGGGTGCTACTATTACGGTGTAAAAAGGACTTCATAACTAGTAAAATGTAAATTAATAATGGTTTTGTTTCACTTTAACAATATTGTGTGTATATATACTGTATAAATAATATAATTTATTTACTTCAAAGTAAAATTTTGATTTTAACAACAAATATATACAGTATAGTTTAAAGTTTACAATTGCCCTTATTCAGAGTGACTTACATGTTTATCTCATCATACGTGTGAGCAGTTAAGGGTTAAGGGCCTTGCTCAAGGATGGGATTTAATGGGATTTAAACCTGTGACCTTCCTAAACCATATTCCAATGCCTTAAGCACTGAGCTATCCACGACCCCGCATACTTCTAACCCTTACCCTAACCCTTTACACATCTTTCTCTAGTACTTGTATTTTAAATACTAACTAGAAGTAAAACATGTTTCTTCAACAAGTTAACCCGGGCCTCAGATCTCCTCCACCATGTGTGTTAATCCTGCAGCTGAAAGACAGGACCAGTCAGATAATGCTTTTTTGTTTATCCCTGAAATTCCTACCACTGAGCAATGCACCACAAGAGAACAGCAGGACTGAGCAACAGACCGGGTGAGGGATCTTCTTATATGAGGTCACATTAGGGGGAAAAAAATCTAATTGGCTTATTTAAACTTAGTGACCCATGTGAATGTCTAAAAATTATGATTAAAAAGTCAATTAGGCATAATAGGTACCATTAAAACATATTATGGGCATTATGCACTAAACTTCACCAATGAAAAATATCTACCACTTAATAAACAACATATCTGACCATTTTGATTCATACACACTCACATTCCATACAAACTTAAATAATTCTTTTAAATGTGTAAAGCTGCTTTGCGACAAAGACAATTGTTGAAAGCGCTATACAAATAAAATTTAATTGAATTAAATTACATAAGTGCATTTCAATGTGGTCAACAACAACAACAACAACAACAACGTATTAGATTTATGATAAACTTTTACAGTTTAAAGTGTTGAGACTACGAGGGACTTTCGAGTCAAAGCAGGGACGTAAAAATTTTTTCGTGAATGAAGGCATAAAGCTAGCTGACATTAACCTTCGCTCCAAACCATTACCACATGTTTGGACCTTTATAGGAGTTCCTGGGAGGCCAGCGTTTCAGATGTGAATCAGGCAATCTGATCATGGCTGCGAAAAATTTCTACCTTGATGGTGTACTTAAGCACTAGTGAGACGCTGGAATAAGCGCATTAGTGCAGCAGGGGATCATATAGAGAAATAAAAGCAGTTTATACTTTCATTCTACAAAATCAAAAGTCTTTCAGGTTTTATTTGATTGCCATTCTTACATACATCGTGTTAAAAAATGACATCGTATAAGTCAGATATTGTGGCAATTTATGTTTAAACTCGGCTACATAAACAGAGCGCTTCAGCCTGTGTGACCCGCGCCTCCTCAATCCAGTACATAATAAAGTCATGTTGATGATGCAAAGACAATAATTCAGCAGTTCCTTATTCCAGTCCTGGCACCTTAGTGTTTCACTGGCTGATTACCAAAGCTTAAATGAGCTGAATCAGGTGAGTTAGAGCCAGGAAATCTAAAATATATACAGCTAATGGGTTTTTCAGGTAGCATTCCTGTAGTGTTTTAAACACTGCCTCGTCTGCTTCCCATCAATGTTTCCCCTCGGGGCAAATCGTTCTCGCCTTTAAGACGGCTAGTCCTGGAGTTTCTTTCATGAGGCTGAAGGATAGAGTCGACGTCCGTGTACACTTATCCACAAAGCACTGCACTCTGATGCAATGTCTTTAACAAAAAGCCATGATATTAATATTCCAAAAAGAAAATATTTTAAAAAATGCAGCGCTTAACGGAAGACACAAAGATCAGGGTGAGTTTCAGGTCATGTTAAACTTCCTGCAATTCATTGTGTAACTTCCGTTCGCTAAACTGATGTTAGCCAAGGCGGTTGAGACAGTGAGTCACAGACAGTGGCGGCGTTCTCGCATTATAGCTTGATAAAATATTAAAACAGGATGAATGTGTCTTAAAAGCAGCGTAGGTGTGTGGAGTCGAAGCATAATGAGAAAGTCTAAAGAGAAAGTGAGAAGCAGATAATGCCTTTTGTTGCAGCGACTACAAGGGCTTCTGCTAGTTTCTGCCACATAAAGGAAGAATAACGGCAAACAGACAGCGAGGTCGTCTAGGACAGAGGGATTATATAACCGCAAAGAAAGAAATAACTCAAGAGAAATTAGCTAGCTAGACAGCTAACTGGGACACTCTGCGTTGATTAAAAGAGTTTGACATGAAGTGTGTTTGCGAGTTAGCTAGGGGGTCACCCCTATGTTCCCAGGGTCCTATGGTCCCGAGATTTTTATATCATATAATGGGAGCATGGCAAAGGGTAAAATGGCAATTTGGAAATGCCAAATAACATAATCTGCATATCTTTGGACTGTGGGAGGAAACCGCACTGAACAGCACAGGGAGAACATGAGCCTGAACCCTTGACCCTGGAGGTGTGAAGCCACAGCGATAACCATCTGAACCGAAATGTGGTTAATGTGTGTTAGCAAAAAATGAACTAGCGAACAAAGGACCCTGGGAACATACAGTAGGTACACTCTTGTTTAGGGCTGCAACTAACGATTACTTTAATAAACGATTAATCTGTCGATTATTTTTTCAATTTTTTATTTTTTATCATTTCCAATCCTTTATTCAAAAGCAGAACTAAAATCTTTAGAAAGTGCACAAACCATGTAAAAAATTTTTGCTCCTTGAGCTGTTATAATAATAATAAAAACATAGACATGTATGCTTTACTTCTGCCAAATATATACAGTGGAACCTTGGATTACGAGCATAATTCATTCCGGAAGCGGCTTATATTCCAAAACACATCAACAGAATCACTGCTGTAAAGTAAAAATAAAACTAATTAATAGAGCAGAGAGAAAGAGTGTGTGTGTGTCTGTGAAGGTGAAAGTAGGAGGGGTCTGTGTGTGTGTGTGTGTGTGTGTGTGTGTGTGTGTGGGGCACAGTGTCCAATGACACGCGCGCACACAGACACACAGATACACACAGCAGGCAAAAAGAAGGCTAAGCCTTGAGCAGAAAGAAAATGGATTTTTAACCTCTCTAATAAGACTTGCTTTTGCTTTACATGCGTGCTGTACACACACGCATACAGACAAAAAATGTTTTATGCGCACAGTGTTATGGTAAACAGTATACGCGTGCACGGATGTTGATTATACCAGAGACCCAGCAGGGGAGACGATTACCCGATTATGGATTTCTCTGCCTCCGCCATGTATCTTTTCTCTACCTCCGCTCGTTTAAAAAAAAAAATTTTGCTCCGCCATCAGTGCACGAGACCGAGTGTAGTGTGTTCACTCCACTCCACGCTCAACTAAATATATATATTTTTAATAATCAAATGTCTCCGCATCGTGCGTCACAACAAATCGATTATGAAATTCGATGTCAACGCTTTTATTTACTGATTTCGATTCATTGTTGCAGCCCTACCCTCGTTAGTTCGATATTTTGGACACTGAGCTCCTCTACAGCAGGAATGTGGGATTAAGAAAAATCCCTAAATTACCCACAGGAGGTTTAGCCTTTAAAATCTTACTCAAACCAGAAATTATTTAGATTCATTTGGTCGAACATTCAATCTAAAGAAAAACAAAACAAAAACGAGCAGACTACTATACTCAAGCTAACTTTAGCTACGTAGCTAACTCTTCAAGGTAGTATAATGTTAGTATCACAGCATAATGGTCAGCTGGACTAAAGGAATAAAGGCATAAAATGGCACGCTTACTCTTAAATCAGAATACTCTTAGCTTAAATATGAACACGTGGGAACGATTATATTTCGTTTCCTACATGCTACTTCATGCTAATATTATCAAAAAAGAAAAAGAGGTGGTGCAACAGGAACAACTGTTTATTACTGCTGTTATGCAAATGAGAATATGAACTAATTCCGTTTACAGATGTCCTACGACATTCAATTAAAGCTTTATTGAATAACACGCTAATTAATTATTTGTTCACAGACAGCTGAGGTACGAGAGGATGTCGCTGGAAAATAATCAACTTCACGGTTGGTCGAAATTTTAAAACTGTAAATGTAGGGCTACTTCAAAGTCTGTTTTTTTAATTGGTTACATGACTGGGTCAAATAAGAGAAAGGGAAGAGAGAAAGGGTTAGCATGTTTTCTACACATTGGAACTGCCACTCTTAAGAGTAATAGGTGAAGGAATAACGGCAGCGAGAGTGGAAACAGTCTGCGTGAGAGGAAATGAAGTGCTTCACTACAGGAAAACAGTTCTAACTCCTCATCAGTGCAGCAGCGGCACTGAGAACTCGGGAGGGAAAAAAAAACTGCTGAGTGACCTGATTTTTCACTGCCGCTCCCCCAGAGGCCCGAGCATCTGCATAGAACGATCTCTTGTCTGCTTACACATCCGATTCAGTCATTCTCTATCTGTCACAAATACACACACACACTACTACCGACAAGATGCTTAGAATCTGCTTCCTCTCTCCCCGTCACATGACCCGTGTTCTCCTTGGTGACGGGCGCCATTTAACAGAAGCCTGTTGTTTATAAAGCAGATGGGTTGTGATCCTGACACCGCCTTCCCGAGTGTAAGCAACCCTCTGTCGTGTCACACGTCTGGAAAAATTAGCTCTCTGTCCAAAACAGCTCGATAGGTCGCTGCTGAGACTGGCGTGTTTCAGTCCCACGGCGATGATCACTTGCACTCGTGCGCTCTCCTCGTAAAAGATTTAATAGCTGCTTGACGACTCGACTCGCGTGTTATCATGTAAAACGTAAAAACGAACAGGATACCGGGTGCTAAGAAATGAGATTAAGATGCAGTGATATTGGGTGTTGAAGCAGTTAGCTCAGGCTCGAGGGAGACATTCGGGGTTTGGTCAGGCCTTCATTTGTACTTTCCTTCCTGTATATGAGATCGAGTGTTAATTCCCAATCGCCCAGTTGAGCGTTTCTCTTCCTGTAGTCGCTGAAGAACGTGCTTCTGCTTTCCATTTTCAGCATCATTTCCGCTAAATGGTTTTACATCCCTGCTTCCTATCTGAAAAGTCAACTCGTCTTTGAGTTTGTCTACTACTGCACTGAAATCAATGACAAAGAGGGCTTTTCTTTCCTTTTTTTTTTCTATCCATGTTTAACAAGAGGTTGTATCTGACAGGATATACAGTACAGTACTATAAGATTATATTACTGTTTAATGAAGTTGGATCATGTTATTGGATGGACGATATTTCTTCAATCAGATTTAAAATTCCAGTTGGGACAAAAGAAAATTCTCATAATTTTAAAATAATGATCTAATCAAGATAATAATAATAATAATTTGTTGTTTTTTTTTTAAAAAGTTGCCATACAACAATCGATATTTAGTATGAACAGTGTTGGGGGAAGGACCTAATTACTTTACAAAATTACTGTCTTTAAAAAGTAATGAGTTACATTACAGCGTTACTTTCTAATAAAAGTAACTAGTTTTTTAGAAAAACGAGTCCTTTTCCATTGCAGGAAATGAAGACTCCTTTGTGATTCCTCATGCATGTTGTTTTAGTCAAGACCTTTATAATTATTCTACCATCAACACTCAGCCAAGTTTGGCCCATAATCTGTTAACTACTAATAACAGGTTGGGAATGACTGCTGTCTGGCTCACGGATTACAGAAGTTGTATGAATAATGGATTAAATTTTTGAAAATATAAGTAAATAATTAATGTACTTAAATGCTGGACCTAACGCGTTAGATTACTCGTTACATCAAAAAAGTTTGTAACGCGTTACACCCAACACTGATTATAAAGTCCTTAAGTCTTCAAACCCTGCTGGATCTAGCTGGACATAGAGTATGAAAAAGAGGTCTGAAAGATGTCACTCGCTCGCTCAGTCCATGCCTGCTTCCTGAAGATGTACAGGAGACGTGAGACTGTTTCCTTACTGCTACCTCCTTCTTCACCATTGTCTAACAGTTTACTATTAGGTTTCAGTCAGGAGATGAGCCGAGCCATGGCTCCAGAAGCCGAATACTGTTGTCAGTTTTTCAGCTAATTAGCACAACTCTTCACCCAGATAGACTCAAACTAAGAAGTAAAATCACCTCTTTTGTGCACAGGGATATATAGGTATTAATACTCCTCTGTTATAATACTTTTGGCCACCACCGTACATGCTCCAAGCACTAAATCAGGATCTGACATGTGTGACATGCACAGTGGATCTGTTTGCCAGGAAGTGTTTAATCTGCAATCTGGGAATAAAATTGATTTTTTTTTGTTTATTAATTTATATTTCTATCAAAAAGTTTATGTTAGGTTTGCTTTTGCATTATGATTCGTTACAAGAACTCAAGTCTCATCTATGATTGGTTGGATTCTTTACTACGTATTTTATATTAATTCAATAAACCCGGATCTTCCAGGCTATTCTGATTGAGGTCCTGTTTGTTCCCCCCTGTAATAATACAGACCTGAATAAGTCACTACATAAATTATAAGCGGCAAACATGTTTCACTCTAGGTAACTTTGCATGGATTACTGCATATTATTAAGTACTGCTGAAAATACAATTATTCAGTAAAAAGACTCGGCCTCGCTAAATCAGCACGACTCTGTAGTCCACTTATAAAACAACGCATATTATATTGGCCCTTGTTACAGTCGTGAAACCCCTCATGTAGATGTGAAAATCAATAGAACACACAAATTGACATTTCCAGCTACGGTCATGGGCTGGAGACAAAGTGGTGCGGAAACAACAAAGGGCTTGACCTCTCCAAATCAGCACTACACTGTAGTACGCTTAAGGAAATGAAGAACCAATATCGGTTTTGGATTGCACAAGAAATGAAAAAACATAAATGTTAGTGTAAGTGTGTGTGTGTGTGTGTGCCGCCAAATCTCCATCATCGTCAAGTCTTGCCATCGCGCTAGAAACATGTTCTATGGGAAATACAGAGGGGTTGGCATTGTGATGTATTTTTTATTCAGATTAACAATAAAACAATGATGACTTACATCCACTATACGTTTAAAATGACCATTTCCTGTCGCTTTGTTGCCTGCTTTCATGAATGCAATGTAACGCTTGTGCTGATCGATCGGGTCATTGTACAGGTTCATGAAAGGCGATAATACAAAATTCTTCTAAAGAGCAAAGCTTAAACTGAGGTATGAAATACTTACTTTCTACTTTCGTTATGAAGTTCGAAAAAAGAAGAGAACATGACATGTGCCTCCTGTCAGTCATATCTTAGACACTATACGGGATAACATCCTGGGGGCGGAGCCTACTAAAAATAAACGAATTCATGTACCTGTTTTACCTAATAGGCACACAATTAGGTGCCGTAGCAGTGGTTAGCTCTGTGATCTCACACTTACAGGGTTTCCTTCCACAGTCCCAAGACATGCAGATTAGCTCATCACAATTAGCTCGTTTTTCTTTAACAGTGAAGTATTGTATCTACAGCTCAATCGTAATAACCCTTATCTTGAACAGTGAAAGCACAACACCGTTATCCATAATGCAGACTTATCAATCTATAGACTCCTTACAGTATCTGACTGTCTTATTTCCTATTCATTAAAAGTAGGAAACACCTCTGTAACTACATCGCATGCTGATTCCATCGTGCTTATTAACCATCTGATTGGCTTCAGATGAGCCTGCATGTATCGATTAGACGAGAAACATCTTCCCCGCAAAACAGCAATCAGTAAGCAATTACCAGCATCATGACTCATTAATTATTTCATCATGAACTAATTTGTTGTTTGGACGGAAAAACAGGTTACGGCTTATTTGAAAGGAATCCTTGATGGATTTGGAAGGAGGACGGCGAAATGGAAAAGAATTTTAACGAGATTTGCGATCGGTGGAATGAAACCTGTTTGCCAAGGATCCGGTATAATCCTCTGACAGTCATAGCTGCCATCTGTAGCCTGTAATTAGAATATTTTCAGTAACGCTTTCAGCAATTTGGCAACTAATAAAGCACTTTTGCTTCTATCCTGTGGCTTAGAACTAAATCAGAAGACTTCCTGGCCTAGATCCTGGTCCGTCTTAATGTTATATGGTCTCTGATTTATAAACCTGGGGTTCGAGGTGAGAGCGGTCACGGAGTGTGTTAATGAAAGAGATGATTTTGAATAATTTTGAAAATGATTTTAAATACCTTTGCCAGGCTTTAAAGTCTGAAACAAAAACCTGTTTATCGATCCTGGTGTTGATTATTGCTTTGCTCTTGTCCTTCTTGTGAGAAGACAGAAAATTGTCTGGCAGTCTGATACCACAGGGGGAAACGGTTAGCGCTAGGTTCCAATAGTGTTCAATAGGGAGATGTGCAGGAAGTGAAGCGCTAACATCATGAGGTACTAGCAAAGTCAAGAATTTTTGCTGAGGAATTAATATAGGAGAAAAGTAAACTTTTGTTTCTTGCACTACAAAACATTGTCAGAGAACGAGTACTGCCAGGGGTAGCTCAGTGGTTAAGGCATTGGACTACAGTTCGGAAGGTCCCAGGTTCAAACCCCACAACCACCATGTTGCCACTGTTGGGCCCTTGAGCAAGGCCCTTAACCCTCAACTGCTTAGATGTATAATGAGATTTTTAAAAAATCTAAGTCGTTCTGAATAAGAGTGTCTGCCAAATGCTTGAATGTAAATGTACTGCAGTTGAAATAAAAAGAGGGACCAAGCAAGATGTGTTACACTATAAAATAATTCATCCCTTACCCAAAAAACATTTTTAACCTTTACACAGCACAAATGGGGGAAAATAATCAATTCAGTTACGTATCGCAATTCTTTTGTATGGCAATTCATGTACAGTACAGGTAGTCCCCAACTTACGAACATTCGAGTTACGGATTTCCGATATGAACGTATCGTGGTTCTACTTCCAGTTCAATGACAGAAGTAACTCACGTGTATTGTACGCAAATTAGACAGTGCATCAAATACCAATATTTACAATTATATACAATATCTTTAGTGTGTACATGAATGTATAAAATGTCTAAAGTCTGCGTGTGTGCATGTGAGGGGGTCACATGATGGCAGTGTGGGGAAAGGAGACAGAGATTTAGTCAATTGGATAGGTATGCTTTACATTGTATAGTCATTTCAAGGGCGTACAGTATAAGACTCACTTTGTTGAACTTAAGAACAAATCAGACTTACTAACGTGCTCCTGGAACAGAAATCGTTTGTAAGTCAAGGTCTACCTGTAGTCCAAAATCGTTGTTTGAAAATTCTTTTTAAATTTATATAAGTTTGCATTTCAGATGGTGAAATGTTGTAGTTCCGCTATAATCCTACAGGTGGTGCACTCTAAACTATTCCCACATTGGCAGGCAGCGCAGCATTCGGTGTAATAGGAGCAAATTACTAAATTATCTTAGTTTAAAATTAATAACGAATTCGGATATTTAGAAAATTGTGACTAACAGAATTGAAGTATGAATCGAATCAGCACCTAAGTATTACATTAATATCGGATCAGGTGATTTCTATCTCTATTACATTGTAGTAGAGAAACAAGAAAAACAAACAGGACTAACTGACCTCACTAATTCTACAAAATCTGTTAGTGTAAGAGTTGATCTGGAATTAAATGTACTACCCAGGTAGATGTTGATGGTTTGTGTTAGACTGTTACATGGGAGGATACTGGAGAACCTAAAGAAACAAACACACTTTCACTGGGAGAACTTGCAAACGATATCACTGAGTTCACTGTTGAACCTGGAGTCCCATGAAGTGATAACACTACCGACTATACCACCATGCCTATTTTTTCTGTATGGGAAAATAGACTGCATGGCCAAAAGTACTGTATGTGGACACCTGACCTGCACATCCATATGAACTCTTGTTTAAACTGTTGCCAAACAGTTGGAAGTATGTCGTTGTATATGATAGCTTTCTCTTTAATGGTTTAACATAAATATGTAAACCGGTTCCATCATGACCGCAAAGCCAGCTCCTCCACGAAGACATGGCTGGCACCTGAGTGTCCTGCATAGAGCTCTGACCTCAACCTCAACCGCAGTGAAAAACCTTTGGAATGAACTGGGACACCAACTGCTCTTCAGATCTCCTCAGCCACATGAGTGCCTGATTTCCATAAAACATTCTTGTAGCGGAATGAACAAGCACTAATCCTTACTTTAAAATCTGGTGGGAAGCCTTCCCAAAAGAGTGAAGGTCATTTGACCAGCAGAGGAGCACTACTAAATGTGGAATGAGGTTTTCAACAAGCACATATAACTGTGATGCAATATCCATCTGTCTGTAGTCCAACTAGGGAGCGTGGACGCCAATGTATGTATTATATTTATTCCCATTTTTATGACCAACATTTAAGCATGCATTTACACAATAAGGACGATTCGGGAACGCCAATTAGCCTAATCAGCATGCCTTTTGAACTGGAGGAGGAAACCGGAGTACCTGGAGGGAACCCACCAAACACGATGCACACGGACCCTGAGGAGAGAATCGAACCAGAACCCTGGAGGTGCAAGGCGACAATTAAGCGCTGACAACTAAGTCACAGTGCCACCATGTGATGCAATATAGTGTATTTCAAGTTGCACTAACCAAGTACACAGTAATCAAAGTGTTTCCTGGGAAAACCTTGTATTCCATCTGGTTTAAAACCGGTTTAAAAGTGCCTCAGGATAATTTAGGGGGGGGGGGAAAGGTTGTTGAAAAACAAAGCTAAGTGGACCCTTGCCTTTGAGAGTTTGTACCATGGAGGGACCCGGAGAGCTCTAACTGTGCCCTGGGGTGGAGAGGTGAGGGGTATATCTCGGGTGGTACATTAAGCGGTGTAATAACTTACAGTGGCACCAGCCCAGGTGGCAGCACCAGTGCAGCTTGAAGCACTTCCCGTGGCTGTGCGTGGCGCAGATGGAGAGCCCGTCGCACGGCAGGAAGTCGGGTCTCCCCGCGCAGCTCCGCGCGAGCGCCTGCGCCTCGTCCAGCTTGCCGCTCTTCGCTCCTCCCGACGCGGCCATCTCGCACGCGCCCCCGCCGGTCACAGCAGCCCCGCTTCCCGAGAACGCATGCGCTCCTGAGGACCGCGGAGTGAGCTCCGGGCGCGCGTGCACGACCCTCCTCGCGTCGACGGTAAAATAAAAAAAAAATAATAATAATAAAATTAAAACGAGCCGAGAACGCAGAAGGGTGTTGAAATAATATATGAAACAAAGTAACTCCTAACGGAGCGCACTGAAGGAAAACATCCCGCGCGCGCGCTCGCTCGCCGACTCGGTTTAAAAAAAAAAAAAAAAAAAACCCACTATTGTTTTTTTCCCTCTATAAACATTTACATCATTTCCTTTAGAGCGTGTCTTCCTCGGCCCAGCTGCTACACATCCGTGCGGTACCGATGGCGGAGGCTGGACTGGGAGTGAGGGAGAGCGGCTCCGTCCTTCCTCCCTTCCTTCCTCTCCTCCTCCTCCTCCTCCTGTCGGTGTCTCCCGCTCTCCGTCTGCGCGCGCCTCCTCCCTCAACTTCCACCGAATCCGCGCGCTGACACACAGAGAGAGAGAGAGTCAGGTTACTGTCGACCCACACCGATATTCTCTCTCTCTCTCTCTCTCTCTCTCTGCCCAGGCACGCTTGCACGCGCGACGAAAGCCACCGACTGATCGTATCACACCATGCACGCGCTCCTCTCTCTCTGTCTCTCTGTCTCACCCTGTCTCTCTCTGTGTCTCTGTCTCACTCTGTCTCTCTCTCAGCTCATAACGGCTTTATTGGCAGGAATGTTAACAAAAATGTACATCGTTGCCAAAGCAATTCTAAAACACTGATTACATTATCAATAACATCTTTTATTTATTTTATATTCCACCTATAGACATATACAGTATAAACAGATGAAGTATGAAAGAATAACATAGTGGGTGAAGAATAAAAATAAAGCACCAACAACAGAACCGTCAGGTATAAGAGTCTGAACAATAGTGATGTTAAACTGTAGTCAGTTAGAGATAGGGGTACACACACACTGTCTCCCTGTCTGTCTCTCTGTCTGTCTCACACTCTCTGTTTGTCTCTCTGTCTGTCTCAAGATTCAAGATTCAAAGATACAGTAATAGAGTGTATAGAAAGTAACAATAAATAATTGTATATAAAATAGAAGAGTACAGACATTTAGTCAAAGATAAATCTCTTTCTCTTCGTTGTGTCTCTGTTATGCACTCTGTCGGTATCTCTCTATGTGTGTCTTTCTCTCTGTCCCTCTCTTTCTCTCGCTGTCTTACTCTGTTTGTCTGTCTGCATCACTCTCTTTTTATCTGTGTTTCTCTCTCTCTAACTGTCCTTCTGTCTCTGTCTCCTCTCTCTCTCTGTCTCTCTTTCACACAGTCTTTTGTTCTCTGTCTCACTTATTCTGTCTGTCTGTCTATCTCTCTCCCTGTTTCTCTCTCACACACCCTGTCTCTCTCTTTCGCTGTCTCACTCTGTTTGTCTGTCTGTATCTTTCTCACTTTCTGTGTCTCAATCTGTTTCTTTCTCTGTCTCACTTTGTCTCTATCTTTTTGTCTCTCTCTCTTTTTTTTTCGTAATACTGTGGTCTCAGCTTCTTAAAAGAAACTGATTTGTTGAGATATGTTTGTTATAATATAAACATCAAGTCATACATTAAATGTATTGGGTTCTTATACAGAGAAAAAATGTTTAAAGACAAAAAAATGTGGGTTTTGTTAAAGAGGGAAGAGAAATGGGTGTTTCATGTGTGATTTATACACGATTTGTTAATTATACACACGATTTTACACACTTGATTTTTTCACGTGTGATTTTTATACTTGAGTTGTTTGTTTTTACACAATATATTTTCATATGTCATTTTGTACACATGATTTGGTTAAACTTTTTTAAACAACCTCAGTTGATGATTTTCACATGTGATTTTCATATGATTTGTTGATTTTTCATGTGTGTTTTGCACATTTATTATGTTGATTTATTATGATTTATCATGTTTTTTTCACACATGCTTTCTAAAACAATTAATCACATATTATTCACAAGTGTTTACTTGAGTTCACATGATCCCTTTCGCATTTGCAGTTAATCATATTTCCATAATCACATGAGACAACACAATGAGACAAACATATGATCACATGTGACATGTATGATTTTTTATTAGAGACATTACCATTAAAGAAGAGGGGAAAAGATGTGGAGGGACAGAAATAAAAATAGAAATCCGATTTGATAGCCTGGAGTATGTGATTACATTGCAGAATGGGCTTCAGGGTTGCTCTGTAGTTCTTAATATTTGATCGAAATAAATACATTACATTGATTATATAAGGAAGTATAAAATTGCACAAGAGCAAAGTGTGATTTGAGTTTAGCACTGACGTCCTCAATTAGACTGTCATGACTCATGGTGGTGTATTACAGGAAGAAGAACCACAACCAGCCTCATCACCATCATGGGTAAGCACTTAGAGCTGACTTCTACAGATACCTTGGTGTCTGTCTCAACAACAAGCTATGGTAGATGGAATGTAAACTCAATTTGTGTGCAGAAAAGGAACAAGTAACCTCAAGCTCGGGTCCTTTAACATTTTCCGGGAAGATGCTAGAGGTTTCTACCAAACCCTATGTAGTCAGCGCAGTCATTTTTTGAAGCAGTATGCTGGAGATCTGGCATCAGAGCCGCAAATGCCAAAAAAAAAACTCGACACACTGCAAATGCAAGAGGGCTGGCTCAATTTCGGTTGCTCTCTGGACGGTTTTAAGGCTGTGATGGAAAAATGACCTACTCCATGACCTACTTGTTAAACAGCAGAACTCCTTTAGTTGGAGACTCAATCAGTTCTGCTGCAGAAAGGACGAGGTCAGGAGGTGCAGGAAGTCGTTTGTACCAAGTGTGATCATGAGGGGTGTTAACAAGGGGTAACTACTGTAAGAAAGGACGATTCCAAAGGCGCCTTAGTTTCCAAGGGGGTGCCATAGGGCAACTGAAAATGGTTGGCTTTGTCAAGGCTGAAAATTTTGAAGAGTTTGAAACGTGTAGAGTTACAGCAGGCAAAGGACTTGAATGAATGAAGGCTAGCGGTGGTTGAGCAGTAGATACAGTGTTCCCACTTGCACCTTGGGACAAACCTTCACTGAGAACTCCGGAGTTCAGAAATAAGAGAAAACCGTGCGAGAATATCCTCAGTCCAGATGTTGCGGCCAAATATTTTCTGGCTTCCTGCAAAGGTTCCTGTTCCTATAGTAGAAATCTGCTTATGAGTAATATAGACCCACTGTTCTGAGCATTTCTTCCATTTCAATGCATTGTTGCATTGAAACAATTGTTTCATAGGACTGTGAGCCAAAAGGCTCTCCACATCCAGCCATCCTGAGTTCAGGATCAGGTCACCTTCAAAATAGCCATTTTGAGTGAGCAGGTAAAACCGACTCTCGAGCATACATGGCTATGCTTCTGAAAGCAGTAAAAGTGCAGCAAAGCTGGGCCATTAATGGACATGAGGCAGAGCAAGAGCAGGCGGATGGAATGCGAACTTCAGAGGAACCAGAGACAAGATTTTTTCACAAATGTGAAAAAAAGAGAGCAAAGGAAGCGGCAGGGAATGCACCAGTTTGGGGTCCCAGTCTTTTAAGAGTATAAGATTTCAAGGGGCTCAGAATGTGTAGAGACACTCCAAAAAACTTGAGCCAGACTTAGGCTCATTGGAAAACTTCACCACCACCTTATATTCATATCCATATGCACGGCTACTTTACTTTTATTTATTTTTCCCTTTTATACAATACTGAATAATGTTTACACTGCACTGAGACTTTAATCCCACTTAAGCTCGCTGCTTCACACCACAATGCACACTTTATCTTTTGTCTCATTTATAGTGTTCAATTATTTTAGTGTACATCGACATGTGTACATAGTGTAAGTCGAATGTAACACCTGCTGTAATAGGTTAATTTTCCTCTGGGATGAATAAAGTTATCTGTCTGTCTGTCTATCTGTCTGTCAATCAAGGCTTGCAGCTGCTATCCAAGTGGCCGTGCCACAGAATTCAACATTACTTGTGCAATTCAGTGTGAATAACGCGTATGAGAAATGACACAAATTGCTCTGCTGATACATTTTTTTTCCACCCTACTGTGATTATCATTTGACAAAACCCTATCACAGAGCTGCTAATAACCGGGGTGGGTGAAGGGCAGCACATCCGGCATACATGAGCTCATGATTAGCAAGTGTTGCTTTGATTGACAGGGGTAAGAATAACACCATTCTTTCCACAGAGAAAGCGTGTCCAATTTTGGACTCCAAGTCACGGATAGCTGTAGCATCGTGTGGATTTAAAGTCAGTCTCCCAAAGATAGGGTGAACGCTGTGTCACTCTAGTGCTGTAGATACATTTTATATTTGTTATAAAGTCATTGCGTATTTCCAGGTGAGAGGAGGGCTAAAACATGGTTCACATATGCAGCTCTACCAATGTGGTTTTTCAAATCGCTGCTCATGGCCTTTTACATGCCAGCTGAAAACACTTTAAGATAAGAGCTCACTGCTTTCTTCTGTCTAAATTAGCTCACGTATGTCCACAGACTATTGGTCAGTGAAGCCCATGGGCTTCTTTCAGCAATCTCTTAGGGTTACAGTGGCGTAGTGGTCAGCACTGTCGCCTTGTACCTCCAGTGTCTGGGTTCGATTCCCACCTCTGGGTCTGTGTGCGTTGATGGAGTTTGTATGTTCTCCCTGTGCTTGGTGGGTTTCCTCCAGGTACTCTGGTTTCCTCCCACAGTCCATTGGCGTTCCCAAATTGCCCATAGTTTGTGAGTGAGTGTGTGTGTGTGTGTGTGTGTGTGCCCTGCGCTGGATTGGCACCCTGTCCAGGGTGCTTCCCGCCTTGTACCCTAAGTCTCCTGGGATGGGCTCCAGGCCCCACGCAATTCGGAATACAGGATAAAGCTGTATAGACGGTGAGTGAGTGTCCAGTAAACAATCTGTTAGTGGTATGGTGGCTTAAAGGTTTGCACTGTCGCCTTGCACTTCCAGATTCCGGGTTCGATTCCTCCCACAGTCCAATGACGTGCAGATTAATTGGTGTTCCCAAATTGCATATTGTGTGTGTGTGCCCTGCGATGGATTGGCACCCAGTCCAGGGTGTACCACATGTTATACCCTATAGTAAGTCTCCTGGATTAGGCTCCTGGCCACCTACGATCCTGCATACAGGATAAAGTGATGATGAGTGAGTGAGTGAATTTCTTGCTTACAAAAAAAACATGAAAAACTCCCTCTTAACATAAATATTTATTTCAAACACAAGTTCCTTACCTGTTTACAAAGTAACATGACACATAAAAAATAACAGGAGTGTAAAGTCCCCTTTCTTTACATTAAAATAAGTTATATTGGCTTTGGATTAGTAAATTTACAGTACAGTAATTAAATACGTAATATGGGCCATATTTATCACTATTTTAAGGAGGCAATCGTGAACGTTGGAGTTAACCAGTTTACTAAAGTTAACCAGTTAGCACGCCACTTGCTATGGTCCACTGTTGTTGTAATATTCGTCCAAACCCTAAAAGAGCAATTAAACTTGCTTTTATGAGCTAACAAAAGACAGTTTCCAGGAGGTGGCCAGTCAATTTTACTCTTTGGACAGTCTGATGTGGGAAAGGACATTATCACAAGGTGCAAATTACAACTAATGAGGAGAGATGGAAGGTAAGTAAATTTACTTTGTTACTGTACTTAAGTAGATATTTCTCAGTATTTTTGATAATTAAGTACATTTTAGGGTAAGTACTTTTGTACTTTTACTGAAATAGACATGTTCATTGAAGACTTGACCTTAATATTTGACCTGGGGTATCTCTACTTTTACTCAAACACAGGCCTTGTGTACTTTGCCCACCTCTTCTAACCAGCCATCCGTCCAGGAATGTCTGTAGTCCAACTAGGGACCGTGGAGGCCGTGGTGACTCCTGTATTTATTCCCATTTAGACAATCGTGGTAAGGCCTCCAGTCAACATTCAAATGCTTATTTACACACTACGGGCAATTTGGAAGCGGCAATCTTTGGACCGTGGAAGGAAACCGGAGAACCCGGAGGAAACCCTCCAAGCACGGGGAGAACATGCAAACTGACGCGGGAATCAAACCCGAAACCTGGAGGTGCAAGGCAACAGAGCTAACCCCCAGGCCACGTGACTCCTTACCTCTTCTAACAAGACACCAAAAACACATCAATAGCCCTATAACAATAAATCCAGGAGAAAGCAATCTGAACAGTGACAGCAAATCAGTATAACAGCTTCAAGCTACCAACATTTTTAAATTGTTCTTCACTCCAAATTAGTAATTAGTATTTCAGTGGAATTTAAAATATGTAGAGTTACTGTAGGCAAAGGACTTCATAAGAGTTAGCAGCTGTTGAGCCGTTGATATGTTGACTGTTTATGGCGAGACCCTTCTCAATTGACCTTGTGGATGAATTGAGAGCAGGACAGTTAAGTAGCATAAGAGATGAAAACCTCAGTCCAGCTGTTGAGGCCAAATATTTCTGCCTTCCTGTAAAGGTTCTTGTAGTAGAAATCTGTTCATGACTAATATGGACTCCCTATCCTGAGCATTTCTTCTACTTTGCCATATTCCTATAATCAATCTCATCGCTTCTATAATGCCCAGAGCCTTCAGGAGCACAATTGTTTCTCAGGACTATGAATGAAAAAAGCTCTCCACTGCTAGCCATTCGCTGCTGATTCCACGTGAGTTCAGGATCAGGTCACCTTCTGCGTGATCCATAGCCATTTTGAGTCAGTAATGCAAACCGACCCCCGAGCATACACAGCTATGCTTCTAAGAGCATTAAGAGTAGCAGGAAGCTGGGCCATTAATGGGCATGAGGGAGAGCAAGAGCAGGCTACGGATGGAATGTGAACTTCAGAGGAACCAGAGATGAGGGGCGAATAAAAAGAGAGCGAAGAAAGCGGCAGGGAACGCATGAGGCTTGAGGAAGTAATCCTTACAAGCAAACCACAATGCCTTGTTTTTGTTCATGGATTTGAAAGAAAGGGTTATTTCAGTGCTCTGTGTGTGTGTGTGTGTGTGTGTGTGTGTGTGTGTTTGGCTCAGAAAAAAACAGGATGCACATGTCAAGCCAGTTTATTTTTCACTATGCACTGTTCGTGGGTTTTCCCTTTGTAGCCACTCAGTTCATGTTAACTACCACAGCTCTTCCCAGTTCCTGTCCTTATTCACGTTGAAATGCACATTAATACAATTTTTGTGCTTTTCCTGCTGTAACACACCTAAAACAGCGCATGAGCTGCTTAATACTTACCTCATAAGCAGAAGCAGTTGTGCAGGCATACAGAAATCACAGTCATGTGCAACGCATGGGGTTTCTGTGACGGGAAGTGAGAATGCTGAGCTACGTCAAAAAACCACTCCGCCACCATGTCTTGCTGATGGTGCACAATCAATATCACTTTCCATAATCATTATCATAACGATGATGTCATTAATCAGGCATTGAAGTATCTAGCCCTTCACTACATGATTTTTCAAACCAGGAGTTTTCATGCCTTTTTCATGCTAAAATTGGGAAAGAAAGTGCTTGCTTTGTGCATGCTAGAGGTGATCATAGTCTATAGTAGATAGAAGTTGCTGTGGCCTTTTAACGCTAAACAATAAAGTTACCACTATAGCTATTCATGTGCATCTCACACATGTAGTCATCGTCTATACCGCTTTATCGTGTATACAGAGTCGCAGGGGGCCTGAAGCCTATCCCAGGAGACTTAGGGCATAAGGCGGGGTACACCTTGGACTGGTGCAAATTCATTGCAGGGCAGACACTCAAATACTCATTCACACACTACGAGCAATTTGGGAAGAGCTTAATCTATGCTTAATCTATTTGCATGTCTTTGGACTATGGGAGGAAACCCGCCAAGCACAGGGAAAACATGCATAACTCCATGCACACAGACTGGAGGCGGGAATCAAACACAGAACCCTGGAGGTGCACGGCGACAGTGCTAACCACTAAGCTACCATTCCATGGGCATCGGAATATGTGAGTGCAGTTCTGAGTTTGAGGGTGAACACCTGGTTCTTAAGCGTTTCGATGTCCTGGAAAAGATTAATAAATAAATTGGCATCAATTGGTTTACCTGCTTAACATGAACAAACACACTGAGGTTAGTCTTGCTAAGTTGCTAACATGATAACTGACTATATTTTACAGAGTTAGCTTGATTTCCTTGCTAACGCCAGAACTGACTAGCATTGGTGCCCCTTAGTTAAAGTACTTGGTTTAGCAGCTAGCCCAAAAGGTACCCGATGGAAAACACTTGTTATTGACTAGATATTAAACCTTTGAAGAATTTCAAACATTGCAAACATTGTTAGTCAGGCGTATGACTAGTAAATGTACAGAAATGGAAGAAAAAACAAGTTATTATCTTGTGTGACCAAGGTGTTATCTAGTGAGAACAAATTGTTTACCTTGTGGCAACACGTTATTTACCTTTGGTGAAGAAGTTGTGTGAACAAGGTATTCAACTTGTGAGAAACATTTATTATACTGTCTAAATAAGTTGTTTACTTTGTGGGAGCCAGCTATTTGTTTTGTGGGAACTAGCTACGAGGTGGTATCAGAAAGTTTCAAGACTAGTTTTGTAACCCACCAGCAGATGGCAGCACAAGGCTGCATGCACAGTCACAGTGAGCACCTTCATAAGTAAGTGCCAAAAGACATCTGCTTTTGGAAATCATTCTGTATACATCGGGAGCATTGGAACTGGTGCTATTCTGACCACATGCGTTACAACGTCTGTTATTTCATCATGGACAGCGAGAAAGCGTGAACATGAAATTCTGTGTTAAAATAGGCAAATCTGCCACAGAGATGTTTAATACGATTGGAGATAATTCACGGTGATGCTGCAATGAGTTTTGAGTGGCATGCATGCTTCGTCGGATGATCAGATGATTGTCGGAGAACAATCCACAACATTGCTGAGACTGTCGGTGTGTCATAAATAACAGTCCAGGCAATCCTCACATGTGATTTGAACATACACCATGTTATGGGTGTATGTTAGGGCTGGTCCACAGCTTGATCGAGTGAATGCTCATCAACTTTTTTGACATTTGAGGCATCGTGAATCGAGTATTCGTCCCCAAATTCATGGGAAAAAAACAGAGTTTGTAAACTTAGCTAATCTTGAAACTTTTTGATACCCCCTAATATTAACTTGTGGGAACAGGTTATTTATCTTGTGAAATCATCCTACTGTATTATCTTCCCTTATCCTTTGTTGCAAAGCATATTTTTCTTTCTTACAAAAGAAAACCAAAAGAAAATCTTATTCTTATTTTGTAAGCAAATATTAGTAGATATGATTTATCTTGTGGGAACACATTATTTAGTAGTTACTTCGTGCGCACACAGGTCACCTTCTAACCACAAAGCAAATAAATTGTTTAAATAAAGCAAAGAAGGCCGTCACATTCCACATATATTGTAAATCAACAAAGCATCAATGTAAATTCAACTTAATCCTGTGGTTTCCACAACAAAGCATAGAATGTCTTAAATACTTGTTTACACAAGATAATAATTTATTCACTACAAGATTTTACCTTGTACACAAAACTATGACTTGTTTCAACAAGATTAAAAGAAAAGAAAAAAAAGGATCTTTTGGGACTTGTTCAAATTACATATTTCAATTAGTTTTTTTGTAATTATGTTTAGTAAAACAGATGATATGTAGAGTGACAACAAATGAATAATGATAAGTGATTTTTTTTCCTTTTTTAGAATCATTAATAGATATTTTCTGAATTATTTTATGAAAAGGAAACCCCTTTGTTGTAGAGACCTACATAAAACCATGTACAGATTTTACCAAAGGAATAATTATGTAAGAGCATAGGCCAATCAATATGAGAAAGCTGGCATAAATGGCCGTTAGTGCTATGCATGGCTGTGATGACAGCAGACTCGGAACAAAGACTGATGAGTCTCTTTTGTTCGCATGACATTTCGTCTGACCTTTCTTTACTCTAATGAGTTTTTATTCATTTTCACCTCCCCGCCGAAATGCCAAGAGACGTCTCCCAGTTAGTTAGGGCGTGATTTGCCATGCAGAGGTTTGGTTTCAGGAGTGCTCATTTGTTTTTTTTTTACGGTCATGTCAGGGAAAGGATCTTCATTACTGTTACAGGAATAGTCACATACCTCTGTGTCTCATTTAGCTTTTATTGAATTGTAAAGTCTGTTCTAAACCATGAGCACAGATGCGAGCACATGTATGGAGGAGAAACGCTTAGAAGATGCCACAAGGCTCCCAGGGAACATGAAGTCGACTTACAACATGAAATGCAGACTTGCAGCAGAGTGAAGTCTAAAAATTGCCTCAGGTGTAAGGTGCGTTTTCCAAGTCAGCTTTCTCGATCTCCTGGGATTATCCGGAGGTCTAATATAGATTTTGTCAGGTTCAGGGGTGAAGAGGGATACATTTATTAATCAAAGTGATACATGAGGAGTGCTATGGTGCGTTCCAGATGGCTTGGAGTACCCTACCATGTATACTTCATAGGGTGTTTAGCCATCTTACTGTAAGTGTGATTCTAAAACTCAGAGAGCGAAATTGCCCAGTTCAAAGGAAACTGTGAGCGAAAGTGAACAACAGGTCTTCACTTCAACGGAAAAGGGAACGAAAAATTTCCCATGAGTCATTGCGTCTCATTGGAGCGTGAAAAAAATGAAGCTCGATAAAGGATTTATATATTTATTATTGTTATTATCGAGGACAACATCATATTAATGGGACACAATAATTCACATTTTACTTTAATCAAGAAATCCACGGTATTATACAGAATAGTAATCTTTACAAAAATCTTCTACAAGTTTTAATAATATACAGTATATTTACAAATTCTAATTGTATTTGTCACATACACAGTACAATATGCAGTGAAATGCTTATACGACCTTAAGAAACAGATTTTTAATAAGAAATATTGATATGGTCTGGGTTCGATTCCCGGCCAGGCTCGATTCCCGTCTCTGTGTGCATGGAGTTTGCATGTTCTCCCCGTGCTTGGTGGGTTTCCTCCGGGTACTCCGGTTTCCTCCCACAGTCCAAAGACATGCAGAGTAGGTTAATTGCTGTTCCCAAATTGCCCATAGTGTGTGAATGGGTGTGTGAGTGTGTGTATGTGTGTGTGTGCCCTGCGATGGATTGGCACCCTGTCCAGGGTGTACCCCGCCTCATGCCCTAAGCCTCCTGGGATAGGCTTCAGGCCTCCGCAACCCTGAATACAGCATAAAGTGGTATAGAAGATGAGTGATTGAGTGAGTGATAAAATAAAATAAAAAATTAGCTGTGCAAAATATAAACAATATGGCTGTACAAATATGGAAAATATAGAAACTGCTGTGGAAATTGACATGGAATTTAAATAGAAATGTCCGGGGAGTGTGTAAATATGCATGGATGTGGAGATGTAATGACCATAAATGTGCAAAAGTGCGCAAAAAGTAACACTAGGTTTTCATTTTTAATAGTATCAGTTTTGGTCCGTAGTCTGAAATTTTCACAGCAGCAGCGACAGGTATCTGAGATGCTTATGTTACCATGGTAACGCACAGAGGAAGTGACGTCTGCGCTGGTGACATTGCAGGGTGTTCCGAATGGTAAAATTATGTCGAGGGAATTTCTCTTTACAGAAATTTTCTGTACATGGAGTAGGGAGTAGGGAGCATTTACAGTAGCGAAGTGCACTTTGGAATGGAACGCAGCTCTAGTCATGATGAAAGATGGCACAGGTGTGAGTGATTAGTGACATGTGACATGCTGGGGGATGATGGGTAATGTAGTCTAGCATTCCTTTGCGCTACCATGACAGTTTTAGTGATTATGGATCAGCTTTTGTTACTTGTCAATTAAAGGGAAACTCTAACATTTTTCAATCTATCTCATTCCACGGAGTCTGAAGGACGTGTGTGATTAATGTAGAGAAGAATTTCAACATGCTGATAAAAACAGAAATATGTTTATTTAACTGTAATGTCTAGGGGCAGTTGTTACAGATGCATGTGCTTGTGTTTGTTTTGCTTTGGTTCTGGTCCAGGGATTGGTTTGTTCCCCATATTGTGTTCATCTGTTCTGTGTCCTTGGTTTGTTTTCTCAGCTGCCGTGGCGTGTGGAGTATCTTTGCGAAGTCTTATCATGCTTTCGTGTCGTTAAGTCTAAACAGTGTGCTCCGAGTGCTCTATAACATCATACTTCGTTTTTTTCCACCCCTTGCTTATTTTCAGCATTTTCTGCTTATGGATTCTTGAATAGTGCACACACTTTGAGGCCTACGTCATTCAAAACTGCACATATTAAACTACAGCAATAAAGCTATTGAAATGAGAAGAATGTAAGAAAAAGTCTGACCAAAGCTGTTCTAATGGCTTTGTATCAAACTTTCTAAATGTAAATCCAATTATTTACACTTTTCCAGGTAATATTGTGGTGTCTATGTAAAAAAAAAAAAAAGCAAAAAAAAAGTTGTGCACCCAAAGATCCCATTCAGGCACCTTTACTGTAGCTTTGATTACAGCACACAATGTGGGGACCAGTTCATGTGTGAAAAGGACTCTTCACGCTCTTTCACAATTTGAGTCCTGGACTATCAGAGAGGAAAAACCTATAGATGTGATACCCTGGTCATTCATTCATCCAGGTCAGCAGCTGAGTCTAGACCTGATCAACTAAAGCAACCCCAGATCAAAACACTCATCATAACAGGATTATCCAGTGGCCACTATGCATTATGGGTAAATCGTTTCATGCGCTTCCCTTCTTACCCTGATGCACCATCACTCTGAAATAGGCTCAATCTGGACTCATCAGACAACATGAACTTCTTCCATCGCTCTAAAGTTCGATTGAATTAAATGTTAAAGCAGATTTTTACAGAATCATAAAGAAAATTAGGAAATTGAGCATAAAATGTGTGAGGAGACTCAATAATTTGACCCATCAGAAACTAAATTTGACCCCACCTACCCATCTACAGTAGGTGTCTCTGCCCTCATGGAATTGCGTGGGTTTGCATGTTGTACTTTAGTGACTCTACTTTTGATGTTTGTTGGCTCTTGCTTCACTGTCGTGTTTCTGTTCCGTAATACACAGGGTAACTAGCGCTATTGTTTAAGCTTAACGTCAAGCACTAGGTCGGGTAAGTCACATCTGTTCTTGTACTGATCCGTTGTCACTGTTACGTTTAGCTTCCGTTCTCTTCATCGCGCTTGGATTCATCACTGTCTCGATAGTTCTTGCTTTTATTCTTGTTTGTTTACATTTCATTAAACGTCTTACCATCTGCATTCACGCCGTGGCTGCATCTCATCTATCAAACCTTACGCTAGGATTAAGAATCCATATGTTTTATGATTTTGCTGAAGGGATTCCGCCGCTGCACGTTGATACTGTATGTATGAGGTTTTCCTAAAAAAATACTTGTTAAAATCCTCCTCCATGGTGAACACTTGCACAGACAGAGAAGTCTTGAAAAATAAGTGTTCAAAATTCCTTTAAACCTCCTTGACAATGATCATAACTAATTAAAAATAGATCCTATATACTGTATTGTACAACGCTAATGGTTATTTATGTCAGATTGGGGAGTGCTGTGAGATCCTGTGAGATGTGGTCTCGATACAATGCATACAATGAATCACAATAGCTAAGGCGTATCTTTGTCCAGTCCAGTCTCTCTCTCTTTCTTTCTCTCTCTCTCTCTCATTTGTTCGCTCCATCTCCCGTTCTGCATCTCAGCATATTTCTACGCTGATGCTTGTGATTCTCAGCCTGTGTGCTCTTTACCAAAGAAAGCCCGTGCCGCAGAACTGAATGCAAGATACAGTCTCTGATTCGTGTGGACAGCATCTGTACCCTCAGGTTTCAGTCTTTTATGAAACATTCTTACATGAGGCACAAATCAAAAATACTTCATGCGATGTCAGGGTGAAGCCAGTGTCTTAGTGCATGAGTGTTCGTTACTGGAATGTCAATGCCATCCCGCGAGGCCAAGACACTTACAGTAGTGTTTCTTGAAAATGTTTGTGTTTTCCTTTTGCCATTCCTGCTCCATCACCAGGAATAGAGGTTGGCTGACTTTTTAAATTGCTCGTAGTGCAGTGTATGTATGAGTGTATGTCTCCTTGTGTCCTGTGATGGACTGACATCCCAACCAGGATATCTTGTGCCCTTTGTTCCCTAGAATAGGGTCTAAGGATGGATGGATGGATGGATGGATGGATGGATGGATGGTTGGATAGACGGTTGGATTTTTGTATGCGTGGATGTTTGGATGATTAATGTTCAGATGGATGGATGTTTGGATGGATGGATGTTTGGATAAATGGATGGATAATGTTTGGATGTATGGATGGATGTTCAGATGGATGTTCAGATGGATGGATGTTTGGATGAATGGATGGATGATGTTTGGATGGATAGATGGATGGATGTTTGGATAGATGGATGGATGTTTGGATGGATAGATGGATGGATGGATGGATGGATGGAGAGATGGATGGATGATTAGGTGGATGGGTGAAGAGATGGATGGATGTTCAGATGGATGTTCAGATGGATGTTCAGATGGATGGATGTTTGGATGAATGGATGGATGATGTTTGGATGGATAGATGGATGGATGTTTGGATAGATGGATGGATGTTTGGATGGATAGATGGATGGATGGATGGATGGATGGAGAGATGGATGGATGATTAGGTGGATGGGTGAAGAGATGGATGGATGTTCAGATGGATGTTCAGATGGATGTTCAGATGGATGGATGTTTGGATGAATGGATGGATGATGTTTGGATGGATAGATGGATGGATGTTTGGATAGATGGATGGATGGATGTTTGGATAGATGGATGGATGTTTGGATGGATAGATGCATGGATGGATGGATGGAGAGTTGGATGGATGATTAGGTGGATGGGTGAAGAGATGGATAGATGTTCCTGCGTCACTATTTCTTTAATTGTATTAAATCTTAAGTATAAGTTTTACCTGGATTTGTCACTTTTGAAGCTTCAGCTAAAGTGTTTTAGTTTTGGCAATTTTTAGAAATTAGCATAAACTATACAGAATACAATGTGCAGGATCAGGGCCTTTTTTTTTTAACCTACCATAAACCATGAGCCAAGGATCTCAGTGTAACCTCAATCATGGACATTTCACATGCACTTCTCCCAGTTTGTTTCTATAAATAGCGATTCCGTGCCATGTGCATCACTTCTACTAATGTCCATTCAAAATGCATGAGCATGTGCCTCACTTATTAATATATAATAACCGACTGTATTTGAACAGTAATTTGAAACAAACATAATTTCACTTGCAGGATGCCTGTTTTGTTTTTCGGTCTTGCAATTAAAATCGTCCTGAGACATTTAAAAGACCATGGGCGGGGCAGATGTACTGTACAGTACATACATAGTACAGTATGTATATATGAGAGTATAAGAGTGCAAATTTGTGCAGGACGGGAGAGGTGAGGAGTGCAGAGAGGGGAGGAGATTAAATGTGAGGAGATGGGCAGCCTGCTGTTTGTGTTCTGCAGTCCTGCATATGCTTCTGCCAGAGTCAATCTGCGCACCAGCAACTCCAAACACAGGCCAATCCTGTCAAAACCACTATTCTCTCTCTCTCTCTCTCTCTCTCTCTCACTCTCACTCTCTCTCTCACGCGCATGCACAAACACACACTCCTCTGTCTGACAGTGACAGCCTGCTGTGCGCTTCTGTGGTTTTGTGCTGACTACAAAAGTGATGCTCTCTGACAGAGAGCACACACACACACACACACACACGGAGACTATATATACACATCTGCTCCAGCCCACTGATTTAGAAACGTCTTCACAGAACTCACCCTAAAGTGCACGTTTCTGACATGGCCTGAAACCTCACCGCACTAACGAAAATCATTCTCGACAGAGATGAGTGCTGCCAATATTTCTCCATTTTTAATAATTAATTTTTGTTGACGTTTATTGCCCTTACAGGCCCCTAACATAACCTCATTTAAAATGGCTAAAATACAGAGAAACACCAAAAGCCTGATGGAAACCATTAACATAACAGTTTATTAAACAGAGCAAATCAAATTTTTTATGCCTCTCAATCTATCTATCTATCTAGGAACCCCTGTAGGGACCGTGGAGGCCAGTGGAGATTAATATTGTACAGGCAATTTGGGAACTCAAGGTAGCCTAATCTGCATGTTTTAGGACTGTGGGAGGAAACTGGAGAAAACCCACCAAGCACAGGGAGAACGTGAAAACGTCATGCACACAGGCCTTGAGGTGGGATTCAAACCCCAACCCTGCAGGTGCAAGGACAGTACTAACCACTACACCACCTCAAGTAGTTTCAGTTTTTTTGTTGTTGTTTTTTTTTCTGCGGATGTCTGGTACTTACGTAGACGTTCCCTCTTTCTGTTCCTGTTTCTGCTCTGTTTGGTCTCTTAGCCTCTGCTTTCTGGTCCTGCAGTAAAACATATCTTAAGATCTCCCTAAGGGCTGCACCACTCTATCCATTTTTTTTCCCACTCCTTGGCTTGGACTTTTAGATTCTGAACAAACTTATGCACAAACACACACACACACACACACACACACACTGTATAGGGAAGCGCTCTTCATATCCAGTCCCTGAGGGCCGGTGTCCAGCACAGTTTGTAATGCACCACCACTTAAACACACTCACTGAACCTGGTAATTAGCAGATTAGTTAAATCACCAAACTGTGTTACACTCTGGCCGTCCAGGACTGGAGGAGAAAAGCCGGATATTTAGGCAATAAGAAATGAAATAGGAGAGCTGAGATTTAGCGCTATATAAGAGTAAAGTAAAGTAAAAAATATATCTCCATGTCTAATATGTCAGTGTTATTGAATTTCAGATTCAGTTCCAGATAAACCGCCAACACGACTGAATAGCAACAACATTACAGTTTAATAATTAACCTTTAAATGCTTTTTTAGTCACTTTTCAACATTCACATGGGTCTCCAGTGTGTGTATAAACAATTCAGTGCTGTGAAAAAGTATTTGCCCCTACCTGATTTTTTTTTTTTTCATAATTCTCACATTTAAGCGATTGAGATCTTCAAACAAATTTTATAATCACACAAAGATAACTCGATTAAATACTGTACTTAATGATTTTATTTGTTAGGGGAAGAAAGCTTTTCAAACCTACCTGGTCCTATGGGAAAAAGTAACCGCCCCATAAAGCAAGTAAAGTTGTTCTCAAAAATAAATACATTAATAAATAAATAAATAAATTAATTAATTAATTAATTAATTAAAATTTTTATTTGGTTTCGGAGTGGCCTAGTTGGATTAAGATGCTGTGGTAATGACCTTAAACAGGCCGTTTATGCTCGAAAACTCTCCAATGTGGCTGAATAGTGCAAAGAAGAGCAGGCTGAAATTCCCTCACAGTGATGTGAATGACTCAGTGTCAGTTATGGCCAATGCTTGATTGCAGTTGTTTGCCACCAAAAGTGGCACAACCAGGTTTTATGTTTAGGGGGCAATTACTTTTTCACATAGGGCCAAGCAAGTTTGGACTGCTATTTTCCCTTAATAAATTAAATCATCATTTAAAAACTGCATTTTGTATTTACTCAGGTCCAACAAGTATGCAAAAAATAAAAAATAAACAATACTAATACTTTTCAATACAAATACTTTTTGTACATTAAAAAAAAATAATTTTGCTTACAATAAAAAAAGCTTTTTATTCATTTTCACTTTTTGTACTGTTTAAACAAGCCAATTTGAATTCCCCCTATTGTGACCTCATAGAAGATGATACCCGCCTCCTGGCTTGCTGCTTAGCTCTGCTGTTCAAGCACCTCTAACACACACACACACACACACACACAGCCTGTATTTGCATGACTTAAATGACACGATTTACTCTACAGATTCAGATTTCCAGCTGTGACTGGAGTGTGTACTGAGTTTGCTTACATTAGTGTCTAAAGCTATAAGTACATGAGTGAAAAGAAAATTCATTAGGCACCTGGAACCTCCTCCGCGTTATTACACAGAGATAAAAATGCTGATTTATATGACATTTAAAGACCACTCTTGCCATCTGGCCCATGCAACCCAACATGCACACGTAGAAAGAACACATAAGAGACACTTAACACATTAACTGGGTCAGTATCAGGAGTCTTAAAGGGCCGGTGTGACTCCCACTGAGGGCAACTTGACACAAACCATATTCAAGACCTGAATACAGATAAAGTATGTGGAGTTTGAAAGGAGAATGGTGGACTTGAATTGCAGAAGACTAGTCAGTCTAATCACTAAGTCTAAGTCAGTCTAGGACTAATTCATATTTTCCGCTCGCAAAACTATTATTTCATTTCCAGCCTGTTAATACGACTTAATACGGCCTCACTGTGGGTTCACGGCATCCGGTGTCACCAAGTGCGTTCATTCTGGACCTGTTTTACTGATTAAAATATTATCACAAAATCATGACTGGAGACCTAAAGGATCATTGCATGATTAATACCTCGCAAGTTCTAGACATTTTTTTTTTTTTTGCTGATTTTGACTTTTTTCTTGCTGTAAGTCACAATAATAGTCACATTAGTATAGTAGACACAGGATTAAGCGGTAATGATGGTGAGTGAGTGAGTGAGTGAGTATAGTAGACCACCAGGGGGCATGATTTTTTAAAAAATAGATAAAAAAAAAAAATCTTCATTATCTATAAATATTTCTGTACCAGGCATGTTCCTTGTGATGTGCAAAGTTCTTTTATAACATAACCTGTTTCAGAAAATCACAATGAAGCTCTGATCATGAATATCTCATACCTATAGTATCTGGGGTTTGGGACAATGCATAAGGTAAAAGCAGAGGAAGAGAAATGGATTAAATAAGAACAAGAATACTATAAATTCTACACTATACTATAAAAACTATACTATAAATAGCTCTATTGGTGGCTCAGTGGCAGGTTGCAGAAGGTCCGGGTTCAATTCCAGCACAGCGCCCCAAAACCCCAGCCACTGGTCCCAAGCCCAGATAAAATTGCATCAAGCAGGGCATCTGGCATAAAACCTGTGCTGCTGCGTTGTGTGTGACTCGGGTTGTCGAACGAGCCATACTATATTAAACTATAAATATAAATATTTAAACTGAAAAAGTTAAAAGCTAAATAACTAACAAGCTAGCATCTTGCCACCACAACATTAGCCGGTTGACTCATCCACAATAAAGAAGCATTCATTCTATCCATTCTTTCCTCTTGATTACAAACAGTTTGACAGCAAAATGAGATAAAAACCATTTTCAGACTTTTCATTTTATTAATTTATAAAATATTTATAGCTGAAAAAAATCACACAAAATTCACAACTTATATTTGTCCAAATATTTTGGCGTTTGTGCTTTTTAAGACCCCTGTAACTCAGAAGAAAGATGCACAAAATATTTTTCATATCAGTGTACGATACATTGCTTTATTTTCTCAAAATGGATTTATCTCATTTTGCGGTCAAACAGTTCATCTGACAGTTGGTGTGAGTTGGGGTATTTAAAGAAACTTGAGCATAAACATCAAGAAATATCGATATTTTTATTGTGATCTAGAAATTGTGTTTGCAGGAATTTTGCACTTAACTGTAACGAGTGTGGGAGCATGATGTGCATCGTATTTAAACCTTCTCTTGTGTCCATGTGGGTTTCCTCATTGTACTGTACCTTCCGAAAGAACAACTGGAGGTGGATGCGCTCTGCTAAAGTGCGCCTCGGCATGAATGAGTGTGTGCCGACTGTATGCATATGTGTGTGTGTGATTGTGTGTGGTAGTGTATGAACTGTGATGGACTGGTGACACATAAATCTGGTGTGAGTGTTCCACATGAACCCACTCATGGGATTAGAGGACTTGGGTATTGCTAAATGCATCGTTTTGTATAGGACATTAATGGAGAGGAAATAGATCGGGGGTTGGCAGATGCATGATCTAGATATTCCAGTCCCTCGATCAGTAACTGTGTAACTAAAATGAACGTTTTATGTGTTAGCAGCTTATACAGTATTGTAAATGTACTTTTTTGTAGAGACTGGCAGATACTGTATGAGCAGGCAAATAAAGTACCATTTAATGGCAGTGCTGATTTTCAGAGGTTGGGGACATTCATAAATATGTGCCGGAGGGGTATAAACGACTGGACAGTGTAGGAGAAATGTGCCACGGTGCTGCTCGGTCGCTGTAATACGCTGCAATATGTCTCATGCTGTGTGGAAAAGATTTTGCCTTTATTTATTTTTTTCATTTCATCTTCAGTCCCCGTTTTCTCTCTTCTTATCCAAGGGACACTGTGAAACAAAATTTTGTTATGCATAAGTTTGTTCACTTATAATCTATTTTTTTAAATATCACTCTCTGTAGAGTGCTGATATGTGGATATATAACTGGCTGGGTTATTTTTTTTCTGCCTTCCGAACAGAGAAATATGAGACTGTAATTTGGTTCCATTTCAACTTTAGTGCTGATTCGGAAAGATTCAAATGTAAGTATACCTGTGCAGCCTTGGAGTAGTGACTTTTCTGATGACTTCAAGCTTTAAACATGTTAAATACTGTGCTAAATCTTATATATATATATATATATATATTTACACCAGGCAAAAGTTTGGACACGTCTTCTAATTCCATGGTCTTTCCTGATTTTTATTTTTATCTTCATTGTAAAACAATGCTAAAAGCATCCAACATACTGTACAGTATGTAATAACCTCCTTTGAGATGTATCTGCTACTTATGCTTTGTAAAGCTTCATAATGGCTCTAATCTGAGATACTGTTTGTTAAACAGATTGATACAGATTGATTTGTTGATACTGAACTTCTCCTCTGCAGCAGACGTAAGTTCTGGACTTAATTTCCTGGGAAGGTCTTCATGAGAGCCAGTTTCATCATGTTGCTTGATGGGTTTTGCAAATGCACTCAACACAATATACACTGTTCTGGTATGAAATATTCCAGAACAGCTGACCATCATGTCTTAAAATAACACCTGACTGTTACTTAATTACTGTTACTTGACTGCATATGTGTTGTTTCATAGTTTTGAAATCTGCAATATTGTTTAAAAAATATAGTTTACCTTAAATGATCTGACAGGTTCATGCTATGTGAACATTGTACAGTCCATCCATCCATCTAGAAAACTCCTAGGGACTGTGGAGGCCAATAGTGACCGTTGTATTTATTCCCATTTATACGATCATGGTACGATCTCCAGTCAACATTCACACATTACAGACAATTTGGGAACGCCAATTAGCCTAATGTGCAAGTCTCCGGACTGTGGAAGGAAACCAGAGTACCCAGAGAGAACCCACCAAGCACAGGGAAAGAACATGTACACACCCCAAGGCGGGAATCAAACCCAGACCCTAGAGGTGCCAGAGCAGGAACAAAAAAAAAGCCAAAGGAACAAAATTGGCTGCTCTCTCAAGGTAGGAGAAATAAGATCCTCTTACTGCTCTGTCAACCACAGTAACACCAGCCAATCATTGTGCCCTGTGACCATATCATGTGCGTATGTAGAAGAGGGTAGATAGTGCTTTTCTCTAAGTGGGTTACACCGCCCTGTGATGCAACGGAGCGAAATCATACTGTCGGCTGGTTTCATGTGTCTCTGAGGATAGTGGAGAGTTGGCTGGTGGGTGTAAATTGGCAGGTGACTGGGAGAGAAATTAGGGAGTAAAATGAAGAAAAATGAAAAATCCTCCAGATGAAAAATGTCCCAACCTTTTTTTTTTTTTAGGTTGAAATATCACTGTGCACTATATTGTGCATCTCCTCAGTATTATTCACTTCTTGTTTTTCCATATACCTCCATTGAAATGTCATGACATAACTCCCACCGCCACCCTTATATGCCTTCTGATATCCGAAGATAAATCCAAATTTCCGTCATGCGTTATTTCCGTCATGGCCTATTTTAAGAAAAATGCATTCAATTTCCTTCCTTTTTGTATCTAATTTTAACCCTGTTTGATGAAGAGGTACAAGAGCAGACCTTAATTAAGGCACGTTTAATGAAGTGGGAATGTGCCTCAGGAAATGAAATATAAAAACTATGAAATTGATTGTAACGTAGGAAATACAATCACCCAGTGGATTGAATTCACAAATCCATACATAAAATATTACTTGTATTTGTAATTAGATTAGTTCTGCCGCCTTACTCTGGGTACCATTAAAATGGTCTTCCTTTTCCCATCCTAATCCACACACACACACACACACACACACACACACACACACACAGCAACTCTCCCCCCAAAAAAACATGATGTTTAGAATACATTTCACTCCATCTAATCAGACATAAGCTGCTTCATCCCCTACGCCATCCCACTCTTCATATCTCCTCACTCTCGCCTTTTAACTCGCTCCTTTTATTCATTTTTCTCTCACCTCATTGCTCTGTCTCTCTCGAAACACCAAGAAATTTCCCAGAGTGCTGTGGGGATTTAGCTGCACAGCTAAATCCTTTTGTCCTGTTCTCTCAGGGCTGAGCAGCATGATGTAACCGTTAGCATTAATGCTTCTCTTATGACATACTGGAGTCTGGCTTTCTCCCAAACCGGGTTCTGTTCACCAAAGATAAAAAAATACATGAATGTAAGATTTCATTTCAGGCATTCACATCAGATGATTTGCTCTTAATGAGTGATATAAAGCGGATTATTTTATATTTATTGTGGAATCGAGATAAGAGCTGAAAATGGCATGAATGCAGAAAGATATCAGAAAGAAGCGCGGCTCGGGCTGATTTCTTTCTAATCCTGACTCTAGACTCATGCCTGTGACAGTGACAGTCATGTCATGTGGCTACCCTGAGAAACAATAATTAGATTAGCCAAGCATTCACAGTACCGTGTGATTTTTAGCACAATCTTTCCTTTGGATTTCATTTAGAACTAATGTTAAGTTAGTAAAAGAAAAAAAAAATTCAAATTTGAAATTTGGCTCAGTGTTAGGTTTCTCGCCTGCCATGCTGAAGGCCCAGGTTCAAGTCCCACCAAATGCCCATACCCTAGCCACTGGATGCAGTGCCGGTCCCAAGCCCGGATAAACTGGGAGGGTTGTGTTAGGAACAGGCATCTGGTGTAAAAACCTGTGCCAAGTTGCATGTCCACTGTGGTGACCCCCAGACTAACAACAGTATTCAACCACAAAATAAACTGTCGCAGAAAATATTTTGTATCCCAGCATATTTTGTATAAGCGACCGCTTTTTAGACAACAGAACCGAAATGGAAGTTGCTTGGTTTTGCATGAAAAGAATAAGGCAGGTGCAACAGTCAAAGTCCACAGAAGAACTGTGGGAGGTGCTGCAGGATGCTCAGTAAAACTTGTGGCTAATCTACAGTATACACTCTATATAAAAGAGAAATTCAGTTTGTTTGGCGGGTAGGTGGGCGGTGTTCGCGATGAGTGCACAGGTACTGTACCCGTGGGCAGCATTATCATCAACTTTTATGTCATACTGTGAGCGTGTCACGGGGGTTCCTCAGGATCCTCAAATGAGGATGTGTTCCCTGTCGAGTCTGGTTCCCCTCAAGGTGTTTTTCTATTTCCATCTGAGGGAGATTTTCCTTGTCACTGTGGCTCTCAGCTTGCTCATCAGGGACTATCTGGTCATTTTGATTCATACACATTTCCTCACACATTTCATACTCATTTCACTAATTTTCTTTTGATTCTTTAAAACTGCTTTGCAACAATAACCATTGGTAAATGCACTATATAAATAAAATGTAAGTTCACTGTATTGTGTGGAGCGTCAGACTGCGGTGCGTTTGGGCTGCCAAAACATTTGAGCAGTGTGAGGAGTGGCAGCGAGTTGACCACACAAGTTGTGATGTTCATGACATCTTGAGCAAATGCTGTCATTAAAAGGGGGGAAATTAGGAATTTCCCAACTCAATAAATATAAATCGATTTGACTTTTCACTTGGGTTATTGCTGGCCATGTAATTTGTATTTGTACTAAAATCTTAGAAAAATAGAAATATCACAGGCGGCATGGTGACTTAAAGATTAGGATTAGCACTGTCGCCTTGCACCTTTAGAGTCTAGGTACGATTCCTGGCCAGTTTTGATTCCCGTCTCTGTGTGCATGGAGTTTGCATGTTCTCGCTGCGTTTGGTGGGTTTCCCCTGGGTACTCCAGTTTCCTCCCACAGTCCAAGGACATGCAGATTAGGCTAATTGGTGTTCCCAAATTGCCCGTAGTGTGTGAGTGAGTGTGTGTGTGTGCCCTGCGATGGATTGCCACCCTGTCCAGGGTGTACCCCGCCGAGTGCCCTAAGTCTCCTGGGATAGGCTCCAGGCCCACCGCCACCCTGAATACATGATGAGACAATGAGTGAGTGAGACAGTTATTTCTGGTCGTCCAATGTATAAAAACGTAAAGATCTGGTCAAGATCTGGTCTTTCTTTTATTTATATAGATCATAATGTTTGAAGTGATTATACTTAAGCTTTAAACCTTGGCTGCATAAAAGAACAGGTTTCCTATTCTTCTGTATACATATACAGTATTTACATACAGATGTTTGGATATAAAGATAAGCATGGTGCACACTGTGACCTTCCTGACATTACTGGCTCAACGAGACACTTGATTTGGATTGTGGATGGGATTAAAGGTGATATTTTTTAGCACTTTACCTACTTAACAATAAATCAGTGAGATTGCGAGTGTATAGATTTGTAGATGGACAAATCTCTTCACTTGTTCCTAATGGTAAAGCCCCATTTGGTGCGTTTTACCTCCCTGCCATCCGATCAATAAATGTTCATCCAGTTGGACCTGTTCCAGACAACAGCTTGGGAGAATCGATAGATTGTTATCCAGGCATGTAATGTAGCCTACAGACAAGCTCGTGGACAGGGATTTTCCATATGTGTCTAATAGATAACTAGCGCGGAGAGGACAGTGTGTTACCTCAGCAAACACACACACACACACACACACACTCACACACGCATGTCTGTTAAGCGTAGACAGGTCAGGGTCACTAATAACATTGCCATGTTTATTGAAAGCGGTATGAATGCCAGCATTGTGAAGCTAAGAATGCTAATGTGCTAAGGTTGCTAGCATAATACAGCACGTTCTACCGCGATGTTCTAACCCACACTCTCCTCATGTTTTAGACCATCATAAAATGCTGTTTTTATCCTCAATTTATCATCTCTACTAGTGTATAGAAGTTACAACTATGAGGGACGTTCGAGTCAAACCGGGACTGCTGATGATTTTTTTTTTTTTTCTTGTTAATAAATGCGCAAAAAAAGTGACATTTACAGAAGATATTTAATATACAGAACAAGTAGCTTATTGAAAAGTCGATTATTAATTCCGATCATAACATCGCTTTTACTCAGATATCTAAGTACTGCAAAAGTTTCATGAAAATCTGTCCAGCGGTTGATTTAAGACGTGCCAACAGTGTAGTACGCTGTCAAAACTTGCTGTTCATAATCTGGCACAAAACTGCTCATGCTGTAACTTCACTTCTACTCAGCCCAGTGTTTGTTTTATTTCTGGCACAGGTTTACCTTCAGGCGAGAATGTAAGTACAGTGATGATCCTTCTAAAACGTATGGTGCAAACGTGTTTAAAACAAATCTGTATGATGATCACGGTCGTTTTTTGCCACATCCTCGTACAGTCCTGACCTCGCTCCAAGCCATATCCACATGTTTGGGTCATTAAAGGAGTTCCTGGGAGGCCAGGGTTTCTGACGTGAAGCAAGCAGTCCGATCTGAGCCTCCGAGAAAAGTTTCTACATTGATGGAATCCAAGCACTAGTAAAACACTGGGATGAGTGCATTAGTGTAGCAGGGGATCATATGGAGGAATAAAGAGAGTTTTTACTCTCATAACTGTGTTCTGTCATTCTGCACAATCAAAAGTCCCGGTTTGACTCGAATGGTATAATATATGTGCAACTTTGGGATCAATAGTAATAGTTTAAAGCTACAGTACATCTCATTACAGCTGAAGACGTCAAATAATATAATGATGAAATAAATATAATGTTGGATTTACTGTTTAAAAATAGTGTTGATTGTAGTAAAGTGCAGATAAACAATGATGATTCTAAGATCTGTGCAGGTTTGCACCCGGTCATGAGGAGACATGCAGTGCATGGTATGTTCTGTAGATAAAGCTGCTACAGCTGGAAATGCAGTGTACTTGATTAATAGCACACTTACTCATACACTAGCACTTCTCCCGGGAATACTTGCAAATTTGCACAATAGCGCACTAAAGTATTAGTAATTCTAGCACAGAGAGATGTGTACACATTTGCATCCCAAGATATTTTATATAATTGTCAGGTTTTTCAGGGAGGTGTTAAGTTCACACTGAGTGCAGACACAAAACTATTTCATTCTTGTACACTAGCATACTGTTTTTTGCACAGCTCCACATGTACAGATGTGCTTGTTAGTGTAAGAGGCTAATTTGACCGTATGCATTCACATGCTAGTTATTAAGTTAAGTGTATTAATATGGAAGGAGGATGCTAGCCTAAAAGTATGGCATATACACAGATACATAATGCCATACTATCCTATTTGTATTTGTAAAGTTTTCTGCTTTTTTTTTTTGCTTATTTGAGTACTTGAACACTACCATAGAGTCAGACATGGATTCTAGCGTAATTGCGTGCTAACACACTTGCACATCAACATGCATGCATTATATATACTGTATACTGTAACCATTTTTATAGACTTATCATACAGTACATAACTCTCTGTACTGGACTCACACTCTACACGTTAATGCGCTACTATGTAAGGAGGATAGTGGACAAGTATGAAAGTTTGATAATATGCAAGTTTAAAAAAAATACAGTACACACAGACATGCATGCATTATTGGCTGGTTTTTTTTTGGTGTAGTGGGTAGCACTGTGGCCTTGCACCTACAGGGTCTGAGTTCGATTCCCGTCTTTGTGTGCATAGAGTTTGCATGTTCTCCCCGTGCTTGGTGGGTTTCCCCCCGCAGTCCAAAGACCAGAAGATTAGGCTAATTGGCATTCCCAACTTGTGTGTGCCCTGTGATGGATTGTGCCTCGTGCCCTAAGTCTTCTGGGATAGACTTCTCGCTCCCTGCGACCCTGAATACAGGATAAAGGGGTATAGACGATGAGTAGATCTGGTTGTGCTTTTTCAGGAGTAATAGTATTTACACAGATCCGATAGGATTAATATGTACATGCAGCTACAGATACCGGGATATTATTATGCTGAATGTGTTATATGCTGAAACTATTGATGTACTTGTAAAGACCCTTGTGGGAATTTTAAGGCTTGCAAGTATGCACATTTATTATTGGTATGCATGCATGCAATGGTAGAATACTTGTCTCAGTATTGATGCACTTGCACTCGTGTGCTATTAATGCTATTAAATGCATGCTGTTCATCTAAAAAGCCTGCTATTTAAACACCAGGCTTTGGTCAAAGGTCCAAACTAGGAGAAACTGTATTCGTAAAAAATTAACACATATTTATACAAGTTATATAGGCTGGTATGTGATTAATTATGAGACAACATTCATTGTCAAATACATTCTGTAACACACTGTACAAGCCAACCTGTTCTTGTATTGCCAAAAGCTCAAGAAAGGTCCATGGATGGAGATCTAGAGCCATCTAGTGGTAGAACAAGTCAATCACATGCTCTGTGCTGTGCTTTACAGAGTGACACACAGGATCAACTCACAGAGAATGCAGAATCTGATCAGTAACCTCTTTTGTAGAAATGGTACTAAACCATGCAGTGTCTTATACAAAACTCTTATAATATAAGGAACCACAATAAAGAAAGTAAGTAATAATTTTAGACATGTTGGGATTAAATATAATGAACCACTTAGTACTTCATTAATATGTTTATATGCTTTTTTTTAGCAGGTTTACTTCATTTCATAATAAGTCTTGAACACAGTCAGTAGTCTTTTTAAGAAGAACTAATTATTTGTCATATATTGTACTCTCCAGTACATTAAAATTATCATCATTATGTATCTCAGCACCTGTATATATATAGTACACCTGATCTGTTGTAAAATGAGAATCCCTGCTTCCGCACCCGTGCACTGACGATAGCCCGTGTATCCACTATACATTCAAAAGTATGTGGACACCTGATTGATTATCACAGTCATATGCGTTGGCTTTTCCCAAGATCCATAATATCGCCTCACCATATTTTATTAGGAACATCAGTGCATCCGCACAGCCATGCAGTTATCTAATCAGCTAATCGTGTAGCAGCAGCACCATGTGGATACACATCAGCATTTTTATTTAAAAAATGTATAAAATCTTTTGGGAGTCTCTCACCTGGAACGAAGTTCAGAGTTTTGTTATAAAAAATATTAAATCCTATGGACGTCCTCCAGAACACCATTAAGTAATAAGAAAATGGCTATGAGGAAGCCACTCTTCAAAAGTCAGCAACTGGCCAAGTTTAAAGTATCTTACGAGATCCCCAGCTTGCGTGGGAGAAGCTACTCTCAGGAAATTCAATTCAATTCAATTATTAAACAAACCAAGGAGACGGTAGAAAGGAAAGCTCCCGGAGATTACAATAGAAAGAAACCTTGAGAGGAACCCGACTCAACAAGGAACCCATCCTCATTGCGGTGATAATAAATAGTATGATCATAAATCAATCCCAGCTACACATAAGTCCTATAACATTGAAAGTTGGTACATGTGTTCAATTTATTATAAAGCCCATTTTTTTAAAATAAAGAGTCAGGTACAAAACTGTTTGTGGAAATTTCAGGGACGGTAGGCACAAGCTATCACAGCAAACTGCTCACATTATCCCTGTGCAAGGCCATCTTTATGATTACTGAGTGGAACCATCCTTGCATCCCAAGTACACTATACAAGGCCATCCTCAGCAGCAGCCGGCAGTCTCCATGCGATGAGATCTCCAACCAGAGGCAGAGCACCCGGATATGTCACACAGGTCACGAGGGCAGAAGGGGTTCGGATTTTTGGCAACTCAGCAGGGCCTTGTGTACCTTGATGTATCCAGTAGGGGCTCCAGAAGGAAACACAGACACGAGGGCTCCCTGGAAAGAAAGGCAATCAGTCACTTCACTATCAACAAACCTGATTGATCAATTGAGAGTACATAACAGTTCACCATAAAACTTTATGTCCATGAGTCCCCCAGATCTCCTCCTTTACCTACAAATCTGTAGCGAACACTCGATTGATGATAATACCCACATGTGTCGGCCTTTCTAAAGATCTCTATTTATTACTCCACATATTTTATTAAGAAGCCTTGTACTTCTGCACAGGCATGCATGTTATCTAATCAGCTAATGATGTGGCAGCAGCACAGAGTGTAAGACTATAAAGATACAGGTTAAGAGCTTAAGTTAAGGTTCACATCAAACATCAGAAAGAAATACAACCATAATACTCTATGACCATGAGTTCCCCCTGATATGCATTTTTAGCTAGGACAAATCTATTACAAATGCCTTGGCTAAATGATTAGGCTTTCAGTCAGACTGTGTCTGAGTCCAGTATATTAACTGGAAGCCTGTTCTATAACTTTGGCGCATTGTAAGAAAAAGCTCTGGCCCTGTAGTTTTTATAATACAAGGTACCAATAAGCAGCATGCACCCTTTGAAAATCAGCATGCAGTTTCAATGAGATAGGGTGAAGTGCACATATCCTCTGGTTCTAGTGAGGACTCTAGTGGGGCTTGTTTATGCACCTAGTAGAATAGCCAGACAGATAACAAAAGCATGAAATCGTTTTCATGCATCATGTAGTGACAATACATTCCTAATCAAGAAAAAGCTGTGAAGAATGCAAGATGGAAAGAGGATATCAACGTGATGCAGTCTCATAGAGGCACCTTCTTCAAACACATTCACCTTCAATGTGTTTGAACAGCCCGGTCGAAGCCCAGTCTCTAATTTAAATTAAGAGTCAGTGGCAAAACAAACAGCATGAATGCAAAACTTATAAAAAATTCCCAAAAGATCGACTTCTGGCATAACAGTATAAAATGTGGAGGAGTTCACACGGGGTGAATACTTATACAAGCCACCACAGTAGACTCATTAAATAAATGAACACTTTTGGTAATGCTTCTTTAAATCATCATTGTTATGCAGCTATTTAAATAATAATTTGAAAAGGGAAAAAAAAAACAGAATGAGAAGGAGTGTGAGAGAATGAGGATAAGCGAGGCGTTATATTTGCCGAACCGATCTGGAGAACAGAGGATATAAATACTGAACAGAACAGATGAAGGGCGTAGGAGAGCCACTGGCTGTGAAATAAAGATGGGTTCTCTTGTCCAGGTTTCATAAACTGGGAAACAGTTTATACAAATGAACCCATACTATGAGTGTGAGGATCTTTCATTGATGCGCTTAGTAGAGCATCTATTCAACTTTAATCTCTTAATACCTCTGTAATCAAAGAGAAAGAACTAGACGAGAGTATGATTAGTGAATCCTGGTCATGCTATCTTGTATATTTTAAACCCAAACGTTTTTTATTTGGTTGTTTTTTTTATCCACATTGAACTAATAAACTAAACTACATATAATCTATAAACTCACTGACCACATTATTAGCCCCCACTGCCTGCCTTGTTAATGTTGTTATTATTATTAGGACATGTGACGTTGCATGGTTAAAGACGTACAGCTGTTATCACGTAGGGTGTACTCAGGTTTGTTGCCGGCTATTTTGACAATAATGGCTGTACAGTATGTTGAGTTGTTTTTAGAGGATAGTAAGTCTATACTGTTATACAAGCTGCACATTACCCACTCTAAAGTATATCTGAGTTTCATTTCTATAGTATTGTCCTTCGAGAAGATATGCTGAAATTAGAGGGGTGAAATTATGACATTTTTATTAGCGCACATTTATCATATGACCAAGTTTGACCCTAATGGCTTCCCATACAAACTCATACATATACTGTATGCGCTCCCTTATGAATGTTTTAGCTTAACAATAAAACTTTGCAAGAAATTTGCATCAGCATGTGAACAAATAAACCGAACCAAACCTGAACTGAACCGAACTCAGTTGTGCATATTTACAGTACAGGAGCCATTCAAAACCTATATACAGTATACACAGTTAGTTCTCAGTGGGTTTAGATAACATGGAGAATTCTCTATTCACGTGCTAAGATTTTCTGTGATGATCTTTCATAATAACTTTACTAATCTGTGTACTGCGAAGTGAATAATATAGTAGATATTTTGTATCTAATAATATGGCCAATAGAAGTAACTCTCAGTTACTTATTAATGAGCTACTAACTGCAGTAACACTAACAGATTCAACTCTGTACCCACTGATGTGTCCTGGGGTTTATACTCATATTCCTTTATACTCATATAGGAACTGTAATGCCAAATGTTCCAAAAATAAGGGGGAAATAAAGGTATAAATAAAACAAAAATGATTTCTAAAAGAAACGGGAAAGGGAAATGAGCTCTCACATTTCACGAAAAGAAAGAGACATGTAACTTTTGTCAAGCTGATTGCTGGCAAACTGATAATTAAGCTAAAATAAGACAGGAACGAGCAGGTGAGCATCACTAATTGGCACGCCGTGTGTGTGTGTGTGTGTGTGTGTGTGTGTGTGTGTGTTGTGTCTGCAAAGCTGATTACAATGTGAACTCTTACACTAATTCTCATTAGTCAGCGCGTCTCACCGGATCCTGTTTTTGTATCCGGACTGGTCTTGATGTCTCATTACATTAAATGGCGTAATGCTGTTGGAATTCTTCCAACATTTAATCACCATCATGACTTTTGGCTTCCTCTTTTAATTTAACCTAATTGACAGTGATCGTACTAATGAGCTTGGACAGGATAATGGGATAAAGTTAATGGAATAACGTTAGATATCGGTGTTTATTAGCTGTGGTGCATGAAGTCCTATTCATATTGGCTAACTGTTTGATTGCGTATAGTGACGGCTTAGGTATTTGTATTTTGTTTTGTTTGTTGACAGTAATTTGGGAACCCCAGTTAGCTTAAACTGCATGTCTGGATCATGGGAAGAAACTAGAGAACCAGAGGAAACCCACCATGCACCAGACCCAAAAGAGGAATCAAACCTGGACCCTGGAGGTAAAAGGCAATAGAGCTAACCACTAAGCCACCAGGCTGCCTATACATATATAGTTCGATCCGGGTGATGCTGTAACCTCTCGCAGCCGGAGGTCTAGTGAGAGCTGATTGGCCGAGCTCTCTCAGAGGGGAGGGATGAAAGTACTTAGTGCTCCCACATTAATCATGGCTCTACAGCCATTTAGGGGTGTCTATGAGCTCACGCAAGCGGAAGGTAGTGATGATAGCACTGTCCTCTAAGTGTGTTACGCCGCCCCATGGTGCGTGAGCGAGCAGTTCGAAACGATGCGGTTGGCTGGCATCACCTGGTTCAGAGGAAACACGTGATAGTCTGCAGCCCTCCCGACTGAGTGGTAGTAGTATCCTTAATGGATACTACTTCCAGCCCTAGTGTAGAGCCCCCTAGTGACGGGGAGGAATTGGACACGACTAAATTAGGGTGAAAATCTGGGAAACATCCAAAAACAAAACAAAACATGACAATAAAGAAAATAATTACCAAAGTTTGCATTCCCCTAGTTCTTAATACCGTGTGTTGCCCCTTCAGCATCAATGATGGCTTATGGTGTTTTCCCATAGTTTGGATGAAACCCATTTCTCAGATTTGAAATCCACCTTCTTCTTGGCAGGTCCCATAAATTCTTTCTGCGATTTGATTGAGAACTCCCCAACATGTCTTAATGACACTAAGATCAGGAGACTATAATGGTCACCCCAGAACCTTGACTTTTTTTTCTGTAGTCATCTTGGCTTTGTGTTTTGGATCACTTTCATGATGGAAAGTCCATGTTTGACCTCTATTATTTGCTGCTTTCATCATGCCATCACTTCTGCCTTCTGTGCCACTGCAACTCATACACTTCTACAACATCAGAGATCCGCCTCCAGCTTCACAGCAGGGCTAGTGTGCTCATCATTGTGTACTCACCTTTTTGACTCCTCTCCAAACATACTGTTCATGGTTACGGCCCAAAACTTTTATTTTGTTTTCGTCACACAAAATAACAATGTGTGAGAAATTCCAGAGACATGTCTATGTGCAACTAAACCATTCAACCCATTTTTGTTAATATACCTCCTTATTATTTCAGCTGAAGTTGCTTGTGGTGTCTACAAAACCTCCTAATCTTCCACTTCTTTATCAGAATTTGAACACTGGATATTGCCATTTTTAATTCTTTGCATAAAGAGCATCAAATCATCCAATTCGCCAACAATTTGGCACAGGTTTTACGCCAGAAAAAACCCTCCCATTTTTCCAACCAGACTTGGAACCGGGATTGGATCCAGTGGCTGGGTAGTATAGGGTGTGGCAACCTTACTGGAGACGGGGCTCGAGTCTGAATACCCAAGTTCCCAAATCAACAACATAGAGCCCTAGCCCCCACTCCCTAAGTTTAAATCTTTAGATATCTTCATATACCCTTATTCTTTTTTTTCTGGGGGATTTTTCCCCGATTTTGTCCCTAATTTAGTTGTATCCAATTCCTACTCATCATTAGCTCCCACGTCAGGGCTACTACTACCAGTCTGGGAGGGCTGAAGACCATGTGAGGCCAGCTTAACACTCTCAGAGGAGAGCACTATCCGCTCCTTCCACTGGAATGAGCTTACAGAAGCCCATGATTGGCTGTAGAGCCTTGATTAATGTGAGAGCGCTAAGCGCCTCCCATCCCACCCCGCTGAGAGAGCTCGGCCAATCAGCTCTTTCTCTCTCTACGCTGCGAATGCTAAAGTATCACCCGGGGATCAAACTAGTGATCTCCGTATGAATGATAGGGTGAGCATTTGCCGCTACGCCGAACTACCTTACCTTTAAGATTTGACAGTTCTTTTGCCTTCCTCATGCCTCAGTATTCAGTTAGTGCAGATGAGACGCACTCAGGTTTTTTTAAGAGCTCGAAAAACCCGTTGGCTTTTTATACACTGGCACTAATTACACTCAAAGCATTCAGAGGTGTGGAAACGTCCCCTTAACAGCCACTTAAGCTTGTGTCCATAGTCTTGTGTGTGTATTATCAGGCCAAACATTCAAAGGTATTTAAGCATTAGATCAGGGCTATTAGAGTGATTCTTAGTTTTCATTTAGATTCAAGAAGCGCTTACATAATCATATGATAATAACTGGATTCACCTCACCACCATCCTTATTAATGATTGCTCATATCCCTATGAGCAGAACTGTATGAATATATTTACAGTACATACAGTACATTACTGTTCAACCTGTTCAGAATTTACATGTGCTGAGCATTCTGTAAAAAAAAAAAAAAAAAAAAAAAGCATTTCGGCTTCTAGAATCTCTGCTCATTATAATGTCTGTGTGACTGTGAGCTCCGAATTCCTCAGCGTTATTATTTATGGAAAAGTGCTACCAGCCATATTTACATTTACTCATTTAGCAGATGCTCTTCTCCAGAGCGACTTCCTAAGCAGGCAGGAAACAGATGGTAGAATGATACAAGTACACCCGAGGAGGACCGAACCTACAAACAAGAGCTTTTACCAGGAACCATGCTACCTGAGCCGAGTTCCAGGAACAAAAGAAACATCAGCAATAACTGCATTCCATACATAATGTTTCATAATGAACAATAATAATAGATTTATTGGATGCAATTTATGGCTGCTAGGCTGACATGAATGTCCTGTATGCACATTAGTACAAAGAAAATCAGTGTATTTACTAAAGTATATCAATCAGATATGCTCACCCAGGGAAACTCTTCTTTACAGTAGATTGAGGACAATGATTTGGAAGTTGCGCGAACACTATATGCCTTACAAAACTGTAAGCACGAGTATAGAACAGAACTCTGGACCTTATACACAGCAGTCTCATTGGACCCCCATCCTTGATCCATATCTCTCAGTTTTCATTCCAGGCTTGCAAGGGCCCTCCCGGCATTTGGGCCCTAGACAGTCCCACTTGTCCCCCAGCTACAAAGAGTCTGAGTGTAAGCACTGTGGTGGAGTTAGTTTGTGGTGCAACATTCGGTTTTAGTTCCCAGTAGATATCTCTATTTTTTCCATTTGCTGCAGGTAACATTAGAACTGGTTTTTCTGAAATTTATGCATACAATGATATTTTCTACCAAAGAAAATTAAGCCAAGAAACAACATTACACCACATGAATGATGGACGAGTGATTTGTGTACAGAAGATATGAGATGTACCTGCTGTGTGTTGGAAGGCATTGTGGTCCCTTTAACAGGTTTGGTCCACTTCATGCTGTAATGTTATAACCCTAGGGAAGCACTGACTACATAAGGTGCACAACTACTCTATGATAAGGTTTTTCATCAAGTACTGAATGAAACTCAGATTAGTGGAGGAACAGGAAAGCTGGCAAGGCTGTACTGTTATGTTTTTTATAATAAAAAAATCTCTTTTTTTAAATCAAAATCACAATCAAGGCATGAGATTGCTATATACAGTATATATATATATATATATATATATATATATATATATATATATATATATATATACACACACACACACACACACATATACATATACACACACACACACATACCGTATATATGTGTGTGTGTGTGTGTGTGTGTGTATATATATATATATATATATACACACACGCACACAGTGGAACCTTTGATTACGATTACATAATTAATTCCAAAAGCGAGCTTGTATATCAAAACACTTGTAAATCAAATCAAAGCCAGACTCGTTCCAACAATTTGTCCTCTTTTGAACTCTGATATGTTACACAACTCATAATGTTGTGTGCATTGCAAAATTTTTAAGCAAAATGGTGCTATTTTTAATTACTAATACAGTATTACTGTGCTAATTGAACCTTCACACTCTGCTCTTACTGGTAAAAATTGCAATTAATGAAGCCTGATCAAATTTAGCCATGAAACCTTTAATACTAAATTGCCCAGTGTTTCAGTTTCATTGTTCTCAGTATATTATTTTTTTTTATATATTCTTCATTGAGTTTTATTGTAGGAGGTGGAGTTATACTGTAGCTTTTTGCATAATCACACAAAATTCACATTTATATAACCATTATAATTTAAACATAACATTTTGGGATTTGTGTTTTTTAACAAAAATTTTTTTTTTATGCAAAAAAAATTAAACGTTTTTCTTTTTTTTTTTTTAAAAAAAAAAAAAAAGCAGTTCATTTTACCTTTAAACTGTTTTAAAAAATCTATCACAGATTTAAAAAAAAGAAACATCATTATTCCTAACACTTCCTTTTTTCTAGATACTGTAGGTGAATACTCTGGTTCTAAGAAAGCCATACGGTTAGATCAGTTGAGCGCACAGAGCTATAAAAAAAGACAGCCCTCTCGTTAAAGACATTCAACGATGAATGAGTGTCAGTCCGGCCTCCATAACGGTTCATAATGATTCATGAGGGTCAGGAGGTCAAAACGTATCCAGCGTAGCCAGGACTACTAACAGTAGCTCTGAATAAAGAAGCATGCCAAATAAAACCACATTTGATCGACTACTAGGAGCGGAGCCAGAGTTCAGCTCGATCCGGCGGCTTGTCATTAAATATAAAACCCATGCATCTCTGTCTGTGGATAGCGGTACAGAAATGTTAGCAATCACCTCATAAAACCTTGAAGACCTGCCTGGCTCTCAGCAGAGTATCTGATCTATTATGCGTGTCTGATCGAACCTCTCTAATGCCACTTTTTACAGCTAACATGGATAAGAGAAGTAAAAGGAGTGTGATAAAAAATTATCATGGCACTGAAGATAAGTATTTGTCTAACATTATTATTCTTATTTGATCTGATTGCATTGGTTGGGTATATATTAATTGTTTAGTCATACTGTTTGTGAATGTTTTTACAGACTAAAATGTTCCACCACATGTACTTACTGTACATGTCCTCATGCATGTTGATAAATGCCAATGGGCAGTTTGGGAACACCAATTAACCTAATCTGCAATTCTTTGGATCGGAGAAGGAAACCCATCAAGCACAGGGAGAACATGCAAACTCCACACATGTACACCCAAGGTGGGAATCGAACCCTTCGAACTGGAGGTGCGAGGCCACAGTGCATAATAGTTAAGTGATTCTAAATTTGTGAACCTTTTCGGGTACATGCGAAAAAAAGGAAAATGGAAAAAGTTGCCACTATATACCGATCAGCAATAACAATATAACACACAACATTAAGCTCAGTATTGGGTTCCCCAACATGTGCCACCAGGGTGGCTCTGGGTCCTCAGGCATTCCACAAGACCTCTTGGGGTGTGGTGTGATGAGCTGCACTGGGAAATTTGCCTTGTATGGTCTGAGTGCTGTGGGTTGCGGGAGGTGGGGTCTTAGTGGATCAGCATTGCTTTGTCAGAAGCATTGCATGGATGCTTGGTCGGATTGAGATCGAGGAAGTTTGGAGGCTGGATCAACAACCTTGAACCAGCATATGGGATTTAGCAGGCAAAGCTTTTGACTTTTTTACAGCAATTTATGTTGCACTGGCTTTTCTGTGGAAATATGAGAAGTTCTTTAACTCGAAATGATGTGTGAGCAGATTATTATTACCTCCAACATTTTCAGAAACCTGACCGTTATTCCTGTAATGTTGCATTGGAAATATCTGACAGCATTCATTATTAGCACAGAGTGGAGTTATTGTAAACCACCCACAGACTAAAACACTTTCTAGGGTATTTGGTCTCATCCAGCCAATCAGAGCGGCCCATTTGTTTCTGCATGGCAGGAATCCTGAGATTGTGCCATATTAGTTCCGGTTGGATCTCCCGTGTCTCTGCGGCTTATATTCACATGAATACAAACGAGACCGTGGGGATACGATGGCACAACACCTCTCAGAACATATATGAAACCCTTCTGTAAGATGAGCTGATTGTTCATGTGGAAGTGTCTAAATTGGCATGGCTTATTGTGTGTAAGCACAATTTTACCAGCAAGCACAAACTGGATAAATGCAGATTCAGCAGAAAGTGTTGATTTTTAATAAGAGTAGCTCTGATATCAAGGAGCTTCTTCTCATACATCAGCAATACACTGACCTTCCAGGCAGCTAATCTCCCATCATATGACAGCCACCAAATACCAAGGATGAAGGTTAATACAGGGTTACTCCAAGAAATTTGATATCAGTCAACCAACTGCAGGTAATGTTGAGTCACGAGGCAAAGCAACACACCCATAGGAATGTGCTATCTGCCCTCTTCTGAATACATGGTCTCACAGATGCCCCCTACTGGCTAGTGTTACTGGCGGAGACAAAGAGAACATGGCTAAGTTTACTCCCGGTCATGCTGCACATACTTTAAACCTAGTCACAGGTACTGTAGATTTATTTTGTATATGAAACTGACATCATGTTCCATGGATTAAAATGTATAAATTGATTGGTAAATGTGTCAATCATTAATAAATGTGACCCATCACATCAAATTAAGTATTTGTCACATTTCATGATCACGGCTTCATTTTAAAAGCAAGTTTATTAGTGTTGCTGAGAAATGGTCAGTAAAAATTTGTTAAAAACTTCATTGGACAACGATTGATGTATTAAACATCAATATATATAATTTTGATAGGTTTCGAGTGGCGCAGTGGTAAAGCGCTCGCCCTATTATCCTGAGATCGCTGGTTCGATTCCCAGGTGATGCTGTAACCTCTCGCAGCCGGAGGTCTAGAGAGAGCTGATTGGCCGAGCTCTCTCAGAGGGGAGGGATGAGAGGTACTTGGTGCTCCCACATTAATCACGGCTCTACAGCCAATCAGGGGCGTCTGTGAGCTCGCGCATGCGGAGGGAGTGGATAGCACTGTCCTCCGAGTGTGTTACGCTGCCCCTAACGGTGCGTGAGGCAATATTGAACATTTAATCTGTTTCACCTACTACACATTATTGGCGATGGCGCCGAAATAACCTGTGGCAACATACTCTTGATATGACAGGTCATGAATTTACAAATCGCAAATTGCAAAGAACTTCTGTGATTCAAGAGGAACGAAAGACTTCAGCATGAGTCGTTACTGGAAAGCGATCAACTTCAGGGTGGTAACAGTAATTCTGATTTCCATCAAGAAAATTGGAAAGAAAAAAAATTATATTAAAATAATGTTTAGGTCCAGACAACTTTGCTGAAATATGTGTCTATCCTACAGCCTCAGTTTTTGCCCTTGTCCCAAGATCCACTAAAAAAAAATCCCTAATTGCTCAGAACAGTCCCCGGACTCAGAGCCAAAACTGTAAGCTTTTTGCACTTATTAAGACAAATCGCCAACAGAACTCACAACACCGTCCCCTAACAAGTGAAAATATTCACTTATAGCATTGTACATTTAACGCTTCCAGAATCTCGGTTCATGTGTGAAGGCAAAGTCGCAATTAAAATATAGAGGCCATGCTGTCAGGGACTGTTATCATCCACAGGAGACAAATGTCTCCTCTTCTTCCGGTGCTCTTTTCTTCCATTACAATGCTTATGTAAGATTGTTGTGGTCAGTGTGGGTTGGTTAACAAGTCAGAGGCATTAGCACTTTCACTCTGAGACACTGGAATCTTTCCCGTCTTCACAAGTAGGCGTAATGGAAACTTTTGGACACAATCGAGAGCCTTGTCTGAAAACAAAAAATCAATCTCAAAGATTAGCAAACAGCCAGGATGCAAATTTGTAGCAATTTGAACAACTCATTCATATTCATAAGCTAAATGTTGAAGGTCTGGTGCAGGATTCGATCCAGCTACATTGATCAGGCTTAATTGATTGTGCATGAATTTCTCACGGTTTAAGCTGGGAGAGGAGGCTCGTTCCTTTTGAACATTCCTGTGATTGTGAAGAGTTATGTCCAAATATCAGCATTGTATTGGGTGCAACTTGTTGCTTTACTCGGGTCTGGCTGAATAACACTAACTTGCTCGATGAAAAACATCACGTCTAAGATGGCTTTCCCATTTACAGCCAAACTGTGAGGTGATAATCAAATGTATAGAAATAGCAACTGTGCAAAAAAAAAAATAAGTGGGAGCTATTTTAAAGAAGATATTTACAGTGGAATGTGGCACGGTGGTGTAATGGTTGGCACTGTGGCCTTGCAACTCCAGGGTTGAGGGTTTGATTCCTGCTTCTGATTTGTTTAATGAAAAGGAAGTCCACTTTTACTGTAAATATTAATTGATTTATTCATTCATGTTTGCATGTTCTCCCCGTGCTTGGTGGGTTTGCTCCAGGTACTCCAGTTTCCTCCCACAGACATGCAGATTAGATCAGATTAGAATTGGTGCTGAATGAATGAATATTTACAGTAAAAGCTATGGTGGACTTCCTTTGCATTTTAACATTTGGCAGACAGACACTCTTATCCAGAATGATTTACATTTTTATCTCATTATACATCTGACCAGTTGAGGGTTATGAACAGTGGCAACTTGGTGGTGGTGGTGGGATTTGAACCAGGGACCTTCTAAAGGATAACCCAATGACTTAACCATTACCTAACAGTAACTGCTGCTACCCCTTTGCTCACTTAGCTCTGATGTACAGCAAATTCTGTAAAGATTTGGACACAATCCATCAGGCTCCACCTAATGACATGCATACAGTATCACTCACTTACTCACTTATCTTCTATACCGCTTTATCCTGTTTTCTGGGTTGCGAGGGGCCTTGAGCCTATCCCAGGAGACCTAGGGTACGAGGTGGGGGTACACCCTGGACAGAGTGCCAATCCATCACAGGGCACACACATACACACACTCACACTGCGGGCAATTTGGAAACGCCAATTAGTCTAATCTGCAGGTCTTTGCAGTGTGGGACGAAACCAGAGAACCCAGAGGAAACCCACCAAGCACGGGGAGATTATGCAAACTCCATGCACATAAAGATGGGAATTGAGCCTGGCCGGGAATCAAACCCAAACCCTGGAGGTGCAAGGTAGCAGTGCTAACCACTACACCACCGTGCCACCAGACATGCATCAATATTTATATTTAATAAGAGACCACGGTAGCTCAGTAGTTAACACTGTTGTCTTACAGTGGGGAGGTCTGGGCTGTTATCAGCATTTTGGTTATTTCAAAGGTGTTCAGTGGGGTTGAGGTCAGGGCTTGGTGCAGGATACTTCAGGTCTTTCACCCCAAACTTGTCAAGCCATGTATTCATAGAGCTGATCTTGTGTAGTATGATGCTGCAACATGGATGTGCTGATAAGTTCCAATAAAAGGAGGCTGGAACTCGCAACTCCAGGGTCTGCGCAAGGTCCTCCCTGTGTACTCCAGGTTCCTTAACAGTCCACAGATACTGTATATGCTTACCAGGGTTCAAGAATCACCCATGGTCTCTGATTGAGTATGTTTTAAAAAAAATTTGGGGGGGGGGGGGGCGGTATGGGGGGGGCTTGTTGTCAATAATTTTTCACTCAATGTTAGTACTAAATGGTGAGTGAGAAAGACTGCCCTTCAATAGTGGAATAACTTCTCATTGAAATAATGAAACTATACTGCACTAGCAAATATCTCAAGCACTTCCATGTAAACATTTTATCCTGGAGATCTTTCTTAAAATAGTAGTAAATACGGGTCAGTAATGAAGTGACCCACATTATAAACCATGTATGGAAGTGTGAAATTCAGCAAAATCTTGGCTTGCTACTCATTCTATATATTCAGCAGGGAATGATGTGACGGGTTACATAAAGTACGTTTTTCCACTTAATTAAATCCTACAAATTAGTTACTTTGCAGTGGTAGATAAGCAAAACATTTAGACCGCATAATAAATTCTCAGCGCTTCCTTGTCCTGTGTTTCTCATACTCATATCATCAAATACAGATCGTGGATCTGATGCTCTCCTCTCTGTAATGAAACATTCACTTACGAACTTTGGACCACAGTTCAGCTGAGAAACAAACTCTTTCTCTTTGTGTTGTCTATAATTGAAGGCCATAAAAAGAAACGGGCCGAGAGAGTTGACAAGCTGTGAACATGAACAAAGGAAGCTCCATGCTCAGGTTATTTTTAGCAGGAGTTCACTGAGTTTCCTGTCGGGCAATACGAATAGCAATAGCACAACTGATAAGTTAATCAGTGCAACATATCAATATTTTTGATATAAGCAAAAAAATCTGCTTAAATTACCTATCTAACTAAAAATCTAAATATGGCTAATAATTACTGTTTTATATATATATATATATATATATATATATATATATAATAAGCTCTATTCTTCTGAGAAGGCTGTCCATGTGCTCATTCAGCCTCCAAAGCATTAGTGAGATCAGGGACTGCTGTTGGGTGAGGAGGTCTGGGGTCCAATCGGTGTTTCAGTAATCTCAGAGGTGTTCAATGGGGTTGAGGTCAGGGCTTGGTGCAGGATACTTGGGATCTTCCACCCCAAGCTTGCCAAACCTTGTCTTCATGGAGCTGACCTGCAGTGTAATGCTGGAACATGGTTGTGCTGATTAGTTCCAGTGAAGGGAGGCTGGATTTCTACAGAATTACTCCAGTAACGGTTACTGTTATAACAGTTTGGGGAATAACTACATACAGATGTGACGGCCACATGTGTTCAATCATCAGCTGGAAAATTGATGCTTACAGTTTACTGGGAATTTCAAGGGCCAGTATTGAAATATTATCAGGAAAAAGGTTTAACATTAAACAGTGGTCGTAACAGTGAGACACTTCTTGAAGAGCTGAAGCCTAAACTTCGGAATAAATGCAGAGGATAGCTATCCAAGGTCTTGCACAACGATGCATGTCCGCACGCTATTGCCCAGACTGTCGACACTCTGCAAAAAGGACATTTTGAGGTGTTAAAGTCCCCTTATAGTCCTGATCTCGCTCCAGATTTTATTTGCAGACTTTCACCTGTTTGGACGCCTGAAAGCAGCCCTACGAGCATGAAGATTTACTTAGAAATACAATATGTAGAAACCTCACATATGAGATTACGTAGGAAGGTTATTTGTCTTTTCTAAAAGTGAATAAAAAATAAATTCCACAGCCAAAGTGCAGAGCACTCCATACAATAGCACTTTATACAACCTTGAACAATTGTGTGACATGTTGGTTGTAAGAAAAATTCTGCAGATTTGCAAGAAGAAGAAGCCTGTCAAAGTGGCAGCATAACAAAATCTTTCTAAGCCTTACTAGGGACAGGAGAAGACTGTAACAAGAAATTTAACACTACATATTTTTACTGTCTAAATATAGCCACAGCTGTACCCAGAAAAGCATATGTTGTCTCTGTATTGAAATCCTGCTGCTGATGAAATAAAGTGTCATGCATAACAATTTGTAAATGGCATGGCACACAAGAAACGCAATGAAATGAAATGAGAAATACAAGACAGATTAGCTTCACAAAATCATCTAAAATTATGAATCTGCATCGGATAAAATGTATGCAGCTCATTTCCATATAATTACATTTGGCACAAAGCTAACTTTATTTATTAGTTCTTTGCACAATCATAAAACAAAACTCTACTATAATTCCTTTTAGTGTTGCTCAGGTGGTACCCTCAAGTGTACACAATTGTTTATATATATAACCTGCCAAACCTGTTAATCATTGAAGTCAGATGTTTGAATCAGGCCCCTTATCCCCAGTGAAGGGCAATCTTAATGCTTCAGCATAACAAGACATCTTGGACAATGCCATGCTTCCAACAGTTTGGGGAAGGTCCTTTCTTATTCCAACATGACTGTGCCCCCTATATGACTATAAAGACATGACCCACAGAGATCCCTGACCTCAACCCCATCGAGCACCTTTGGAATGACCTAGAACAGAGATTGACCTCATAAATACTCTACAGAATGAATAGGCACAAATTTCCAAGAAACACTCGTGGACAGCCTTCCAAGAAGAGACCGACTCCCTATTGAAGTACAGTACATGTATTTGGATACAATGTCATTGCAGGTTTGGCCGAATACTTTTGTCCATAGTGTATACTGGCATAAATAAATAGTTAGTAGGAGGAGTTAAAAGGCGAAAAATAAGCTGATCAATTCAAATGAAGTCCATGATATTATTATTATTTCAGGTTAAATCCCACCTAAATTAAATTTGTAAGGTTAAGTTCAGTATCTTGCGCCTCGTTTTCTGATGCATGCAAAACTTGTGGTTTGTGATTTGCCATAAAACTGCTCATAACTTTACTTCTACTTAACATTTTGATTTCATTTATGGTGCAGGTTTAACTTCAGACAAATACTGATGGACTGGTAAAGTTACATTAAAAGCAGCTGAGTCCAGCCAGTTTTCTGACATACAGATATACAGACAAAAAAAAATTTATAATCTGAGATTGCCCTCTGGTCCTCCAATGTATGAAACGTAAAGATATTATTAAAAGATAGTGTTTTGACCAATGTAAAGGCAAAACCTTTTTTTATTTACATTAAATGTATGTCGTGTACATTTAAAATTTTATTAAGCTCCAATTATATATCTTAATTCGTTTTTTAAAAGGTAGATTAAACGCAGATGTCAGGTCAAAGGCATACGTATTAAAGAAAGGAAGAAAAGCTTTACTCCACACAGTGACAAGAAAAGATAATTTTTTTTGGTGCCTTCGCGCGCGCCCGTCTCGCGCAGAGAAGCTGAAAGGCGGAGAACGGGCTCGCGCCTGGAACTGGGAGCTGTCCCAGGAAAACATGGTGCTGAAACCTGCAGCGCGAGTGAAGTGAAGGGTGAAGACGCTCAACAAAAAAAAAAGGAAAAACAGAAAGACACGACGGCAGGGAAGAACGGGAAGGTAACGGTGCTGGTTCCCCCTTCCACCTTCTTCTCCAAAACCCCCCTCCATTTTTATTTGATGACGGTGACCGCCTCGCGCGCGCTACAGCGCTGGCCTTCACTCACTGATATCTGATATGTTCCGGAGCGCGCGAGGATCGCCTCGCGCTCGCGACAAACGGACAGGCGCCTAAGGGAGGAGGACCTTAAGGGATATTTGGAGCTGCACTTGTCATGGCAGGAGAGAGGCGCAAAACGGTCCAATGGGTGTGGAGGATCAAGGCAACAGCCCGGGAATCCGTCTGTGTTACCTCTCTGACACCGAACCGGACCGCTGCCTGGGTCAGCTCGTGCACACCGCTCGCGCTGCCGCTTTAAGTCTGACCACTAATCTGATCTCCGCGCATGAGTGTGTGTGTGTGTGTGTGTGTGTGTGGTTTATTATAGTTTTACTGATTTTTGCTGGCTGGATTGAAATGGCAAACCAAACCATTTCCGGTGTTTTTATTGGAGTTATTTTGTAAAAAAAAATAATAAATGTCGCGTGCGGTCTCTTCAGTGAGTGTGTCAGTTTGTGATTAGCAGAAAGGAGTCGACTCTCTGATCGCAACCTTTAAATGCCAACGTATCCTCTTCAAACTCTGTATCCTCCCCTAACAGTTCACGGTAAACATCTCGTATCCTGCGTTTTAGGTCAGTTCTGTTTTTCGGGAACTGATTAAACTGTTGTAATGTAGATGTTAGATGAAAATGATTCACGGAATCGACTCCTCTGATTTGACTAAGACCTTGACTGAGAATGATTCAGAGTCGACCCTAAAGATTCGAGCAAGCCAGGCGCGCGCGCTCGACACGCCAGTGGACGGTTATGTGTGTAGGATGTGCAGCGGCCGTTGGAGCAGGAACGCTCTCGTGAAAAAGCCGTTATCTCCTCATCTGCTAGCTTTAGCCCACAGGAGCTAGCGGGCTTGTCGGAGCCGTTCCGGCGGCGCGTTTATTTATTGTGACGTAGCCGGGACAGTTTGCTAGGCTAGCGCGGTAAAGGTGTGTGTCCGCCCCCCCTCTCTGCAGCTCGTCCATTGTTACGCGGGTTAAAGCGGGCACATGTGGTGCGCTGTCGGTGTCGGTGTTGGATGGTGCCGGAGTTCGCTGAGCCGTTTACCGATGCTGCGGCGCGACGGAAAGCAGAGAGGCCGCCGCTGTCGCGTCTTGTTCAGTGACCTGAAGGCTTTGCTGCTCAGGCCACCGCCGGCACCGGCACCGTCGGCCATGAACGGCGGAGCGCCGAGCGCTCGCGCCGCTTCCCCGGCGGACCGCACGCGGGATGAGGACGCAGCCGCCGCCTCTGCCTCCGCGTGGGACGGGGAAGCGGAGCGGAGTGCCACCGAGAGTCCGGACGGCGGGAGCTCGAGCGAGGACTGCACCAAGGAGAAGCTCGACGAGAGATCGAGTCTGGAGAGCTGCACGGAGAGCGGAACGCGGACACCGCTGTGCAGGATCTGTTTTCAGGGCGCAGATCAGGTAAGAGGGCCTTAAATTCATACACACACACACACACACACATAGTTGTATGGCATGGTTTTTCAAGGATCGGAAGAAACCAGGCAACCCCGAGGAAACCCACACAGACACAGAGAGATCAGGATCGAACCGTGGCTCCAGGAACGCTACCCGCTGTGCCGCCCGTTGCTGGTACATTTCTAAAGGAGTGACCGAATCCATTTCAACGAGCAGTTAAATGATCTTGTTTTTTGGATGCACTGGAAACGGGATCAGGTAAGGCACAGGATATCTATCATCAGAGATCTGAAACTCTTCAGGTTTTTACTCTTACCTCTAAGCGTCTTGCTATAATTAATGAGAGAAAGTGTCAATCCTGGTTACTGCTACCGTTTCCAATTTAATGACCTGAGCATCAAGAGTGGCAGGAAAACAAGCTACAGAACCTTTGAAGTAATGAACATCTGGGCAGCTACAAGCAGGTAATGAGATCCTCCCTCTGACTCGAGGTCTCCTCACTCTCCAGTTCCACCACAGTGCATTTATGAGACTGAGATTTGTCCTTCACCTCTGCCGTGTGCCGTCGGAGTGTCGCCGATCTCATTATGTAAAGGTTACCTCACTGGAGTTCGTGACATATGTGTCAGATGATACATACACTTTTCCTAGACACCCGCCTGGATAATTGTGTACGCATACATGCTCAATTCTGTTGTATGTAAATCAGACAGTTAAAAAAAACTATAGCACTATGTTCAATAGTTTGCTTTTTTCAGTTCCTCGATTACAACTTTAGTTAGATTAATTTTTCTGAACATGGAAGAAAGTTTAAAAAATCTTGACCTCTTATTAAACACCATAAAGTAAAAATATAGTTGCAAGAAACAGTGAGCGGGCCCAAGCACTTGTGCCATAGCATATCTTAGGACAAAAAGCCCTGGATACTGGAAAAAAAGCATCACGCTATGATGTCACCCAATGTGCTGTCACTCGATTTGAGCTTGTTTAAGTAACCATTATGACATAAAATACAGTATTAAGGGAATATCCAATTCCATTGGGTGTGTTTTGCACTTAACCTAAAATAACTTACTTCCTGTTGAATACAGCCCATGACATGCATATGCAAGTTAATGAACAATTAATGAGTTAATGAGTTCAAATCAGATCCTGTCATTTTGTGTACTGTATATATATAGGGAACCCCAAAATTATATATATATATATATATATATATATATATATATATATATATATATATAATTTTTGGGTTCCCTATGTATATATATATATATATATAGAGAGAGAGAGAGAGAAAGAGGGAGAGAGAGAGAGAGGTAGAGAGAGAACAGTAAACCCTGCAGCACATGATTATTTTGAATTCATGCCCTCACCTTACCAAATTATCAGATTTCCACACCTTATGTAGCTCCTGTGTATTCTGCCTTAACTCTGCCTTTAGTGCTTTACTTTTATGCTGTAACTAATGACGTCAGAGCCATGGCAAGTCATGATTTTGAATTTGTAAAAGTCTATATCAAAAATCACAAAAGTTGGAACTGGACATAACGTTTAGAATGATGTAAAAGAGATCATTGGTGCCTGGAGATTGTAGTAAGCAAGTAAATCTTACTGTTTTTTCTAAAGTTTTGGACATTTGAAGGGGCTTAACATGCTCAAAAACTCATAAAAATGGGCAAAGAGTTGGAATCTGATGCCTGAGAGTCACGTGGCCCGGGGTCCTCACGGGCCCTCACATGAGATTTTGCTGCATAGCTCATAATAATGAACTACGCACCCGATGGATTTTGATATACTCCTCCTAGGGAATTTAAACAATCGCCACCAAACCGGACTATCTGACCATTTTGATTAATAACCATTCACATTCCATACAAACCTAAATAATTCTTTTGATTGTGTAAAGCTGCTTTGCGACAATATCAGTTGTAAAATAAAATTGAATTGAATTGATCTAAAGACATTGAGGATGCAAAATTGTAGAGGGATTTTTGATATCTTAAACGGGTCAGCCGTGCCTTAAATAGTGTCGATACGCTGAAAAGTGGTTAATAACTTTCTGTGTGGCATTATACTGGGTGGCATTATATTCAGTGTCACGGCGGCGATGGCTTTTTGTTGGTCTTAACACACTCAAATGACACACAGGTTGTGTGGTGCGCCCGAGGTGACAATGGCACAGGGTGCTTGGGCCCGTCATCGTTGCTTGGAACTATATTTTAATTTGTTTTGCTAATCTGCTGGCAAAGCTAGTACAAAGCTTAGCGTTTAACATGCAAATCAAACAGTCAATTTTTCTAAGGAGCAATGCCTTCCTACTACAATCAGTTCCAGTTTATAGTTTAAAGTAAGTAATCCGTGATCAGCTAGTTATTTAGCGTTTGGCTACTACCACTTTTAAATTAGAAAAACTACAAGCAACACCAGGACCAGGTAAAATAAACATTACACATTACAAATAATCACATTACGATACATCGAGACCTTTATAACATTAACGGTCAATACGTTAATATCGCCGTATTCGGGTACACCGATACCCGTGGTTATCTTAAGAGAAAGTGTATCGCCACAGTTGGTTGCAATGGTAACATTCTACGGCCATATGATATCCCACACTCTAGCACACCAGCAGGATATTTCTCTCTGGTATCCATCAGTGTGTGAAGTGTGTTAGGGAGGTCTGGCTGGCGGCTGATGGATGGTTCTTTGTCTATAATGAGAGCAGTGCAGGAAGCAGATGGGTCTGTGAGAAGACTCTGTCGAACAGAGGTGTGCGTGTATGTGTGTGTGTGTGCATTTGTCAGACCTTGAATCACTCCATTTCCTGTATCTCCATCTTCCTCGCTGTATCTCCTCAAACAAGGACGAGTGCTTTATAAACGCTCCACCACCCTGAACCCAGACAGAGGGGCAGGAAAATACGGAAAGGTCCTCTTTTCGAGTGACGCACTCAAGACCTGGTAAACGTGATGGAAAAAAATATATACATGAATTTCCCAACCCCCCCTCCTGTCTACATTGTGGTCATATTTGTAAAAACACAAGAAAGAGTTCTTCAATAAAGAGCAAGTGGAAATCTACAGAGCGGTGTCGCCGGAAGACCATCACGCCCGCACGGTTTCAATCACGCTGTGTTGATTAATGAGCCGCGTCGTTAGACATCATGATGCGCAGCGTCCAGCAGGACACATCCAGCAGGAATGAATAGTCTCTAACTCCTAACTGTGTAGGAGTACGGGGAAAAAAATCCCCAGATTGAGGAACCTCACGCCGAAAGGTTGGTAGAAAGCCAGCCAGGACGAGCTGTTCTCCGTGACGCCTTCTAAGCTTCTCGTTTAAAGTGAAGTACCTATTTTCCAAGCTAGAAGTCTCTCAGGAATTTTTTTAAGCTTTAGAGAGAGAGTGAAAGAGAGATAGATAGAAAAAATCTATATAAACATTTCTGTGTTGTGGGAATTGCATTAGAGTGCAGGGGTGGGTTTTTTATTTTCTTTTCTTTTTTTATTTCACCTTATTTCTGTGCTGCCTCTAAATCGACGAGTTTTTGTCTCATTAGATTTGCTCCAGTTTCCCTGAGCCCAAGCCTTTTCTACAGATCTTAATTCCCCCTTCGGGCCCGGCAAATACGTTCACAAAGATGCATCTTTTCCAAGAAGTAGTCTCATTGACGTTTAATGTCGCAACCTGGTTATTTATCACAAACAGCTTTTGTCTCGGACAAGCAGTTGTGTTGATGTACCTCAAAAGCCGATTTGTACAACAACAGCAGAGCTTTCAGAGTACAAATGACTACCACTGGCATCTTTTACCTGAAGGGTTCATAATTTGTACTTGTAGTAATTCAGGGAGGAAAAGGTAATGCATCTTGAAAATGATGTACTGTAAATACACTTCCTGGCCAAAAACAACAACAAAAAAAGTTTTCCCTTCAGCTTTGATTACAGCACGGAATGCGTTGAAGGCCAGATGATGTATGAAAATGATTCCTTACCCTCCCGGAATCATTCTTTCACAAATTGAGTGCTGGGATATACCATCATGTGCCATCAGGAAAGAAAAACTTCATAGATGTGATAACCTGGTCATTCAGTACCTTTAGGTAACCAGCTGGCTTTATTTTTTTTTTTGCCGCACAACGTTGCTGAGCCTAGACCTGACCAACTGAAGCAACCTCAGATCATAACACTTCCCCAGAGGCTTGTACAGTGAACACTATGCATGATGCGTGCATCGCTTCATGGTTATCCCTTCTTACCCTCACGTGCCCATCTCTCTGGAATAGGGTTAATCTCATCAAACTCATCTGATCACATGACCTTTTTACCAACTCCAACGTCCAAGCTTTATTCGCCCTTGAAAATCGAAGCTTTCATTTTGCTGTATGCACGGGAAACCTGGTACACATTTAGAGCTCATTGAGCTGAAAAAAATCTCACACTGCATGTCATGGGCTCAACTCAACTCAACAGGGAGTAAATTTGCCAACACACCCGATGCATTTTGATATACTCCTCCTAGGGAATTTATCCCATCACCACCAAACTGGGCCTATGTGATCTATAGACATTGAGGATGCAAAATTGCAGGGGGATCTTTGATATCTCAAATGGGTCAGCCGTGACGATGCCTTAAACTTATGGCGAAAATTGGTTAATAACTTTCTGTGTGATATCATATTGAGTGACACCACATATACTTCTCCTAGGGAATTTAAATAATCGCCACCAAACCGGACTATCTGACCATTTTAATTAATAACCAGTCGCATTCCATACAAACTTAAATAATTCTTTTGATTGTGTAAAGCTACTTTGCGACAATATCAGTTGTAAAATAAAATTGAATTGAATTGAATTGATCTAAAGACATTGAGGATGCAAAATTGTAGAGGGATTTTTGATATCTTAAACGGGTCAGCCGTGCCTTAAATAGTGTCGATACGCTGAAAAGTGGTTAATAACTTTCTGTGTGGCATTATACTGGGTGGCATTATATTCAGTGTCACGGCGGCGATGGCTTTTTGTTGGTCTTAACACACTCAAATGACACACAGGTTGTGTGGTGCGCCCGAGGTGACAATGGCACAGGGTGCTTGGGCCCGTCATCGTTGCTTGCAACTATATTTTAATTTGTTTTGCTAATCTGCTGGCAAAGCTAGTACAAAGTTTAGCGTTTAACATGCAATTCAAACAGTCAATTTTTTTAAGGAACAATGCCTTCCTACTACAATCAGTTCCAGTTTATAGTAATTATCTCCGTGGTAATTAATCCGTGATCAGCTAAAAACTACAAGCAACACCAGGACCAGGTAAAATAAACACATCGCATTACGATACATCGAGACCTTTATAATATTAACGGTTAATACGTTAATATCGCCGCATTCGGGTACACCGATACCCGTGGTTCTCTCGAGAAAAAGTGTATTGGTATGTCCCCTTTAAATGCATGTGCCCGGGTGGCGATGGTGCAGGGTGCTTGGCCCCGCTCATCGTTGCTTCACGTCTTCCAGACTACAGGAAGCAAATCAACATACTATAGTCTGTTACTCCATTTTTTTAACATCGCCATGCATTAGAGGGTTCACTCAGGGAAAATACTGAGCCTGTTTATGATTGTTCCGGTCTGTTCTTGTGAACCGAATACATTCAGTCTTGGCCAACATGACTTTAACCCTGGCAGTCTTCCTGGTAAAGCATAGTGTTAAGCGCCTTGCTCAAGGGTGCATCAGCAGCACAAGCAGCTTTCTTGTTTCATTTTCTTTTATTTTTGCTAATATTTTTAACTGACGTGTTTCGCTATATGACATCACAAAAGCAATGCATTTGCTGGAACAAAAGTGTCCACATGCATACAGTACAACAAACAACAAGCATGTGATTTATAGAATATTTTACAGATTTTTTTTTAAACATGAAATGCTTTGCAACGATGGCAACGATGTGTTTATCAGAGTAAGAAGGATGTTTTCTTCCTTCGTATCAGTTTAAACTTTGAACAGCATTTACGGATTGTTTAATTAAAATTTTTTAATATATAATGATTTACAGTCGTCATTAGAGCATTTCAAACATAGTCGTCAAACATTCATTAGAAATAATAAAGAAAAACGTCTAGCACTAGCAGGTCCGTGCCTGTAATATCCACCACGTCTTCAAAAAACATCCCTCTCTCTTTTTTTCTCTGCTCTTTGACACAGCTCTGGTAAAGGCAGGAATCTGTTTGTGTGTTTCTCATGTAAGATTCTCTCGATAGCGGAACAACAGGTACAATAAGGGGGTAACCTCTAATTATTCATGCAGCATCACTCTCTCTGAAAGATATACAGGTAGTCCTGATAGAAAATGTGGTGAAAAAATCCTCAACGAGTCCAATACAGTGGAAAACAGATCTAAGACAAAATGGTGTCCAGGATACCTCTCATGATTTAAAGGCGGAGAGATAACATTTCACTGGACAGATTAAGTCAAGTGGATTGGTATGCTTTACATTGTATATTTGTGTCAAAGGCGCATAAGACTCACTTTGTCAGACGTAAGAACAAATCAGACTTACGAACATGCTCCCAGAACGACCTCGTTGGTAAGTAGGGACTAACCTGTATATGCCGCTCAGGCACAAAACTAACACTAACTAAAGTATCTAAGTATCAGTTATTTACACCAGTAAACTGTTGACAGGTGTCTCTGGGGAGCAAATACAAGCCTGTCAAGTCCGATCCCACAGAAAAGCCGAAGTAGCACAAATTCCTTAAAAAGGTCAGTGCAGCCACGACAGAAAGGTATTAGAACTCCTAGTGCATCACAGCCTGCTGCATATAAGGCTTAGTAGGTAAGAGTTCAAGGTTGTTGATCCGGGCTTCAAATTCCCCACATCCCAATTCGAGCTGGCATTCAACTGTCTCGTTGCCAGACACCACAGCACATCCCGGTAGGTCTTGAGGAGGTCATGCCCCGAGGGGACAAAGCTACCCAGTCACCAGGGGAACGTACACAATCCTGGGATCAGGATTTTTAAATATCAATATCATGAAAAACCAACTTACTGAGATCATTTGTTCAGTTATTTGATGTTAGCCTAGATAAATACATTCAAATACAAATTTTGGTAGATTTTATAGCTACATAAAACAGTTTAAATTACAATGTTTGAAAATAATTGCAATATGATATTTTTTTTTGTTTAATCAGTGTTGTTCTGTCATTAATCATAATGAATGATGTCATCATATACAGTAAATAATGCAAATCTCCCGTTCCACAACGTCCCAAAGGTTTTCTATTGGATTTAGATCTAAGACTGTAAAGGCCATTTAAGTCCAGTAAACTTGCCATGTCCAGTGTTGGGGGACGTTACTTTTTAAAATAACTAATTACATGTTATTACTGTTTTTATATATATATGTATAACAGCAGGAATAACAGAGGGGGGCGGGTTATCGGGGGCGGGGCTTGTAGGACAGCTTTCACACACACACAATAATTGGGAATGACTGCTGTCTGGCTCACGGATTACATAAATTGTTTGAATAACAGATTAAATTTTTGAAAAAGTAACTAAATAACTAATTACTTAAAGGGTGGACCTACCGCGTTTACTCGTTACATAAAAAAAGTAATCCAAGTACTCGAACACGTTAATTTGTACTTTGTAACGTGTAACTTGGGTGTAACACTGGTCATGTTTAAAAAAACAGTTTGAGATGATTTTAGCTTTATAACATGGCGCGTTATCCTGCCGGTCATAAAGAGATGGACATGATCAGCAACAATACACTGGCTGTGGCGTTTAAATATCCACAACACCATTACATCACCACCAGTAACACCCTGAACCGTTGATTGATACAAAGCAGGACGGATCTTTGCTTTCATGTTGCTTACGCAAAATCTTTTACCCTACCATCCAAATGTCCCAGCAGAAATTAAAAACGCATCATAACAGGCAACGTCAGCTCTTCTTAGCGGTTAGCACTCGCCCCTGGTGTGGGTCTTCAGCTGCCGTAGCAAATCTGCGTCAAGGTTCTACTTCCTGTCGGCCGAAACACGGTATTAGTGCTGAGTTTATTATTGTCTTTGTTATGAATATAATACAGAAAATGTGTGCGCCAAAGACGTTTATGCAACATGGAAGTGCCCAGTCTCGCATCCCTAAAACATTTCAAGCTACTAAATTCAGCCATTTTGGAAAGGTGATTTTATATGTGCCACAAAAATGGGCATTTTTTAGTGTTATACTGTCTCACTTCAAACAATAATAATTTAACATGCAAATTATTATTATTTCTTCATGAGTATTGATACTAAAATCGGTGTAGGCTTATAGAAGCATATGATCTGTATAAAAAAATTGAAGCATTCCAGTTGGCTGGAAAAAGCCTTCGGTAACGATGTCAAATTTAGGGTGAAACATTGTAACAATTTTGCATTTTAGAAAAATACACTCATTCATATGATCGAATCTGGCCAAGTTTTATCTGGATGATAATTAAGATCAATGAAAGATTTGAAATCAAAAAAGTTCCAGACACTCGAGACATTAAAGGGCATGAAATTGTATTCAGCAAATGTGTTTCTTGTTAACTGATAAAAATATAAATATGTATGCGTATTTCCCAAAAACAAAGCATGGATCGGGAGATAAAAAGCATTAAGTATTACAAGAAATGGTGTTATATGATCCTATCTGAAAATAAACTTTTCTTTTACCTAGTTGAGACACCTTTTGTGTGTGTGTGTGTGTGTGTGTGTGTACAGAAATGCGCTTCAGCATACAGTTGTAACGAGCTGTGATTTGAGTTACTGTAGCTTTTCTATCAGCTCGGAGTCAGTCTGGTCGTCTCCTCTGACCTCCGGCAACGAGAGATTTTTGCACATACAGTAGGACTGGATTTTTTTTCTCTTACTCAAACCATTCTCTGTAAACCTGAGAGATAACTGTAGATCATCAGTTTCAGAAATACTTGGAACACCAACAATCACGCCATGGTCAAAGTCGGTTAATTCACCTTTTATATGTGTATATGTATATATAGCCAAAAGAAAGTCTAAGATTTCAGTCACCTTTAGCTTTGATTAAAGGAATGTTTCAATCTCAATTCAAGCCTTTTTTTTGGTGAGTGGCTTCCTATGATCACCACACAGCTGTTTAGTCTCGGTCCTGTTTAGTTCTCATCACGCTGGGTGTGTATGGAAATACACTGACCTTCCGCTATTAAACATAGGCGCTGGTTTTTATTGTTGATTTTTTTTTTTTTACAGTGCGACTTTAATCTCTTTATCATTTTTTGGATGGTATATAACTGTCCTTTCATTAGTTGTTGTCTTTGCTTGATGAAGTCTAATAATTTGACCCCTCTAATGTCAATGGTGATTTTTTCTTTTTTTTGCCCAGACAGTACAGGTGGCCCCAACATAGACTAAAGATTCAAAGAACTTTATTATTCCCAAAGGAAAATTGCTTATATACACTGCTTAATATACAGTACTTAGGCAGCGGTTAATAGTCCTGGGCGGTATATTATACAAGAAAATGTATAATATACTGAGAAATGTTTGCATGTGTACCGCCCGAGATTTTTCCCCATTTCCTCCTGCCAAAGACGGATCGTGTCGAAATTATTAGCGAGCAGCAATTTTTGCGCCACATTTTTTAAAATGGGATTCTTACACACGGCCGTTCTGACCCATTCGAGTTCTTGGTTTTAAGCCACTTCAGATCAGATTCCGATTCCCTGCTGATGATGCCAACACCACCATGCTTTGCTGTCAGTACGCAACAGATTTGTCTCTTGTTAAATACGCATCTTTTCCTCTCTTTAGTTTACTCTAAATTTCTATTCCCAGACAGGAGCACGAAAGGTCTCTGTCTCATCACATCCTTCCTCCTCCAGCACGTGTCACATCCAGCTCCATTAACAGTCGGGTTTACTTGCGTAGAGAGAGCGATACAGAACCTAAGGCCAGGGAAAAGGTAGCGGAGAGACAGCGAGAGCGACGCTAATGTTCTCCGACACGCGCGCGCTCCTGCCCTTAGTGAACTTCTTATGTAAGATTCAGCTCTGCCGCGGCAACACAATCATTAAGCTCCGTGATGTGTTCTGCCGAAGGGCTTCCAGGACCGAAACAGATAATTCGTCTTATCTCTTCATGTCGCTTGAAAATTCTATCCGACACCGCCTCTGTGTCGTTGTTTGGAGACGAATCGGTTCGTAAAGAGGAGAGATAAATGCCATTGTTTTAATCATTTTAGCTTTATTAGTGAGCATAATAATGGTTGCACAGGCTGTTCACGACACTGTAAGTACAGTAAAAACAACAAAAAAACAGAGGTTTAAGATAAATCAGAGGCATGTTCGATCTGTTTAAACGTTACTACTGTACATTATTTACATGGGCTCGGAAACGGCACGCGTGATAGTGTTTTAGCTTTGACTGTTAAACGAATTTTAATAAGAAAAAGCTAAAAGATACATAATGCAAGTCCTTGAGCTGCCCCTCACTTCCCTGCTCCTTCTCCTCATTATACTCCTCTTGTTTCTTTCTCGGGTTGTGTTCCTGATAATCATAGACAAGCGAACCGGCTTGGCCGAACAGGGTTTTATCAGACGTTTCCCGTTGTAGATTTTCCTGACAAATCCCACATTCTGACACTTGACATTTCCATCGTCTTTAGTCCGTCAGTCCTGATTCGTAGACTGATATCTACAAACGAATGAGCGTGTGTCCATGTGCTGTTCCTGACAGCCTTCAGTCCGTGTCTGTGCATCTCATTCAGTAGTTCGGATTGTACTCAACTTTTATTCGGGTTAGCTGAGTTTCCATGCCTCTTATTCAGCGTCCAAACACACTCACACATATAAATGATCAATTGGGACAGGGACTTAGCTGCAGGATGTAAATCCAGAGGAATGCAATCATCAGGTTAGTGTTCGGAAAACAGCCAGCTGGCCCGCAGGTGAGGCGAGCGCACTGACTGATTGGCTCGCTCGACTCAATTAGATAAAGTGGCCTCATTTCCTGCTCGACTATGCTGCATCAAGCGCTCCATCAAACCTGACCTACACACACACCGTAATCACGACACTTCCCATTAATGTTTCAGAGCAAACAAGATGAATAATTACTGATAGGTGTACAGCTTTCCAGATTATCCAGATAATATACCTCTATTAATTATTCCAAATATTTCAGGTAATATTCCTACCTGACCCACTCACACATGAACCATGGATGTAATGTGTTATTTAGATTCACAACATTGTGGTCTGTTTGTTTTTTTGTTGTATCTGCTAATTACAGCTTTGTGATTAAATCGATTATGTAATCGATTATATTATGTTAAATCGATTCAGTTTATTAAATTCATGAGTCAGTTTTTGATTTTGAATCGATTCACACTTTTAAAATTATTTCTGTAAAGTTGCAAATGTTAAATGGCCAATTCCTTGAAAATTGCACCACAGCTTTTGCACAAAATGCAAACCGCTTGCATTTTCTGCAACGTAATTAAAAAGTAAAACAATAAAAAGCAAAGTAATTTGCCTTAGCATTAAAGAAAGGTGCATTATTGCCCCCTACTGGACTGGAGTGCAATGCACGGGATAGCTAATAGTTTATCGCTTTGTACGAGACATGATGTTTAAACATTTATGTTTATTATTAAATAGTTGTGGTGGTTTAACCAGGCAAAACTTAAAATAACGATAAAATGTAATTAAATTGAATAGAAAATTGCAGGAAAACTCCTTCCTGGATGAGTTTCTGGCTTGTAAGTGTAAAATGACTGAGCTGTACAATTTTAATTGATTATTGCATCTTAGTAATTTTTTTTATCCGATTAATTAATTAAATGGATCAGTTTTCGAATCTGTTCAAACCGATTGTTTGCAAGTGTTAAATGGTCCAACATTAATTAATTCCTTAAAAGCGTACCACAGCTTTCACTGCAAATACAATCTTCCACAAATACTGCAGTTTTGCAAGCGTATCACTTCTTCTTCTTGAGTTTATGTGCAGTTGGTGAAATATCGCCACCTACTGGACCGGAGTGTAAAACAAAAGCGTGGTAGAAAAAGTCAATAAAAATTATCGCTTTGTGCAGGACATGACATTTAAGCAATCAACACAAGTTACACAGCACTTCAATGTTTAATAAATACTAGGGATGCACCGAAATTTCGGCCGCCGAAAATCTTCGGACGAAATAGCATTATCGGTTTTGGCCAAAACGTAAGAAAGCGCCGAAAATAAAAGCCGAAATTGTCGCAACGCCTCTCCCATCCTCCCGTCTCGTTCGCGCTGTCATTACGCATCAAACACGGAGTATGTCGGCGGTTTGGAAGCACTTTAAAGTTTCAGATGAGGACAGCAAAGTTGCAATATGCAACATTTTTTTAATACAAACAAAAATAAAATATTTTAAACATGTTTTTTAATGAAGCCATTTTCGGTTTAGGTATCGGTTTTCGGCCAAGTGCATCCAAAAATTTCAGTTTCGTTTTCGGCCCAGAATTTTCATTTCGGTGCATCCCTAATAAATACTTTAAGTGTTTTTTAAAAATGTAAAACCTTTTAAGAAATAAACCTGTTTGGGGCAAATCAGACAACAAATGTAAGTGTTATTGGATCAAATCGAATTACAGTCCAATGTTCAAAAATCAAATCGTGTCAAATCGTCATTTCTCGCGTTATAAAGCAGCACAGACTAGAAAAGTAAGATTCCTCCGAATCAAATGTAATCTGCACAGAGCAGAGGACCAATTCTTAGTTTAAGACTCTTATACCATAATCCTCTTAAGTGTTCCTTTAGGAAAAGCAGTCCTCCGCACACGCAAATGTATTCTCAGAGCTTTCAGCACGCGCCGCCGACTACCAACCTGGAGTCTCTCGAAAACTCCAATCCTCTCACAGAGCGCTGAAGAGAAAGCACATTAGTAGTCTTTCTCTCCGCTTTAGAAATGCCTTTGTGCTTAAACAGTCGGGTCTTTTTTTTTTTATTCGCCTAAACACGAACACACGACCATGCCATCACCAAGCTGTTTATTATTCTCTGAAAGGTCCCGGAGTTGTCCTCTCCTTTTACAATACAGCTCGAGAAGATCAATAGCCTGCAACCCCATGACCCACCTTTTAACGGCTATTGTCTGTCTGAGACACGAGGCAAGACCCGAAGCTCTAACAAAGCGTCTTTACTGTTGAGGTCCAGTCTGTAACGTTCAGAATAGCTATTTAACCACATGGGTGGGGTCACAAGGCCGCATTCGCAGGACATGCCCATCGCAAGTGTATTTTTATCCTTCCTTCCTTCAGCTTTTTTTTGTTCTTCTCATGCATGCTGAAGTAAGGTACGAGAGTACATGGAATAGTTCTTAGGTCTGTCTTGTTTTTGGGAAAACTTTTTAAAAAAGTTCTATGTAGAATTTAACAACAGATGATTTCTTTTTGAAAAAGATCTCTAAGGAAGATTTTGTGCAGTGTAATACTGTAAATTAACAACGGCTCTATCATTTAATGTTCCGTCAAATGTAAAAAAAAAACATTTTACATTGTGCAATAAAAGAAATCTGTTTTCTTCTGTGAAAGCAAACCTCCCACTTCAACTTCAAAAGAAAAATAGACTCCAAAGTATATGGATGCACAGGACAGTATAACAAACTTTTTAAACAAGGTTGCAAAGCAGCAATGATCGGGCCCAAGCAGTTGCTCAAAGACTGAGGGCACAGTGGGCACACGCATTTAAAGATAAAATACCAATACCATTATGACATAATATATAACTAAGGAAGTTATTAGCCATTTTTGCCACAAGTTTAAGGCCATGAACCGTTTGAGACATCAAAAAACCCTCCAGAGTTTTTCATCCTCGATGTCTCGAGACCATAATGGCTCCGGTTTGGTGGCGATCATACAAATCCCCTATTAGGAGTATATCAAAATCCATGACATGCATAGAATAAGTTGTTCAGGTCAATGAGATCTAAATGTGTACTAAGTTACATATATACATGCAAGCGCATATGGGCTTTGAATCAAAATCCCTTGTGAAGGCCCTGTGCCATGACTGTGTCCTGATTCAAACCTGTGTGCTGATTTTCAATCATTTCTGAGCCTGTCAAGACCTCCAAAAAGCCCTGGATGCTGGGGGCAAAAATCCTGAAAAGAACAAAAGGACCCTTCGCACATTATAATGCCAGAGTGCTTGGGCCCTAATTAGAGCTGCTTCCATCAGTCATTCACTCTTTATCCTAATTAGGGTTGCGGTGGTTCCACAAACACTGAGTGAGAAGCAGGAATTTAGCCTGGATGAGACTGCAAGCTATTACACAGGGCATCACACATACATTCAGACATAGCTAGGGGCAATAAACATAGCCAGTCCAGCTAGCAGCATGGCATGGGACTGGCTATATTTAAAACAGGAGACTCAGAAAGACATGGAAAGAACGTGCAGAAGTCCACACAGGCAGCAAACAGACCAGGGTTAAACCGTGGACCCTAGAACTGAGAGGCTACACCGCAGTCTAAGGGTTTCAGATTCATAGTGTGGAAGTTATTTGTCTCAAGTAAATAGTCTAGCTTTAACTAGTGCTGAGTTTAGTGCTGATCTTGTAGTAAAAGAATCAAATATCAATTCAAAATTTTGAAATTTGTACAGGTTTAAAAAGTCAGATAAACAAGTTCATTCATTCATTATTTAAAAGAATAATTCTTTGCACTATTTACTACACTGTAACGGTTCTTAAACCACTTAGTGCACCTAGATTACCTGCCGAGGTTTATTTGTTTGTTTGTCCTTTGCTTTTTTGTGCATTCTTCATGTATCCAGGTTTGTACAAGTTTACAACTTACTGTAATAAACGGAATAAAAGAAATTTCCTGACTGTACCATCCTGAGACGTGACTTTCGCGTGCTGTTACACTCCTACAGCAAGAACTCAGTCACAAACTAGATTTAGACACCAAAGAGTTGCTCGTAAGCTGGCAGGTTCCATGGTGTGTCTTCAAAATCCTTCTTCTTTAAAGCAATTAGAAGGACAAAATTTGCTACCATCTATTTGGTTGTCAGTAACTACGCACCTGCTGGTAATTATCAGGGCTGTAGTGGCAAAGGGATGAGGAAAGGTAAAAGAAAAATGTGATTAAATTAAGGCAGACCACGACTTCCCAGTACAAGAAATATTGGGAACATTTTTTTTTTATTAAAGTTGGATTTCTGTTGGATAACTGAAGTCTTTGAAGTTTATTAATCACCATTAGGTGTAGAGAACAATAAAAGAAAGTACGGAAGACATCAGCCACCATTCAAAGATCTGAACAATCCATCATGTGTTTCAATGAGAAAAAAAATGTATATAATAAAAACTATGTGACTAGACCTATAGTAATATAGAAGAGTATTCACAACACAGGTTCATGTTGTTGGTGTCTTTGTGCTCGAGCTCTTTTGCTGGTGTTTTATCTTTCTTGTTTTTTACCCTGACAGAATTTCCGACCAGTAGCAAAATTTAACAGTTATATCAAAATCAATCTGCGGAATGTTTTCACCAATCAGCTGTTAGACGACTGTTAAATTAACCATGCAGCTAAAATGTACAATAAAACACCAAATGAATGTATATAAAAAAAAAACTTTTAAAGCTGAACATGAACCAAAAAGTCTCTGAGAGTGGTAGCATGGATTTATGGGCGGAGCACTAAAGCAGCTAAACATGACCTGTTTCTGGTGGTAGCAGAAACTGATGGGTAGGATGAACTTATTGAACGCACTTGATACATCGTCCTACGTCCATTCTGCTACACTTGATAACTGCAACTGCACTGACACGTGAATGCTGAAAAAGTAGCGCAGTACAGTACAGTACACTACAGTTCGATGTGGCTAAAAAATATGACTATGAAAATGGATCAGGGGTAGCTTAGTGATTAAGATGTTGGACTACTGATCGGAATATATATATATATATATATATATATATATATATATATATATATATATAAATTTGCTCTGGATATGGGTGTCTGCCAAATGCTTAAATGTAACATTTATTTATATAGCACCTTACAGAAACCTAAGTTGAACCAAAGTGCTTTACAGAATTAAAATAAATGACAATAAAATGGCAATAGAAACTACAAAACAAAACAGATATAATTATTAAATACCAACAGCTATTCTTAATAAATGAGTTTTGCTTTAAAACTAGTTAATGATAGTTATAGGTGGACTAATGTAAGTCAGAGGAGTGTAAATTATATTTCAGAAATCTAGGAGTACATTATGTACAATGTAGGAGTGTGTAAATGTGCACTACAGCCATGATGATGATGATAGGGAAGAGCTTTTTTTTTTTTTTATGTGGTAGAAACCAATAAGGCAACACATGGTGTCCCAATATGAGTGCTATCTTCGAGCTGTTGAAACGTGTGTGTTGTGCTTGTTTTGTCAGATGTCCAGAAAGCTCATTTCCTAATGCAGGAAAGCTAATGCCCCCCCGAGTAAATAAACAAGGGCAACAAATACCGAGACTCGTGTCCATTTCCGATTCTGGAGATGAAAGTTTATGGCGGTTTTTATGACAGCAAATGGCTTGTTTTTTTGTTTATTTAATTAATTTATTTATTGTCTTCTCTGTGGTTCAGGACCCCCCCCCCCCCCCCCCCACCACACACACACACACACACTCCCCTCCCCTCCCCAGCTCCTAAGCCATTTATGAGCGAGCCTTACAGGAGAGATATGGAAATCTGTAGACCAGGAGTCTCCCCTCAAGACTAAAGTTTTAGGATAAAGACAAGATTCTTGACCTCCCTGTGTATAACAATTTCAACAAACTCGAGTTCAGACGAGAGCTTTGGGTGAGATCCAGTCTGCGTGAATGTTTTAGGATTAATATTAATGTTCACTTCATGGCTGAGAAGATGCTTGATTTTTATATGCTGCTTTAAGCGAAAGTCTCAGATCAACTGCTCTGAGCAAAACAGCCTTGACCGGTCTGGACCTGGAGGTAGTCTAGACTTTATTGTGTTTTACAACAGAGACGATCAGGAGGAGAACAATATATATATATATATATATATATATAAGAAAATGCTATAACACTCGGTATGCTTTGTTAATCATTTTTATAAAATAATCAAGTTAAAGTGTAAGTGCTAATGTTTAACAGAGAAGTGAGTCAATGTACAGATAGCGCCCCCTATGTGTGATCGCTTGATTACAGAGTCTAAAAAAACTCCCTCTTTGGCAGGATTTGTTTATTTTACAAAACAATACTAGGAATATATATATATATATATATATATATATATATATATATATATATATATATAAATATGCAGACATTTTGTGTGCTGCAATTTTTTTTTATCTTAACAAACCACATTTCAATCGAAAGTGCTGTTTTTGCAATTTTAGCTTTTTATATCTATCCTTTCTCTCAAAGCTTTGAGTCAAACAACAGAAATAACAAAACATAAAGAAATAGCGGTTGAATATGGATTTATCAAAAATCGTTTTCTAGGCAGCATAATGGTGTAGTGGGTAGTACTTGTCGCCTCGCACCTCCAGGGTCCGGGTTTAATTCCCGTTCTCCCCGTGCTTGGTGGGTTTCCTCTGGGTACTCCGGTTTCCTCCCACAGTCCAAAGACCTGCAGATTAGACGGTAGAATTGATGTTCCCAAAGCTGCCTGTAGTGTGTGAATAAATGTGTGTGTGTGTGTGTGCGCGCCCTGTGATGGATTGGCACCCTGTCCAGGGTGTACCCCCACCTCGTGCCCTGTGATGGGCTGAAGGCTCCCAAGGACCCTGTACATGATAAACGACATAATAGCGACAAAATAAATGAATAAATGAATGCAAACATTCTCCAGGTTCTCTGGTTTCCTCTCACTGCATTATAGGTTGATTGGATGTTTCCAAATGATTAGGTTTGTGCAGTAGTGAGTTTGGCGCGCCAGACAGGATTTACCCCGTCTTGTGCCCTGAGATAAGTCAGTGTAGCTACAGTAGAAATCAGTGCAGCACAGTAACATACATTTACATACTACAACGAGCTCTCCAGCTGAAAAACCCTCTGTCGTTTTTATACACAAGAATATTTATCGCACGTTAACTTTTCCTGACTCTCGAGATGGTGTTATGTATCATACACATTTTACGAAGGAGGCGTTAAGCCCGAACGGGTTCAGCACAGTCATTCTTCAATAGAGAATGTGCTTGGAGACAATGTTTCTCCATCAGGAGCGCTTGTGTTCTCATAATAAAGACAGTGACAGAAGGATGTACAGTCATTCAGCAAATTGGCTAAAAGAGCTTCATGCAAACACGGCGGCTTTTCTCGTGAGTGTTTTGTGTGTGTGTGTGCCGCCCACACACAGTTTACTGAAAGCACATTCAAGCTGTGCAGCGTTGTCCCGAAGCTCCTCTGAGTACAACGTGGTGAATAATGGAGATTGTAGAGGTTTTTATTGTAGAGGAGACTTAAACACAACATTTAGTTTAACTCTTTAACTCGTAGTGCAAGAGGACGACAGCGGAGCAGCACCGCTTTCTAACGAGCGTAGTCTTCAGAGACTCCCAACGCAGTACTTGATCGCTGTGGCAGTGCCGCCTCCCACCGTCATGGAATTGGATAATAAATAAATCATAACGCTAACGACAGTGTGTTCGTGTTGTGTCCTGCAGGGGGAGCTGTTGAGCCCGTGCCGCTGTAGCGGCTCTGTGCGGTGCACTCACGAGCCGTGCCTGATCAAGTGGATCAGCGAGAGAGGCTCGTGGAGCTGTGAGCTGTGCTACTACAAGTACCAGGTCATCGCCATCAGCACCAAGAATCCGCTACAGGTGACCTTCTGTACACACCACCTTCAGTCACATTCCAAGAAATAAGATGAGATGCACAGAGTTTACCTTACCTTACCGTCTTGTTTGTCGTTTGTGATCTCTGTCTATCCGTGCAGTGGCAGGCGATCTCTCTGACAGTGATCGAGAAGGTGCAGATCGCAGCGGCGGTGCTCGGTTCGCTCTTCCTCATCGCCAGCATCTCGTGGCTCGTGTGGTCTTCGCTCAGTCCCTCGGCCAAGTGGCAGCGCCAGGACCTGCTCTTCCAGATCTGCTACGCCATGTATGGCTTCATGGACCTGGTGTGCATCGGTAAGTCAGTGACCTGGTTGACAGGTATTATCCATCATCAAAACAAAGAGGTTGCATGTTCTCCTTGTGCTTGGCAGGTTTCCTCTGGGTACTTTGGTTTCCTCATACAGTCCAAAGACATGCAGATTAGAGAAACAGACGTTTCCAGCTGGCGCATAGTCCTCCTTAGGCGATGGATCGGCACCCTGTCAATCTAGTACCCCATCTAGTGCCCCGAGTCCAGGCCTCTTTCAACCCCTTACAGGATAGGCGTTATAGAGAGCGAGTGAGAGCGTAGGTAAGAATACAATTTTATAAAGTCAGCCAAATATGACAGTGGTATGGAAGAGTGTTATTTTAAGAAGTGAAAGGAGGAAGAGGTGGCAGTTTGATCCTTGAGGTGATTAAACAGACACCCTTGACCTGTTAGGAAGTCTTTCCTCAGACACCATCCATAAAATGCAGCACATAAACATGATTTTGAAGAGATTAGACCAATATGTGGTCTGATTTTTATTTATTTATTTTTTTGCCTGTTTTGCTTTGATTGATTGCCGTGTTTGATTTAAAATAAACCGAATGCAAGAAAAAGTGCCAAAACTTACCGTTACATATGGTGGTGTTTTATTTATACTCGATCCAGGGCGTGCCCAATTAATTACATTATATAAAGCATGATTCCAAGATCTAAGATATTTTCATCTCTCAGGAAGCTACGACTCAACTTCCCATATAATAACAAGTTAACCAAAGTCTGTGAGATCTCCAAAAATGTGTCTGCTGATGTTCCAGCTCTGATCATGTGCCCTGGCATCACTGGAAACTCTGATTCTGATTCACGTATGTTTCACCGTTTTTCCATCCAGTCAGAATGCAGGAGATGGGACTTCCCTGTGAGTGATGCCCAGTGTTGGGCTAATGGAGGGTTATGCAAAATGCCCCCTCCCTCTCTCCCTTTTTCTGATGATGTCATAGGGATGGGAAGTGTGAAGTGTGTTCAAGCACATTTTTAAGAATTATGAGGATTTCTTTCATATTCTATCAGTAAAATTAAAGAGTGAATCAAAATCTTCATGCTGAAAGCGCAAAGAAACTACAAGTTTCTATAATATTTACCCCAAACAAAAATATCACTGTCTTTGGTGTAGCATCACAGAGAAACTTGGCAACGTAGAATTTTGAAGAAAAATAACTCTACACGCAAACCCAGAACATGCAGTTCTCTGGGGGCTGGCTCCAAAAGCGAGTCAATCCATGTTTCATTGGCCCAACTTTACAACGTAAGTAAAAATACTTACCGCTTGGTATAAAAAAGGTTTTGTTCTCCTTAGTTAGAGTTTAGATTCATGACGGGGGTGAATTTTATGCGTCAGTTACAATTTTATCCAGCCATAAAAGTATACATAATTAGGGGTGTCACCAATTTGAGTGACAGATACATTGCAGGTGTCAAACAGCTAGCTGTCTGCTATGCTAACCAGCTAACTAGAATCATTTTAAGAAATGCAGGAGTCAACCCGAGACCATGTGTAGTGTGTGACGGAATTTAAAGGAAGTGCAATGTTAATAAATTGACGTTAGCCGCCATTGTTTAGTGTTTTAGCTAAGCTAAAGCTAAGCTCGCTAGCTTGTGTGTGGTAACTGATTAAATAAGTGGGTACCAAACAAAAGCCAGGCTCTGTTTACTCCGCCCATTTGCGGATCAACCTGGGTTTAGGCGGAGTTAGCTCCTGCCAACACTGTGATGCCAAGAGCTCCTACAATTGAGCCTGAGAACCTGTGGGTGACGTCACGTTGGGTTTGTCCAGCTCTTTTTACACAGTCTATTGTCTCAGCCATGTCTCAGTTTTAACCACCTCAATTAAGACATATTGGTCCAACAGTCCCCCGGAGCACCACTTTCATGGTGGTAACACTACACAAAAGAACACACGTATCCAAAGCTCATTTATGATACAACAGCATTAAAACCTACGAGGAAAAAAAACCCGAAGGCGACGAAGACAAGGCCGTGGGCGTTATTCAGCGGCTTCATTCTTGGCTACGGATAATTGAGATATTTATACATAAAAGCTGCCAGGTTCACTTTTCTCACAATTTAAATGTGCAGACAGACTCGTCTAGACTGAGCAGAGCTCGAAGTTTCAGCCGCTTGGGCAGATCTTTTCAGCCTGTATATTAAAGTTTAAAGGAATGCTAAAGCTAATTGATCTCAGACACGTCTCACAGCATTAAAGCGGACGTCGTGAAATACTAAAACTCTGTAAAAAAAATTTTTTTAAAAGCAAAGGGGAAAAAAAGAGCAGAAATTGTTTTATTCAATGATGAATTTACACACAGTGAAAATATTAACTCAGACTTTTAAATAATATTTCTCTCAAAATAAACATATGTGCCAAAGTCAATAATGAATAAAGGACTACTGAAAAAAAGAAACGTTTAATTTGCTGTAAATCCATGTTGCCTTTGACCTCATACTCAAACATACCTGACTGTATACCCCGACCGCACCGCACCACATCCCCCCCGATCCTCCAGCACTGCTTAGCTCCTCCCACCATCTCAGCGATCGAGGAAGACGCGCGTCTAGACTGATTTCCGTTCTGGCGGTGGAATGAACGGCGGTGGAATACTTCCACATACACACCAAAAAAACCTTTGCAACAGTTTTAGGTAAGGTATTTACAGTATCTCACAAAAGTAAGTACACCCCTCACATTTCAGCAACCACGTTATATATGATCTCAGGGGCCAATACTATAACAATTAAAACTGGATTTACTTTAGAGTAGTTAATGTGCAGCTTGTATAGCAGTACAGTTTAACTGTCCTTTAACAATAACTCAACATCTAGACTTGCAACGAAAATAAGTACACCCTAGTAAAGTAAACATGTTAAAACTGTGTCCAAAGTGTCAATGCATGGTTAAAGCTGTACAGCTGTTTCTCACTTTTGTTGCCAGATAACAATTTCGAGTTATTTTCAGAGGACAGTAAATCTATACTGTTATACAAGCTGCACATTGACTACTCTTAAATATATCCAAATTTCATTTCTAAAGTCTTATCCTTTAAGAAGATATACTGAGATGTTTTAGTGGGTGGTGTAGTTAGTAACCTACTTTAGTAACCCAGTGTAAGGATCTATTCAATGATGGAAACTTCAAAGAACTCTGGATAAGAGCGTCTGCCGAATAGCTAAATAGAATGGGGTCTACACGTGTGATCAGTCCTAATCCACAGACTGGGCATGAAAAGACAAAACAATCCAAAACCGGGGTGTAAATGACAGAGAAGTCACTCTAGCTATTGTTCTTTCCCGCTCTTTTGGAGAAGCGACGCTCCTAATTAAATGATAGCATTGTTTGTTAATTAAGTGTCAGATGATAATTGCTAATCCGCTTTGCCTGTGAGATCTGTGACAAGAGCGATTTGCACGTTCTCGGAGCGAGAGATAAACAGGAAGCGAAGATAAGCCAGAGGAGCACTCTAAGAGAGAGGGAGAGAGACTGACAAGTGGCTCAACCTGAGCGTGGAGAAGATTTCCTCGAACATAATTGTGACAATAAAAGGCTGCCCCGTAATCTTCAGTCCACTATAACGGACCTGGAGTGCGTTTGATGGCTTCTCCGGCTCTGCGCTCGTCCCTCCCTGACAGCCGTGTGTGAAATACGAGGCTTCGACAGACTCGGCGTTCTGTAGCGCCGTGTCACAGACGGTCCATAAAAACACAGGAGAAATACGGCGAGGACTCGAGAGGCCGAGGCTCTAACACCCGCGCGTGCTGATGGAAGGGAAAGACTCTCCCTCTATTAGGATGACAGACTTGCCCGAATGGAGCAGGCAATGCTATTGGATTGAGAGCGAAAGCTTTTACACAGTCCTTGGGCAGATTAAAGAGAATAATATATATATATATATATATATATATATATATATTTTTTTTTTTTTTTACAATTATTATGGCTGATCGGAGACTAGCAGTGTGTACAGGCCGACAGGGATTGTTTTTCAGTGAATAATCTGTGTTCATGTGTGTGAAAGGGGGAGATCAATGAGTCTGTCCTTCGGAAGTCCTTTCTGTGATGGATCATGACATCTCCACAAGTGGATGAATGGAGTGAAAACGAAAAAACAGGGACATAGAGACAAGATCTAAGAGACAAAATCCAGTTAATGAAGGGTGTATCTTACAGTAATGCTTAACTGTCTGTAGTTGTTGGACTTTCAAGTGAGTTATGATGTGATCATGATGTGACCACATTACACAAAACAAAGCTTATTCGCTTAAAATATTTACTTATTTTAAAACTAGACACAGATACAGATACAATACTAGACACAATTATTTAGCTCAATTTGTACAAACATCTCATCAAACACGGATCCAGGTTGTCTGATGAGAAATGGGGAGAGGGATAGTATCCGAATCATTTTGTTGGTAGACACTACACGGTCAATGTACACCTGACCATCAGACTCGTGTGTGGCTCTTCTACATCTTGTTTCTCTTAATTAATACTAAAAGGCTCCAAGTTATTCCAGGATGACTTTGCAGTTTTCTAGAAAGACATGGTTTGCCAACTTTGGAGAGGAACAACTCGAGTGTCCTGGAACAGAGCCGTTTGAAACCCTTTGGGACGAACTTGAACACAATTCCACCCCATTAACTTATTAATGTTCTCATCATTGAATGAGCAGAAATCCCCACAGCCACGCTAGAACATCTGCTGGAAGTTCTTCACAAAAAAAAGTGAAGGATATTATAGCAGTAAAGTGAGGACTAAATGTATAACGAGATGTTCGACGAGTACATAAGGCTGTCAGGGTCAGATGTCCACATACTTTTGCTGATACATCAGATGAGTTTTAGCCTTCACCTTTTAAAATTTTTTTCCCCAAACATAGCTGGGATTTCTCCCCAGGAAAACACCAACAGGAGGTCATGAACAGAGATTAAAAATTAATGGTTAACTTAGTTTTGCTAAGTTAGTGTTGCACGTCTAAAAAAAAGTGAAAATTGCAGAAATAACATCATCATGTTTATATACTACTGTACCTGGTGCTTGTATTTAGCGTCATGTGGAGAGGTTTCATCGTACAGGAGCTCTGCTGCTTCACTGTTCCAGGGTCCTGGGCTTGATCCTGAACTTATACCCTCAAGGGGTTCTCTGGTGTCCTCTCACCTCCCAAAAACATGCCAGTAGATGGACTGACTACGCTAAATTCTCCATAAACATGAATGCATGGTGCATGGTTTAATATACTGGCATTGCCACCTCACTGCCAGGGCACTCTGAGTAGAGTCTGGATCTGCAGCAACCTACACCAGGAAGGTGAATGAATAAAGAGCATTACAATTTTTATGGGAATTCCCATAAATCACCGTAGAAAAACAAACGCCAGTTCGAGTATCAAGCATTTACATTAAGCCTAAATGTGACTATAGACTAGCAATAAAATGATAGGAAAGTGTGTTTGGATCTCTTCCTAGAATCTCATCCTCCTGGTTTAAGCTGCCAAAAATTGACAAAGTTCATTTCTTGGAGTAGTAAAAACCCAACACCCACACAGCTTGAGTAAAATAATCTTTCATCCAGTATAACACCGTTAAAGTGTCGACAAGGCTTTATCATAATAACCATCGCAGCCGTAGAGAAGACGCTCAGGAGAACCTTCCCTCTATTTAGAAACGCACAGAACGGACCCAAGCTGCTTTTGAACAGTACCTGCTGAGACAGCACGCCGCTAAATATGGAACCCACTTAATATTTTGAGCCTGATTATGCCCCAGTCATATCATCTTAATTCAGTTTGCCATAAGCAAGAATAATTTATGGTTATCTTGGGGAAGATGAGAGAGAGAGGGAGAAAGCGATAGACAGAAAAGAAAGTCGTGAAGCTCGCCAGACTCTGGAAATGACTCACTGATCAAAATTCAAGCGTCGCCTCAAGAGCTCTCTCCACTCAGCCTCGTTTTCCATTTTCCCAGCTCTAGTGGACGGAGTGTATTTGTTAAATCAATACGCAGCTCAAATTCTTCACCGGTAATGAGAAAGACTGCAGTCCAGCACGCAGAGAGAGAGAGTCTGTTCTGTTGTGTTTATTCAGAAAGATGGGGTGTGATAGAAAGAAAAGGAGATTAACTCATAGATAAGGAGGCGCCTTCGCATTTAGCGTTTATTATTCTTACCAAATTTAAAGGGACTGCTCAGGCAAAGAAAGCAAAGAAACGTACACTTTGGTTACTTTTAAAATAAATCCTCTACTTATGAACATTCGAGTTACGAATACGAACAAACTGCAAATGTAGCTTATGTGTATTGCACAAATAATAGACACTGCAGTGCACCAGATACCAATATTTACAATTCTATACAATATTTTCAGTGTGTAAGTGAATGTATAAAATGTCTAAAGTCTGGTATAATGTATGTGTGTGTGTGTGTGTGTGTGTGTGTGTGTGTGAGAGAAATGAGTCGGCCTCACCATTTCAGTAAATCAGTCCAGGAGCACGATGATAGAAATTAGACGTTCTGTGAAGCTGTCTCGATGGTGAATAATCCTAATTTCGGAAAATATTTAACAAGACAAAGTCCACAGTCCTCTCTGAGACAAAATGCCGTCTGTTTAAGCATGCAGTAAACACCATGTAGCCATGTCCTTCCCCCGACATCTTCCCAGTTTTGTGAGAGTATAATGTAAAACTAAAACACCAAACCTGTGTTTGTCTGTTTTTCATGCTTTACACTGTACACTCGTCTTGAAGGTGTATAAGACCCACTTTGTCGGATTTGCAACCAATTTCGACTTACGAACGTGCTCCCAGGAAAGGAACTTGTTCAAAAGTTTGGGGATTACTGTATTTTTTTTTCTTTTGTGCTGGTGCTAGACAAGCATACTTTGGACTACAACTGTGTTTTCCATCTGAAGAGAAAATCATTAGATTGTAAGAGCACTTATCCTGGAGCAGCATTAGTACAGTCTGGGTGGCTTTGACTTTCAAGGATTTTAAGCTAATTTATTCTTCTGACTGAACACAAAGGAGAACAGATGTGATGGCTAAGCAATAACTAATGCTTGCTGGCCGCTAATAGAAAGTAAATACCAGTAAAAAGTTTGGACACACCATCTGATTCCATTGTCCTTTCTGATTTGAATTTCTTAAATTTAAATACAATACTGACGGCATCCAAAATACACAATAATCTCCTTTGAACAGTTGATATTGAGATGTATCCGATACTTATGCCTTGTAAAGCTTCATAACGGCTCTAATCTAAGGATCTGGTTGTTAATTGGGGATTTCTGAGGCTGGTAACTCTAATGTAATTCTTTGCAGCAGCGGTAAGTTTTGGTCTTGAAGGTAAGAGAATGTCTTCATGAGAGACAGTTTGGCGCTTGATCAGTTTCGCAAATGCACTTGACAATACTGTTCTTGCAAGAACTATTCCAGCACAGCTGACCTTCATGTCTTAAAATAACACCTGACTGTTTTTGCTGTTACGCAAGTCCAATACCATGTGTGTTATTTCATAGTTTTTGAAAAAATCCAGTATTGTTCCAGGAATGTGGAAATGTAATCCAGACTTGTGTCCAAACTTTTGACTGGTACTGTACAGTATAGTACATACAATCCAGTTATGTGAATTAAAATGAAAGAAGTGTTTTATTGTGACAGGCTACAAGGATACAATTTGAAATTAGTTTGTTATATAACAACCTCAGCAGCAGCCTCATTTCCTTTATCGTCTTTTCCAACCACTCAGCTTTCAGCATCACCAGTATACTAATCACCAGCCTGATCATCATCTGTACCAGTTTCTCACTGGTTCATGTCATAAGTCAGCTGTGCTGTTTTGCAAGGCACTGTACTGTATATAGTACCATTATAAAGAATAAGCTTGGAAGGAAAAAGTCTCACAGCTGGTACAGGCTGCTAATCTGTCAGTGACGTGAATATAAAGCCTAGCACATGTAATATGTAAATCAAACGTAAAAACACACCGTATAAACTGTATAGTGGATTTAAGGCTAGACTTTTCTTTCCTAGTCTGACTTATCTCTTCTATGTTGTTAATACGAATGTGTGTTTAGGACTTTTTTTATGTCCTTACTACCCAACAGGCACTGTTACTTAAAAATAAAGCCAGACACAAGCTTTATAATATTTGTGTCGGATTTGGCCGACCCGAATCAGTCAGACTGCCTCAGAAGAAGGAACATGAAATATGTGTGTCCTGTGTGTGTGTGTTCCTCTTTCTGTCCATGCTATTTTACAAACCAGTGGCAGCTTCTTACAAGAATAATCTGACAAAGTGTGTGTGTGTGTGTGTGTGTGTGTGTGTGTGTGTGTGTGTATACTGACTGCCTTCAACTTTACTTTAAAAGAAAGTGCGTCATGCTGACTCTGCTTTCATGTCACATTCGATTTGGATTCGCTTCTTATCAGCATGTAGAGAAAAAGCCACAGTACCGGTCTCAGTTAATGGGTGTGGCCTCAAGATTTATACTCAAAAATTACAGCAGGACATTTACATCCAGGCTGCTGTACATATTACTCTTATTACTGTTACATTCAGCTTAAATACTGATAAAAACGTGACATCAACTAAAAAAAACATCAACTATTCCTTCAACTGTTGTTGTGTATTCATTTATTGTTTATACCCAACATTTAAAGAGATATTTCAGGGGGGGTTTCTAATCATGAATCAAAATTGAGGTACATTACTGTAGGACATTACTATAGCACACTGAAAGTAAAGTTCGTTTCACACAACGATCAGGGCCAAATTCATCAACCCTCGTTCCATGCAGAAATGCATTCCATCAGCTAAGACTCATATAAAGCTTTTTATAGTTCTTCCCGAACTAGCTGTTACCTAACCAGAACTAGCTGTATCTAAAAAAAACTTGACATAGTTTAGTGGGACTGTAGAAGCTTCATATGAGTCTCAGCAGAACTTTGGAATGCATTTTTGCACGGAATGATGTTTGTGCAATTTGGCTCGGATTACTTTCTGTTCAGTGTGTCGAGCAGGAGTATTTATACTGACCAAGTCCTACTGTAATAAAATTATATTCACCTCAATTTTGATTTAAGACAGACTAGATTAGAAAATCCTAACGATCCCTTTACAGATTACTTGAAAGTGGAGCTCCATGTTAACACTTGTTAACTCACTAAAGACTAAATAAAGACTTGAACAGATATATCTGTACTGAATATGAATTTCAAATGGGAACAATAAACTCTATGTTGGTTAAAGCACTGTTTTTGTTGACCTTTACTTAATATTAAGTTCATGTCACTGGTTTGCTAATCAGACCATAGAGAAATCTATAAACGTCTGGGAAAACTTTTACTTTTATAATCAAATGCCTCCCGATGCCTCCAGCTAAATGTGCGATTGGATAAGTTCCAACACAAAGCTAAGAATATCAGATTCAGAGGCTGGAGACAGTTTAACTCGCTAACTCTCTTTCCCTTCTGTTTCCCTTAGCTCTGATCGTGCACGAGGGCCCGTCCGTGTTTCGTATCTTCCACCGCTGGCAGGCTGTGAATCAGCAGTGGAAGGTGCTCAACTACGACAAGCTGAAAGACACGGAGGACCCCCAGAAGGGCGGCAGCACCCTGCGCTCCCTCACGCTCCCCCTAAGCAATCGGGCAGGGGTGGCCCCGCCCACTTCCCCTTCTCCCTCCAGCTCCGCCCACACAACGGCCGCCACGGTGACCATCACCCCAGGCACGACCGTACCGGCGATCACCGCGGCTCCAGAGGACTCATCAGAGGAGGAGCGTCACTGCGCGTACAGCCTCCTGCAGCTGCTCAGCCTCAACCTCCGGAACCAGGAGCCCAGAAACGCCACGACGGAGCCCAGAAACGACAACCGCGAGCTGGTCATGAGAGTCACGACCGTCTGAGACTGGAGACACATGACAAACTCCAGGAAGGGAAGAATGACAGCCGGACAGAGCGGCAGAGACGTTTGCTAGCAAATGAGGCTCAAGGTCCTTCTGGTAAACATTTGGCAGTTATGGACGTAATAACATTTCTGAAAGAAAGGTTTGTTTTTGAGCTGTCGAGCACACATCAAGGCTCCGCGGGGCATTGTTTGTGTGTGTGTTTTGGAGTTAAACAACAAAGCTATAAAAGGTCAAGTTCAGGGTGAAGTGTTTTTTTTTTTTTCCTTCTAAGCGAGTGGCTCATTAGGGATGTGGTTAGTACATGACCATGCAGAGAGGTGAGTATTGTCAAGCACAAGATCCAACAATGCAATGCAGGACTCGTATGGAACATAAACAGAAATACACCTAACTGAAATAAAAAGGATTTTGTAGGAGAAACAGACGGAACGTTTTTCCACTAAAACCCAAACGTAGTCCATCAGTCAGCACGTGCCTGGTGTCGTTAGTTTCACACTAGCGCTACAAGGTTAATTAGCTCACAGGTATCAAACTTTTCAGAGACAAATCTGCCTCAAGACAACGTCAAAGTTTTCAGAATGTCTTCCAGATTCACTGATGCGGTTTAGGATACCGTGGACCGTCCTTTACCACGTAGAAAAAACTCAAACATGTAATTTCACACACAAGCCATCTTGGATTTTTTCCTCCTTAGCATGGTTCGGTATCATTCTGCCTTCTAGGCTCGGCCTCCCGAGGTTCAACCGAGTAACTGCATCAGCTTAAGTCCTGGATCGTTTCAAGCTCCACTCTGAACTTACCTTTGGAAATAAAGCTTTTTATTTAAAACTTATTTAAAAATGAGAATATGTGATTGAAGAGTTTTTTTTGAGTGAGATGGATTATTAATTGATGACTATAAACAGCGCCAGGCCCGAGTCGCTGACTCTGTTTATGACGAGTGGAGAATCCCCCCCCAAAAAAAAAAACACCCTTAATTTTACATTTTAAACAAAGCTGTTTGGAGAAGAGTCAGATAATGCCGTTAATGGACTCTCATATAAACAAGAGACCCGTTTCCAGGGAGACGACCCGTAGCCAGGGCGAAACTCCCCAACTAGCGGCCCGAGTCGCGCGATCCTATTTGACGGACTCATTTTGTTTACATTTGTTAAAATGTCTAAAAAGAAAATGCATTGCTACATTAAAAGATGAAGAATGAGTACAACATAAAAAAAAGATGGATTTGTAATTTCTCTCGGGAGGGAGGGAGGAAGTTAAGGAAGCATATGATTGACGAAGAGTGGGGAAAGTGGTGACATCATCGTTTCTGCAGCAGATCAATCCGAGACACTCACTCACATCACATGCACTCTCGCTGATTGGGTATCGAAAGGATGTGTTTGCGCACGACGGCGTGACCGTCTTCAGATGCAAGAACGCGCAGAACCGGAACAATGACGCTTTTCCACACCAGAGCTGCTTTTATTATAACAAAGAGTGATTCTTTTTATTATTAACATTTACAGTTAGAACACGGGTCCATGATGACATTGTGTACAGCTGTGATAAGTGCAGGAAGCTACTCGGTGGCTCTGGTGATGTTCTTTCTTTGTCCTGTTTTATCAGAAAACACACACACACACACACACACACACACTGCAGGGATGGAGTGTGGAGTTTTTCTGGTCCTTTCAGCCCAAAATAGGTTTAACCTTAATCACCAAAAAGTATGCACACCTCCAAACAATTAAGGGAGAAAGTAAAATGAGGCAGAAAAAACACACACACACACGTGTGCTGATTTGCTGTGTGACTGACGTTCATGGTCAGAATGGGCGGAGCTATTTCATTCTTCATGAAGCTAGGTGTTACTCAGGGTTCTGTTTTTATTTCCTGTTTAAGCTCCGCCTACATCGACGCACAAACGCCAGTGACTCAGCAAAATCAGGCCTGCACGAGTGTGAAGCACAATCTTCGGAAGAAGTACAAAAACGTCTCCGCGCTCTCAGATGACACAGTAATGAAATGTCCATGTGATCACACACCATGATGTTGCTTAAAGGCACGGGTCAGGTTACGTTTATGTGAATATTGGCCGTTGAAGTCCGACAGGAAAATCACACATAGACGCTTAAAACCATCACATCACCAGAGTAGAGAGAGAGAGAGAGAGAGAGAGCGAGAGAGAGAGACGAGTCAAAGACTAAAGGTGTGACGATCACTCCAGTCTAGTAGTGTTTGAGTCTGTGTGTCCAGACAGTGGAGTGGAGACAAGTCTGTGTGTGTGTGAGTGTGTTTACTCCAGCTCCACCAGCAGATCTCCCTCACCAACTGTCTCCCCAGCTTTACAGTGCACACTTTTAACCTGAGGGAAGAGAAACACACACACACACGGTTGTGTAACAGAGCTTTAACCTTAAACATCTGCCTCAATAATTCATCAGATAAACAACATTAAATGTAACAATGTACCTCAATGACTCAATACATTTAGAAAGTATTTATTGTTACAGGTTAATGGTGTCTGTTTGCGTCCTGACTGACCCACATGTACATACACTGGGTTAGAGAGAAGTGTGTACACCCAGAGTCTCTCTCCCACACACACACACACACACACACACACACACACACAATGATTCATTATGTCAGTCTCAGTGAAGGAGGCGTGGCCTGTGTCAGACTCAGTGAAGGAGGCGTGGCCTGTGTCAGACTCAGTGAAGGAGGCGTGGCCTGTGTCAGACTCAGTGAAGGAGGCGTGGCCTGTGTCAGACTCAGTGAAGGAGGCGTGGCCTGTGTCAGACTCAGTGAAGGAGGCGTGGCCTGTGTGTCCATCTAAGTGAAGGAGTGGCCTGACTGTGTGAGTTAGTGAAAAAGGTGTGGCCTGAGTAAGTCCCAGTTATGAAGACGTGGCCTGTGGGTCAGTCGCAGTGATGGAGGCGTGGCCTGAGTGTGCGTGTCCCAGTGAAAAAGGTGTGGCCTTTGTGTGTGTGTTTCAGTGAAGAAGACGTGACCTGTGTGTGAGTCCCAGTAAGGAAAATGTGCTCTGTGTGTGTGTATCAATAGAGAAAGGAGTGGCTTGTGTGTGTAAATTCCAGAAAAGGAGGCATGGCCTGTGTGTGTGTGTGTTTCAGTGAAGAAGACGTGGCCTGTGTGAGAGTCCCAGTAAAGAAGGCGTGGCCTGTGCGTGAGATCCAGTGAAGAAGGCGTGGCCTGTGTGTGTGTGTGAGTCCCAGTAAAGAAGGCGTGGCCTGTGTGTGAGTCCCAGTAAAGAAGGCGTGGCCTGTGTGTGTGTATCAATAGAAAAGGCGTAGCCTGTGTGTCTGTCAGTCTTAGTGAAGAAGGCGTGGCCTGTGTCTGTCAGTCTCAGTGAAGAAGGCGTGGCCTGTGTCTGTCAGTCTCAGTGAAGAAGGCGTGGCCTGTGTCTGTCATTGCCAGTGAAGTAGTCCTACATTTCTCTGGCCTTTTAAACAGATCTTTCCTGCATCAGATCACTCACAAGACAGTGAAAAATGCTTCACACAATTCTAGAGAAATAACTTGACACGTCAGCAGATGGAGATGAGCAGATGGAGTGTTCCTTTGTCTCTCTGTCTCTCGTGTTGTTCTTCGTCTCTGTAAGGTAGTCGAGTGTGTCTCGGTAGAAGAAGACGTTCTGTATGTCACGCTGATTAATCGAGCAGACTGATACTGAGGTGGATCATGTATCATGATCTGTGTGCTGGAGGGTGTGAGTAAGTGTGTGGGTGACTGAATGTGTGTGTGTGTGTGTGTGTGTGTGTGTGTGTGTGTGTATGAGAGTGTGTGCGCTCACCTTGGCGGTTTTGGCAGCGGTCATGCTGTTCTGCATCTTCATCGCTTCAATCACACAGATCTCCTGGCCCTCTGCAACCTGCCAACACACACACACACACACACACACACACACACAACAAATGTTAGCCCTCTGGGATGCTTTACTTTAGCATGTGCCCTTGCTGGTGTAGTCTATCCTGTGATTCTGTTCACTGTTGAGGGAGACATCGAGGACCAAACAGTCGGACCAAAGTGAGGAGAGGGGGTTCGGTCCTATTTACAAATAGAAGAGTTGTTTTAGTGTGTTGTTGTTTTGTAGTTGTCATATGTTTTAAATTAACTAGCTAATGAGACCAATAGAATAGTCCACGCTCGAATAAAAAGAATAAAATGCTTATATAAAAAGCCGAATGTCCTACAACACTCTCGTTATAACGTGCAGCACATGGAACAAAGCCGCGTCTATGAAGGACAAATCGAAAGGTTTTCAAATAAACACAGACATCAAGCCCTTTGTATACGGCGAGCCAATCATGGACATTCATTAGTTAGCAGCGAGGCATTTCTTTATAAATATCAGACGTTCTGCTGTTTTCCTATTACGTCTACTCCTCTTATCATCCAGACTGTGTGCAGCAGTGATAAATATGTGCTAACTGTCTGCCCGCATGCATGGAGCGGTATGGTAAACCCCGGCTGCCTCAATCAGACTCTCTTTATTTCTCTTTTCGTTATTAAGGTATTTTTACATTTAAAATCAAGCTTTTTATTAACACTTATTTGCTGTAGGAAGTTGAGTGAGGGTGGACTTGTGCGATTTGTCTGCTGCCTTTGTTGATGTATAACTTTTCATACTCAAATTATTCTTGTCATTAACGGATGAATAGGATTTGTTGTGTTTGGCAAACGTTTCCTCACATTGTTTTACTTTAGAAAAAAACCTAAACATTTGACATGTTTTAAAGAGACTAGGTAATATTCCCTGGCGATGGCTGTCGACTCAGGTATTTTGTTTCATCGTCTGATCGGCCAGTCGAGAGACAACCCATCTATAAAACATTTTGAGCAGATCGATCGAAGCACCGCAAATTATTTAGTGTGAAGTAGAGTTTTTAAAAAAAATGTCCAATATGATAGTTTGTATTTAAAACCTTCAGTATCCTAAGTGAGGACGTCTATTCGTCTCATAATGTAATGTGGGAGGAGATTGTGGGCGTGGCATCCTTTTCTACGTTAGCCTGCTTCAGGCACTTTTATTCTCTATATATACAGTGGGGCAAAAAAGTATTTAGTCAGAGACCAATTGTGCAAGTTCTTCTACTTAAAAATATGGGAGAGGCCTGTAATTTTCATAACAGGTATACCTCAACTATGAGAGACAAAATAAGAAGAAAAGAACTTACTTGCAAATTATAGAGGAAAATAAGTAAGTATTTGGTCAATAACAAAATTTCATCTCAATACTTTGTTATATACCCTTTGTTGGCAATAACAGAGGTCAAACATTTTCTGTAGGTTTTCACACACTGTTGCTGGTATTTTGGCCCCTTCCTCCATGCAGATCTCCTCTAGAGATGTTTCGGAGCTGTCGCTGGGCAACATGGACTTTTAACTCCCTCCAAAGATTTTCTATGGGGTTGAGATATGGAGACTGGCTAGGCCACTCCAGGATCTTGAAATGATTCTTATGAAGCCACTCCTTCGTTGCCCGGGCGGTGTGTTTGGGATCATTGTCATGCTGAAAGACCCAGCCACGTTTCATCTTCAATGCCCTTGCTGATGGAAGGAGGTTTTCACTCAAAATCTCACGATACATGGCCCCATTCATTCTTTCCTTTACACGGATCGTCCTGGTCCCTTTGCAGAAAACATGATGTTTCCACCCCCATGCTTCACAGTAGGTATGGTGTTTTTTGGATGCAACTCATCAACAGCATTCTTTCTCCTTCAAACAGAAAGATCTATTTTGGTTTCATCTGACCATTAACATTCCCCCAATCCTCTTCTGGATCATCCAAATGCTCTCTAGCAAACTTTAGACGAGCCTGGACATGTACTGGCTTAAGCAGGGGGACACGTCTGGCACTGCAGTATTTGAGTCCCTGGCGGAGGAGTGTGTTACTGATGGTAGCCTTTGTTACTTTGGTCCCAGATCTCTGCAGGTCATTCACTAGGTCCCCCGTGTGGTTCTGGGATTTTTGCTTACAGTTCTTGTGATCATTTTTGCCCCACAGGGTGAGATCTTGGGTGGAGCCCCAGATCAAGGAAGATTATCAGTGGTCTTGTATGTCTTTCATTTTCTAATAATTGCTCCCACAGTTGATTTCTTTACACCAAGCTGCTTACCTATTGCAGATTCAGTCTTCCCATCCTGGTGCAGGCCTACAATTTTGTTTCTGGTGTCCTTTGACAGCTCTTCGGTCTTGGCCATAGTGGAGTTTGGAGTGTGACTGTTTGAGGTTGTGGACAAGTGTCTTGTATACTGATAACAGATGCCATTAATCAGGTAACGAGTGGAGGACAGAGGAGCCTCTTAAAGAAGAAGTTACAGGTCTGTCAGAGAAAGGAATCTTGCTTGTTTGTAGGTGACCAAATACTTATTTTACAGAGGAATTTACCAATTAATTCAGAGTGAGCATGGGGAGTGATCACGAGAGATGCATACATGCATACAATGACATGCGTTTGTCATTCGTTTATCCAGTTAAAATTTTGCTCGTCTTTCGAAGCGCCCGCAGACTGAGTTACTCGCAATCCAAGGTTTCACTCTCCATGTTCTTGTCCATCATTAGTCTGACTGTAATCATTCTCTCCTTTAGGATGATCTATAGTACGATAGACCAAGTATACGAGCTAACAAAACTGTCCTGTTCTGTTTTAAAACACCGTTCGGTTGTGCGCACTTTATGAAGAAGCAGCCCTACCGTGTTCTCAACAAGACAGTCATTGATTTTACGTCACACATACACACACACACACACACACAAACACACACACCTCACAAACGAAGGGCTTTATAAGTAGTGTGCTCCTTCGTGTGAGCGGGATCCGACTCGATAAACTCCATCTCGGTCTGAGGGAACGAAAGCATTAATGACTTCCTCCTGAGCTCCATCAAATAAATGTCAGCATTACATTTACCTCATCAATCAGGCTTTCTCCGGGTGAGTCATGTGCCCTGTGTGTGTGTGTGTGCGCGCGCGTTCTGTGTAAATATTTGTGTGTCAGTGTGTACCCTTAAGTATCTATCTGCCCTTGAAATGTAGACTCTGCTGTAAGCACCGTGTCGAACTGTAGACTTCAGGATACCCATGCTTGTGTGAGAGTCATCAGCCTTCAAGCACTTAGCGGCTGTACGAGGGGAAAGTGTGTGTGAGTGTGTGTGTGTGTGTGTGTGTGGCTGCGGCTACACGAGGGCAACATTACTGTAAGAGGGCAGAGCCTGGCTGTAATGTATTAAATGGAGCCAAGCAGTCTGAGTCCAGCATATAGATGACACACTTCCTTTGTGAATCAGCACGCCTTCAATCCAACCTGACAGCCACACACACACACACACACACACACACTTATACAAACAATAAAAGCACATTCCTAGACACACACACACACACAGACTGGGTATACGTTATGCATGCTAACACCACACACACACAATCACGTCTTCATATTGATCTGTAATTACATACGCGCCATTTACGTTCCAGCTCGTTCTCTCCGTTAGAAGACACAGCAGCGCTTCGTGATCATTCGCTCCTGATCATTTGGTCCATTTCAGCGTTTCACCCTTGACCCCACCTCGAAACCTAGCCGATAGACGCACATGCTCGCCCAACATCTCTCTCTCCTTTTGAGATCGAGTCCTCCTTCACTGTTTTTTCACTTTCCACACAAAGGTGTTTATTTTTTTCGGTGGGGTTAAAAGACAGGGCTCTTTACAGGACCTTTCAGTCCATTCTTGGCAAAACCAGACGTCTTAGAGGAGAGAGATCAGTTTGTGCATAGTGATGCTGGAAGTGGTTTGGGCTCGCTGAGGGGGAAACTGTAATGCTACAGCAAACTAATATACAGCAGTGTTGTTTATTTAGTTTGCATCATGTCATGGTCAGGTGTTCACATTGTTTAAGACTGGTTTGCTTCTCCTGTTCCTGTGAAATAAGACAAAATATTCGCCGCAACCATTTCGTTCCAGGTTGGAAGTAATCATGAACCGTCTACCGTCTACTGTCATGCAACCTAAATTGATTAATTTAATTTAATTCAACAATGTAGTCTTAAAAAAGAAAGATTCAGATTCAGGGGTTTCCCACCGAGATTCAATTCAATTCACTTTGATGTGTATAAAACAAAATGTAACAAAGCAGCTGTACAGGAATATAAATGATAAAATAAGAAATAAAAATTAAAATATATCTGTAAAAATAAAAACGTTGTTCCAGTAAAGCTGCTTTGTTACAGTGTTGCATTAATAAGTTTTCTACACGACAAATTGAATTGAATCGAATCGTTATTGGTCGTAATCTTATTCTCAGGCTATTCTCATGTGTCTTCCTTATTATGTTAACATTAATACTTTCAGAGCGCTTGTACACACATGAATCGTAATCACAGGAAAGATCATACTTCTGAACCGGAGCAGGTCAGACGTGGGAGCACTTGAAGGCTGTGGTGCATCAGGAAAAGATAAGAGACACAAACCATTTGAAGGACGACGCCACTGCGCACACATCTCCAGATCTGCTAATGTGTCTTCATTAACAGTTTATGAAACATATCACGATCTGTTACAACGGGAAGCATGTAGAGCATATTATATGAATAAATAGTTTCTTATGGTCCAACCTGTATCTATCTATACCTATTTATCTATATGTATGTGTGTGTATGTGTGTGTGTGTGTCATGTGTATATATTCATAAATGTAAAGCTTTATCAATTTAATCCTAATGGGCAAGCCAGGGGGGACGTGGGTGAGAAAGTGGACATAAGGACGAAAACCTTGAGATTAACCTCGAGTCAATTGTTTACGTTTACTTTACAAGCCACGCTGTTTACTTCCAATTTGTTGATCAGATCGGATTTGCAAGTCAGACTTTTTTCAGCTGACTCTTAACATTGACATGTCTGTCCTCTAAAATGGCACGCGTCTAAATTGATACGTCTTTGCTCGTCCCGAACACATCCTATTTGTGCGACCAATTGTTCATTTCAAACATCGGATGCTATTTTGGCACATAAAAAAAAATAATAATATATGCTTGAGATTTTGCCCTGGAGGACGGGAAGCTGTTAGCCGGCTGTATTTGTTGAAGTCCGGAAGAAGAAAGAAATCCAGATGCAAAGCGTTAGCTCCTTTTTTAGCAGCGATTGCTATTACTGCTATAAAATCCCCACGCTGCCAGTGCTGACTGATAACATCAACGAGCGCACTTCGCATGCGCAATGGCAAAAAGCTACACAGACTCAATCAAGTCGTATGACCACGTATCGGAAATATATGTCTGATCTAGGACCAGAGAATTAATATCTGTCACATACTGTATACATTACAGCACAGTGGATTCTTTCTTCGCATATCCTAGTGTATCTGGGGTCAGAGCGCAGCGTCACCCATTATACAGGCACCCCTGGGGCAGATAGGGTTAAGGGGCCTCGCTCAAGGGCCCTAAAATGGCAACCTGGTAGAGCTGGGACTTAAACTGCTGACCTTTTGTTCAGTAACTCAGTGCCTTAACCCTCTGAGCCACCACTGCCCCTGATATAGAAGCAAACACACAATGATCGTCTGATTAGTTTATGTAAACTGCTCGGTCTTCTCCGCACACGTAAAACAGATGCATGAACCCTCCTGTGATTGTGATTCATGTGTGTGCAAGCGCTCTGAAGGAACTGGTAATAATGAAGACACATTAAAATGGCATGAGAATGAGATTATGACCAAATTCGAACCCTGCATGTTCAGCTCAGTTAAATGAAACCGCTGTGTGTTTTCTCTCATTCGAGCTGCTCAGGCTTTATGCTGCTTTCCTCCACATCAACAGGAGCGTTGTGAGTGTTAACAGCACCACCTTGTGGACAATCCTCACTACTCAGAGATAATACAACCTGAGGTACTTCATGTTTGAGGGACACTGAGATTGTTGGACAGACAGGACGTCACACACTCTTCTTACCGTGTCTCCGGCTTGGACAGAAACGGCGACCACGGTCCCGGGCATGGGAGATCTCAGGATGCTGCTGGAGTCTTCCGGAACCTTCTCGGGCATGTGCTTACTGAGGGACGCCGCCAGCTTACTCAACACTCGCACCTTAAACTGAACACACACACACACACACAGCGTGTTAAACACACATGTCTCTTTACACTATTCACACACAAGTACATGGACACAAGATAAGCCCTTGATGAAAAACATTGCTGATAAACACTATAAAATAATACTGCTAAAAAACGTCTTTGAAATTGAAAAGTATGATGGAGAAAATATTGGTTTATTACCAAACAAACATTCAAAAGTAAAATAAATCTGTTAATTGGACAGCAATGTAAATAATTTAATAAACAAGTTAAGGAAAAAAATAAAATAAAATATAATCCATATATAATGTTAATCATTATTGTGATATTCAGCATGTCAAAGAAATGAATGCAAAACATATATTAGTATATACAGTGCTGTGAAAAAGTATTTGCCCCATTGCTAATTTATTGTATTTTTTTTGTCCAAGCCTGGCCCTAGTGTATGTGAAAAAAAGAATGGTTTTGAATGCCTCATAACAAAATAAATAAAAAGATCCTTCAGATTGGTCTAGTTATAGCCAGAATTGAAATCTGAATGAGATGCTGTGGCACAAACCTTAGGCCGACTGTTCATGTTCGAAAATCCTCTAATCAGGCTGAATTTAAACAATTCTGCAAAGAAGAGTGGGCCAAAATTCCTCCACAGCGATGTGAAAGACTGATTTTCTGTTATCGCAAACGCTTAATTGCACTCGTTGCCGCCAAACGTGGCACAACCTGTTATTAGTTTTAGGGGGAAATTATATTTTTCACATAGGGCCATTTACACTTTTATTTCCCTTTATAAAAGAAATCATAATTTAAAAATTGCATTTTGTATTTACTCGGGGTATCTTCGTGTAAAATTAATATTTGATTTGATTTAATGATCTAAGTCATTTAATTGAGACAAATCTGCAACAAAAAAAAATCACAGCATTGTAATGTATATTTTTGGTCATGTAAAATAAAATAGGTAATAAAAATAGAAACATATAAATCATTTGGACAGACAGATTCTCTGTTCCTGTCGCACACATACATGATAAAGACATCTGCAGTGACGTCCTTAAATCTGCAGAACACACTGACACACACACTGACACACTAATTAATAACATGACACCTGCTGACTCCTACACATCTCACACTGCAGTGCTCGTGTCTGCCTGTAGATGTCGCTCACCGCACTCACACTGCACACAGCTAAACCTCAGCACAGTCAGGAGAGAGAACACACTGACTCAATTAGACTGAGATCAGCTCAGCTCTCCACATGCAGGGGAAGAAAATCTCTCTCACACACACACACACAGGCAATAACACTACGCCTATGGCACATCACAGTCATAATGGAGAGCTATTAGCTATAATAGGCTGCAGAAAGCAAGAGAGAAAGAGAAGAGCGTGGAAGAGAGAGAGAACATTAGCTCAGACTGCGCAGGCTAATTAGAGCGATGACATCATAAAGAGCAACAACAACGAGATCAGAGGCAAATATCAATATCCGATTCAACCTATGAGTTGTTATATCATTATTTTCACAGAGTATTTTTATTCCAACACTGACTTTGTCTCATTTCACTTTCTTTAAAATGAAACAGGTACTGGAATCCATTACACTGGTTTTTATTCAAGTAAAAATTGAACATTATTCTTAACTCTTTCTAAAATATTTAGTCCTAGTGAGGAAATGCTGAGAGCGCAGGCTGGACACGATGACTTTAGTTACTCGAAGGCCAATCAGGTCTCAGTATGCTAATGGAGCTCCTGCAGCAGTGAAAGCGTCTAATTTGCATATTAATAAAGTTTTGATTTGCTGATGAAGGTAAATGTTTATTAACCGCCACCGCTTTATTATATCAGGAAAATATATAAAAGGAGGAAGAAAACAAAGAATGGAAAAATAAAGGAAGAAATAGATACAGAAAAAAGAAAGGACAAAAAGAAAGAAATGTGAGGGATAAAGACAAGATAGAAAAATGAAAGAAAGAAAAAAAGAAAGAAAGAAAGAGAAAAAATAACCAAGAAACACACACAATAAATAAATAAATAGTGATAAATTAAGAAAAAAGAAAATAAAAGAAAGGCAAAATGAAAAAAGGAAGCAGTCATTTTGCACAAGAAAGAAAACAGAGAGAAAAAAGAATAAGCAAAAATGAACAAGAAAGAAAGATGGGGGATAAGACGAAGTTGAACAAGAAAGAAAGAAAGTAAAAGAAAGCTGTAATTTTCTAAATTCTCTCCAATCTTTATTTTATTGTATTTTTGTTGATTAAAGCTATGTTTTGTCCTCGAAATCTAAATCCAAGATACATTATTGTCCTATTGTTTAAGATAAAATAAATAAAATAAATTTGAGGTGAATTTAAAGCACTTATTAAAACCTGACAACTATGAACAATTTCTATGAAGGTGTTGAAATCTAAATCCTCAGAGCATTTCTGTCGACTACTCATACTTAAGTGTCGGGACGAGTTCGAAGAGGAACGAAAAGATGATGTCATCACACCAGCAGTAACAGAGAGCTGAATACACACACACACACACCTGTTCACACTCCGACCTTCAGAGGCTCGCAGGCAGGCTGTACTGACCGTGTGTGTGTGTGCGTGTGTGTGTGTGTGTGCGCAGAGAAAGACCTGACACCGGCCTCCACTGGCAGTGATGTCATCCTGTAATGAGGCTAATTTTAGCTGCGTGCCTGACACTTGCTCGTTAATCACAGCGCTCTGAGAAACGTCCGGAAGGTTCGGATGAGGAGGGAAGTGCCCTATTTTTCCACAAATTCAACTGAGGAAGTCTTGCATCGTCCTGTATGACAGGTCACGCGAGGTCATAAAGTTAGAGACCTCCACATGACCCAGGGCTCACGGTTCCTGCGCTACTCTCGCTATTCCTAGGACGACGTGATGCTGCGGTCAAGGCGGAAACTTCTCTTCACTGAAGCGCAGCACGTATACGCTTTTATGTAAAAAATATAATTTAAAAAACTATCTACTTTAGTTACTTTGAGTAGACTGTACTACTCTCTTAAGAGTGATGTGAAAAACGTTAAACAATGTTTAAAAAAAATAGTGAAGAAATCATGATTCTGCCAGTTTATATAATAAACACAATATTATGACCTCTGTGACCTTGATAGTGATCACACTGTCCACCACAGAGCCTTGATTTTACACTTATATACATTTCTAAATCCAGGAACTGATGTGATCTTTCTCAGGACTTGATACATAACTCATTTTAGAAAAAAAAAAAAAAAAAACATCCCGACCCCTGAAAGTACACAGGAAGCATCATTTTGTCATTTTTCAACAACATGCCTCCTTTTACAGCCGTTTCCATTCCTACAGGGGTCACACGGGCACCTGTGTGGGAGTGGAGGTCCCCTGTGAGACGAGGGGAAACCCTAAAAACCGTTAAACTCCCAGCAGGCTCCTAGTGTCCTGCCGGAGAACCGGACAGAAGCCGAGGAGAGATCGTGGCCTGGGTGACCCCAAACCCCACAGAATGACCGGAAACCACTCCTGTGCTAGCGTTTAGCCCGCTAGCGCTTTGAGGCGAGCCGCTTACAGTTAGCGCCGTCTTTAAAGGAGCACTCGGGCCCACATGCTGAGCACACACACACACATGCGCGGCACCTCTACGCTCTCTTCCTGTAATGGTGCGTTTTTTTAAACCGCTGTTTGTTTGTTTAGACTTCGGGCTGGTTCGACTCTGTGCCGGTTATTGTTCAGGGCAGATCGGAGTGTGGCATCATGGGTGGCACGTGGTGATTTGTGGAGGTGTTGTGGACACCTGGACGAGTTCAGGAGGGTGTTGCCAGTGTGAGAGTTATATATAAGTGTATGAGGACAGGATACACGCCCCAGTAAGACACACAATACACATCCTTACTGCTACAATGTACTTGACCTGAACACTTCTTTAGGAAATATCAATAATAAGCAGTGACTTACACACACACACACACACACACACACAGTGTGTGTGAAGGTGGGATCAATGAGGCGGACTTACCGAAGTGCCCAGATACTGCAGCGTGATCTCGCCTGAACTGTTACGTGATAGACACTGAAACAAGAAACAGTCAATCACAACACACACACACACACACTTTCTCTCTATAGGTATTCATGAGATTGCGTATGTATGAGGGTGAGTCAAAAATTATCCATTTTATTCACTTTAAGAAAAGAAAATACGTCACTTTTCGACATAATGTCCTTGCCTTTCAATAAAATACGCCGTCCATCTGTCAACAAGCTTTCGTATTCCCTTATTAAAATTCCGCCGCTGTCTTTACTTGAATCTTCGTCCTCGTACGACTGCTTCCAGACGACTAAACGGGTGATGGAGCGAGATCAGGACTATAGAGAGGATGCTTTAACATCTGTCGACTGTTGAACCTTTTTCCTGAGAATGTCCCAATAATAGCTGTTGAGAATCACAGAAAGCTCTAAGCGTTGATGAATTTTCCAGCTGATGGTTGAATTTTGAACTTTTTCTCAGTCTGTGATTGAAGATGTTTCCTTTCATACACTGCCGTTTACTCTCATCTCTGCGCTATCCAGATAGTCGCGCTGCGCTGGTCCACTGGGCCGCGCAGATATTTGGTTCATTCAGGTGCCACGGTTTCGTCCCACTTTTGATGTGTTTGGCTTCACATACACTTCGACAATGGAAGAAGACGGTGCAGCAGCAGTGAGTTTGCTTACATGTGACGAAACCAACAACGAGGAGATTGTAAAGAAAAAAGGTGCATCGTCTGTGGTGTGGAATTGGTTTGGGTATAAGAAAAGTGATACGAATGAGACGAAATGATTTGCAAGGTACGCAAGTGCACTGTTTTAACAAGTGGAAACACGTCAAACCCTTTCTATCATCTGAAATCCAAGCATCCAAACAAATATGGAGGCAAACCTCAAACCTCAGCAATTCACAGTTTAAATAAAATAACATTATGTAAAACGGTTTCTTTGTGTTTAAATTTTTATTTATGCATTTTCAGATACAAATTGCTATATTGTGATATACATCGTTATTGAGGTAGAAAATTGCTTCTACCGTGATAGAAGATTTTGGTTATGTCACCCACCCCTACAGAGCATTTAATATAACCAGAGTGCAGATTATTTTTGACTCACCCTTGTCTATGTACATGATGGAAGAGAGTGTGTGTGTGTGTGTGTTCACCTGTAGAACTCTGTGGTTGCCGTTAATGGTGAGGGGCAGAAGTGCAGAGGCCAGATTCCACTCTCCGGACACATCCACTTTCTCGCCGTCAATCTCCACCTACACACACACACACACACACACACACACACACGACATGGGTCAGCATGTGGTACTAAAATGAAATTCAGGATCAGTGTCAACAGTGACGAGTGTGTGTATTAGTTTGTCCTTACAGGTGTTTAATCTGCATGTATGTGTGTGTGTGTGTGTGTGTTACAGGCTTAACAGTGTTAGTTTTTAAATGTTTTGGCTCCTAATAAAAAAAACATACAGAAGAAACTTGAGCAGTAAAGCTACACCTTGTGTTTGTATCTTTTATACATAAGTGTAAAAAAATCGATTTACAAAGAAAATCACTACAACGAGACATCTTAATCTCATCACAAAGCGAACAGATCAAAGCGAACAGATCAAAGCGAACGAAAAATATATTCACAGTTTAGAAAATGGAAACTGATGGGCGTGCAAAGTCATCCTAGTCTTCAATGAGAGGAAGCCGATCCACCTCAATGCCTGACTCAGTGATTCTTCGGTGCTTTTCTGCTCAGCGCGGTTGTGAAGAGTGATTATAATCTTTTGAGTTCTTCAAATCTAAATTCGAGTTACTGCATGCAGTCCTTATGTCACCTGAAACCGGTCATGTGTGAAAATGATTCCTCATGCCTCCAGATCCACACACTCTTTCACAAGCTGACTTCTGGAATATGATGATATATAGATGTGATACTCTGGTCATTCAGTACATTCAGGTCACCAGCTGACTTCATTTTATTGCCACATTACATATTATTAAAGAGTCTAGACCTGAGCAACTGAAGCAACCCCAGATCATAACCCCGCCTCCAGAGGTTTGTACAGTGGACACTATGCATGATGGGTAAATCGCTTCATGTGCTTCCACTTTCATCCCGATCTCATCAGACCACACGGCCTTTTTAAATTTGCTCCAAAGTCCAAAATGTTCTGATTAGTCTTGGTTTTCTTATGGTTACACAGCTGTTTAGTCCCAATCCTGCGAGTTCTCATCACACTGTGTGTGTGTGTTTGTGTGTGTGTGTATGGAGTTGCTCTTACTTTCACTATTAAACATAGCTCTGGACTGTTGATTTATTTTATTTGAATTTTTTTGGCCATGCAACTTCATCCAGGTTTTGATGATGTGTTGAAATGATCTTACATTTGATCTCTTAAGTTGTTTTCTTTGCTTAATGCAGCCCAATAATTTGAACCTTTCAAAATGGCGGCTTTTTTTTTTTTTTTTTTTGGTCAGGTAGTGTATAATCGCTGCTGCGTAAATAAAAAAAAACATTCTGCAATTTTAAATAAAATAGCCCCAATGTGTGTGTGTGTGTGTTTGTGTGAGTGTGTGTCTGGGTGAGAGAGAGAGAGAGAGAGAGATAAAAAAGAAAAGCAGGAATGATGGACATCTGGAGTACGAGCACATTCTCTCCAGTCCACCTGATGCCTTTAAGGGGAAAAAAAAAGGAAAAAAAACTCAGAAGCTCTGGTTTAAACCCAATCCTGTTCCATCTGCACCTTCTTACACACACACACACACACACACACAAAGCAAACTTGAAAACAGTAACAGAAGAGGAGGAGGAGGAGCTGGGAGCTCACTTTCAACCCAGAACCACTTGTCTAAACATGAGTACAGATCTTTCCCTGTCAGCGGCCATCGAAACCCCTCAGGACCCCCGAGCCCTCAGAAGCAGGGGGTCCGGGTTAGAAGTGGCGTCCTGCGGCGAACATTACAGCCCCGTTCCCTGTTACACGTCTCGGGAGGACAGAGGTGAGCTGGGATCAGAGGGTCTCCTGGAGCACACGGTATTCATTCCACTTTACTCCCCTTTTATGATGATTAAACGATTAAACAACATGACCATGACGCTGCGCAGTAAAGCAATAACAAGCTCCTAAATTTGAGAGCAGGGATGCTGTCATGAAAAATATTCTTTAAAAAAATAAATAAATAAAATCCCACATCATGTTAGTCATCAGCTGGTTATTATCAAGACAGGGAGCCGACCCCAGATCTGCAGTCCTCTTTGATGGACGTGAGCGCAGGGCGGAGCCGGTCCTCGGCTCGGGGAAACGATAGACCTGGACGGAAATGACATTTCGCACGGGTCAACTGCGCACAGCTGATCCAGGATCAGAGGCTGACTTTAAACCTCGCATAATCCAATTACACGGACGAATGGGGTGATGATCCCGGATCAGCACGAGCCCTCTGAGCACCCTGATCCATATGGACCCTCGAGGGCCGGGAGAGAACGTACAAGGTGTGCAAACACACGCTGACTGAGTGACATGTCAGGCTCCGCCTTTATTCCTATGATTTATTTCTCAGCAGATAGAGTGTCCAAGGTGACAATGGACAAATCCGTGGAAAAAAAAAAGGGAGGGCTTAAATCAGGGTGACAATCCATCTCAGGACACACACACACACACTACGGGCGATCTGAGAATGCCAGTTAGCCTCATCTGCATGTTTTTGGACAGTCGGAGGAAACCAGAGTACCCGGAGGAACCCCACCAAATTTTAAATCTTGAATGATGATGATGACTGCTGGAACCTGAGAAAAATGGACACACTCACTGTGTAGCTGCGTCCAGAGCGGGTTACACGCAACACGTGAGATGCTTTGTCCAGCTCCACACACAGCTCCCAGTTCTTCCTCTCCTGAACAGTGTTAGAGACTCTGCCAAAAAAAAAAACACACACACACAAACCAAAAATTATACACACAACTACAGTTCAATGCAAACACTAGACGGATTATGGACACACAAGTGTCTTACGGGCAGTTCCATGCAAATGTCAACTATAAAAGAAAGCAGGGTGATCAAACGTAAACATACTGACATCTGTTTACACTGACTAAACTTATAAAAATATCAGCAATAATCGCTTTATTACTAGTATTTAGTTCAAATGGTTAATGGTTGTTTTTTCATAATTATTGTATTATATCGAAAATTCACCACTAACGCATGTTCTTTAAATAGTTTGTAGCGGGCTGATTCAGACACGTCACATCTGTAGCATGAAAATGTCACGTCCGTAACAGCAACTTATCCAAAATCATTTATCTAAAAAAATAAATGAATAAATTAAAAATTCTGTCAAATCTACACTTTTGATTGATTATACAACAATATAAAAGCAACAAGGTGTAGAAGAATATTAAGGCCAGGCGAAAATAATAAAAGAGTTTCTGTTTCAGTATGAGTGTGTGTCCAAATGTCAAATGCATTGTTCAGGAACCATCCTCATAAAAGGGTCAGTCAAAAATGATCCGCAATTTGGTTATATTTAAACTTGTGTTGTTTGCACATTTTTTTCGTCTTTTCAGCGCTTTCCCGTTCAAGGCTACTGTCTGTGCAGTCACCGCTGTGCAGGTGTCAACATGTTACATCAGTGCATTGGTAACTGAGGTGCGAGCAAAAATGGACGCCCCACTTGTGATTCGCACAAAAAACAGCAATGTGCAATGATTCGTTTTGGGTGTACCCGGTGCCGAAACGACTCACAGATAAGCAACAAGAGCAACTGGACATCTGCAAACATAATTTGGACCGATACTTTTAGGAAGGTGAGTGTTTCTTAAAGAGAATCATTATTGGTGATGAGACACGGACTCTTTATCACTACCAGCCTGAGAGTAAACGGCAGAGTCTGGAACGGAAACATCCTCAATCACGGACTGAAAAAAAAAGTTTTAAAAAATTCAACCATCAGCTGGAAAATTAGTGCTTATAGATATCCAAGTGTGTCGTGATCTTCTGCCTACACTGTCGACACTCTGCAAGAACCTGGTTTTAAGGTGTTAAAGCCTCCTCCATATAGTCCTGATCTCGCTCCATCTGACTTTCACCTCTTTGCTCCCCTGAAAGCAGCCCTACTAGGATGAATATTCACTTCCAATGAAGAAGTGAAGACAACGAAAAATGTCACTTCTTAAAGTAAATTCTACACCCGGAGTGCGGAATTTTTTTTTTTTTACTTAACACTATATTACGTGATAGAACCCATGAACAGATGAGATACTGTATGAGTAGCTGAGTGAGGTAATGGGTTAATAAAAGTTCCTATTTCTGTAGAAACTGGAGGAAAAGAGATATCACAGGGATGACCTGAACTTTAGAAAGCAGAGATGATCATCATATTCTACATTAACATAAAATTAGGAAAAGGTCGGCGTATATTTAAACGCACTATGTCCGATTTACTTCTTTGTCCTATTCATCCCCAGTTTTAGATTTTATGAAGTTTTACACACCTCCGCCTTTCAACAACCCTAAAAGCGTTCTTTCACCCTTTACACAACTTCTTACAGAAACCAGTTGTCCCGCAATATCAATAATTTACAATAATCATTCTGTGAGCGAACCCTACTGAGACGTCAAACGTTAAAGCCTCCGATCATTCAATAGTCTCTTTAAAGGTGTCTCCCACATTACAGGTAAATATTAAATATATCGTAAGGTTGCCGAGTTTTATGTTTTATTGAACTATTGATAAAGTAATACTATACAATCTATAGTGTCTTAACTTTCTTCTCATTTCGTTCTCATGTTGGCGCTCACCGTACAGACGCTCCCGGATATCAAAGGACAAACTTTTACTTTAACACAGTTTATCTCAATAACAAAAGAAGCAGCACACACACACACACACACACACACACACACACAAAAACTGTGTCTGTCCCCTGCCTAATCCTTCCTCCCTGACTTCCTGCTTACAGAACGGCAACCTTACTGATGCTGGACACATGTAGAGCCAGAACACACACACACCCACCCACACACACACACATAGACACATCCAGCAGACACAGAGGGCATTGTTTGATTGACAGCTCCTCTGTTACGAGATCTAAAGTAAATCAATTAGTGGGAGAGGTTTTTTTTTTTTTCCACGATGGTGGGCTGCAGTCACTACAAAGGGAACCACACACACACACACACATACACACACACGAATAACTTTAGAAAACGATCAGAAAAAAAAGTGGAGGCAGGGGAGAAGGAGAGGGAGAGATGTTTGGACAGATGGCTCGGAGGAGCGTGTGTTTTTTGGCCGGTCCTACAAATCTAAGTAAAAATAATGAAACGTTTAGTAGAGTCAGTAACACCGAGAATGGCGCTGTGTGTAACCGTATCCATATTAGGGATCGGGAGTCTGATCTTCAGCCCAGGATAGTGTTAAAGCAACAAAACACGGTGCTGATGTTCATAAGATGAGCATGAGGGAAAAAAAGGCCAAATAAGAAAAAAAAAAAAAAAAAAAAAACCTGTGCTTGGGATTTAATTAACCAGATCTCTCACACATGTTCTACTCGACATTTATTTATAGCCTTAAGAGGCGTTTCTGCTCAGTTCCTGAACGCCTCACCTCTCACCCTCTGTCAGATCCTGATTAGAGACATTAAGATACGTTAAGATCGTTATTAAGTCACTTCCAGTCACTGACCTCAGCTGTCCCAGGAACTTCTGCGAGCGGAGCTGCGTGGCTACGTACAGGGCCGAGGCAGCGGCCAGGAGCTCGCGCTTCTCGCCGGCCGACAGCGGGTGACCTTTGAACCCGTCGGGGTAAACCTCAGGTAGGAAGTTGGTGCTGATGTCACCTGAGATGAAACGCGGGTGAACGATGATCTCCCTCAGGAGAGGAATGTTATGGGTCACACCTGAGAGAGAGAGAAAGAGAGAGAGAGAGAGAGAGAGAGAGAGAGAGAGAGAGAGAGAAAGAGAGAGAGAGAGAGAGAGAAAGAGAGAGAGAGAGAGAGAGAGAGAGAGAGAGAGAAAGAGAGAGAGAGAGAGAGAGAAAGAGAGAGAGAGAGAGAGAGAGAGAGAGAAAGAGAGAGAGAGAGAGAGAAAGAGAGAGAGAGAGAGAGAGAGAGAGAGAGAGAGAAAGAGAGAGAGAGAGAGAGAGAGAGAGAGAGAGAAAGAGAGAGAGAGAATTTAGAACTAAAATCAGCTTTGAATTAACACTGAAAGAGATTAATACATCACATGGACACAATGTAAGTGTTGTCGTATTGCTCTTATTTGCAACTTTGCACGTGCACTTCATGTTGTCTTTGTATGAGACGTAGATAGTTTTTGTTAATTCCTGGTGTCGATTTGGTTTGTCTTAGCTAGTCAGCTAACTGGATGTCTTAATTAGCTACTTCAGTCTGTTAATTTATGTTGGAGACACCTTGGTCCTGTTTCGGTTTACTGTGACAATTAAGTCCTACTTGATTTAATAAAAAATAAAGAGAGAGAGAGAGAGAGAGAGAGGGAAATAAACCTCTGATGACGTAGTTATCCAGCGCATCCTCCATCCTCTTTAGTGCCTCAGCTCTCGTAGCTCCGTAAGTCACCAACTACACACACACGCACGCACACACACAATTCAAATTTGTAAAACTCACAACACCGTCTCAATAGCATCTAAATGAACCTTCTTACTTTGGAGATCATGGGGTCGTAGTAGATGCTGATGTCACTTCCTTCTTGAATGCCGCTGTCCACACGCACCTGGAGAGAAAAAGGACAAAGAAAATAAATAAAAAACAAAACAATAAAAATAAAAAGACACATTTAGTATCGGGACAGACTATCGAGACCAAGTGAAATCTTCAAAGCTTCACCTGCTGCTGTACAACACATAAGTTATCATTAATGGATAAAGAAAAATAACATGATTAAAGGGATAGAAGAATAGAAGAAAAGACAATTCTTAAAGATAATTATTTATTCGTGTAGGTGCTATAAACACGTCACTTTAAACAAACTAAAAGCTCTTATCTGCACTGTTCCACCATATCGGCCTTCTGTCATGTTATCTGTCCCTTTTTGCAGGACAGTTAGTCAATTGTCTTACCACTGTGTCTTATTTTGTGTTATTTAAGGTTATTTTTTCTTTCTGTGCTTAGTATTGTAGGTAAGGGGACTGAGTATAACCTAATTTCAGTTCTCTATATGTATGCACTGTACACGTAGTAGAATCGAGAATAAGGTTGACTTTGACTTTGTATTTTGCTTTTCAGACCTAGTTGGTTTGAACAAGGACATCAACTTTCGCTTTGTCTGATATTATTGATATTTTGGTGGAAAATGTCAAGAGCAGTGCTTTTGTGTGATTTCCTGGCGTATCAGCTCCAAGTAAGAGGTCAGATCTAATTCCGTTCTTGGTTCCGTAGAGTCCGTGGGATCTGATTCGATCCCAGCCCGAATACGCTGTAGCTGTGTCGTTCTCAAGATCACGTTTTCCTGCACCTTTCGCGAGCGATCGTGTTCTCACTGATCAAAATGAACCGGACTTTCGAGTGTCCTCGGAAACGGTCCCTAATGTAAACTCTCGAACACCAGTACTGTCTTTTAATGCATTTTGCTTTAATATATGTTTAGTGCGAACATACATTTAGCCGAGCGCTAACGCTAACAGAACGACAACGATCTCTGAACAGTAAAAACAGAAACGCTCCTCCGAAAGCATAGTGCGGTGAAATGTGGGCCGGCGTTACGCAACCCAAATATAACTCAGTCAGTGCAGCACTCACTGACACAGCGACGGTTGAATTTATCGGAGAAGACAGACACGCGTCCCGATCAAAGAGTTTTACGACGTCCTGGGGAAGTCCGGTTTTATACAATATGGTTATATAAAGTCTTCTTTAATGCATATTTTTCGCCTTTATTGTCAAGAACAAACAACAGATGAGGAGGACAATAGCGAATTTCAAAGCTGTACTATTTTAGGCCTCACACCACCACAATACAAGACTAGTAAAAATGAGTGGAGTGTGTGTGTGTGTGTGTGTGTGTGTGTGTGTGTGTGTGTGTGTGTGTGTGTGTGTTCCTGTCCTCGACAGCGCTTGCTTTCTTTACCGTATAGAAAGAGAGAGAGAGAGTTAAACGTTCTGGTGTACCTGCTACACGAGGCGGAGCCATCCGTCACACTATAAATACCTTGATACTAATTACTATTAATAGGGCACATTAGCGGTTAAATGAGTATAGACACACACACACACACACACACACACACACACACACACACACACACACACACAGGATGGCCTGAGCTCTGGTATCAATTACATGTTTACTTTCGAGGCAGGAAAGCTGTAAAGAGGCGAAACCCCCCACAGTCTCGGCTTCAAAGCACATCTGAGCTGTGAGCATCCTGACCAAACACACCAAGCTCACAGATGCTCCACACACACACACACACACACACACACAGACAGAGACGGCTAGAATCCTGAACGGACATGAGCGCGAGCTTTAATCTGAAACAGTATGTGAGCTAGAACCCTGTTCAGCATTGTACTGATAAAAAAAACAAAACGATTTGTTAAGAAGCCAGCTCTTGATTTTATTTGAATGAGATCATTCAGGTGAATCAGCTCTGGACATTTGACAGCTTTCACTCGTATAACTGCTGAGAATTTTTTGAAACTACCAGTCAAAAAATTCCATGCTCTATGGGCTGATTAGCAGGTTTAGTGTAGGTATACCTAATAATATGGCCGAGACTGGTTCAATTTGAAATGAGGCAAACGTTGCATACTTACACCAGTGAGGTTCACTGGCTCCTCGTACTGACACAGTCGACCGATGGAGGGAAGCCCGAATGATTTGTAGGGATCCTAAAAAAATATATAAAAATGAAAACCAAAGAAAGAGAATATTATTCCAAGATTATAACAATTCTAAAGTGTTAATCTTTCACTGCAAATGAAGAAGGCGTGGCTTATGTATCTGTCAGTGTCAGTGAAGGAGGCGTGGCCCGTGCACCTGTCAGTTCCGCGGTGTGATTGGTTTGCGTACCTCGGCGTAGACTCGGCTCTCCATGGCCCAGCCGTTAATAGGGATGTCTTCCTGTTTGTGCTGGAGCTCATAACCCCTGGCAACTCTGATCATCTGTTGCACCAGATCCAACCCTGTGATGCACTCAGTGATGGGGTGCTCCACCTGACACACACACACACACACACACATTTATTCATCAATCATCTGCATTCAAAAGCTGTGTATTTCAGTGTGTCTCTTTAGGAAACATAAACAAACACTAACCTGGAGGCGTGTGTTCATCTCGAGGAAGTAGAAGTTCTTCTTGGAGTCGACCAGGAACTCAACCGTGCCTGCTGAGGAGTATTTAACAGCTTTCGCCAGAGACACGGCTTGTTCTCCCATCGCACGCCGGGTGGCCGGGTCCAGGAATGTGCTACAAACACACACACACTTACACGTGTTACAAACTCTCATACAGTTTTATTAGTTTATACTGTACATTTAGTTTTATCTGATCGTAGTGGATGCGATGCGCTTAGTGGCTTAGTGGTTAGCAATGTCGCCTTGCACCGCCAGGGTCCGGGTTCAATTCCCGCCTCTCTGTGCACAGTCCAAAGATTAGATTAGGCTACCTGGTGTTCCCAAATTAACCACAGTGTGTGTGTGTGTGTGTGCCCTATGATGGACTGGCGCCTTGTTCAGGGTGTACCCCGTTTCGTGCCCTAAGCCTCCTGGGATAGGCTCCAGGCCCCCCTGCGCCCCTGAATACCGGATAAAGCGATATAGACGATGAGTGAGTGAGTGTGTGTGTTTGTGTGTGTGTGTGTGTGTGTGTGTGTGTGTGTGTGTGTGATCATAGCGGGTCGTAGTATCACGCAAATACAAGCTCAGACGAACATCATACTGTATATCTTTTTGTTTCTCAATGAGGCTAAAAATTTTTTTTTTTTTTTTAAACAACATATGGGCAATACTAAGTACACCCTTACTGCTTACACACACACACACACACACACACACCTGGGTGCCTCCTCCACCACTTTCTGGTTGCGTCTCTGGATGGAGCACTCTCTCTCGTTCAGCCACAGAGCATTTCCATGCTTATCAGCCAAGACCTACACACACACACACACACACACACACTATTATACACATAATTTAACAAATGATGTTTTTGCACTGCAATACAATTAAAACATAATGGATGTTTAAGTCATGCACAATCATTTCTACAGATGCATGCTTACATTTTATTATATTTGTTCTGCTAAACTACACAATGTCATTTAAATTGCACTACATCATCATCAACCACATAATGTGCAGCTTTCTCACAACTCCACAAACTATAAAACATTAATAATGTGACCACGGTGCAGCCGAATGTGCTACCAATTTAAACAAACATTTTTGTTTGATTCCTACAAAGGAAACGTGACTGTATTTCATCTAAAATCTTTTTCCTTTGAAAAGTGTGAATGATGGCCTCCAGCTCAACATTATAGCGCTCGGTTACACAGTGCGGTTTTATTCATGTTTATAGAAGACACTAAAATCAGACATTCATGAGTTTGTGAGACATTAATAAAACACCGGATGTGCTTTGAGGCAGGGAACATTTCTTCTGTAGTTCCTTAACATCTGATCGACTACATTTGGCTGAATTACTCTATTTCGTCTCGATGTGTTTAATGAGGATTAATTAATTAATCTTGAAAACCTAAATTGACTTTACTAGGAAAGACGATGATATCCACCAAAAAGGGTCTGATTTAACATCAGATTCTAAACATTTACCTGGATCTCGATGTGTCTCGGATTATCGATGTACTTCTCAATCAGGAGTCGATCGTCTCCGAAACTGGACGCAGCCTCCTGGGAGGAAAAACGAAACCCTTCCCTAAGGAGACAAAACAGGAGTCCAAGTTTCCACACTTTTCTACCGATCTGAAGCCATGACAAACAAAACAATAAAGAGATATTGTCTTGATTATAGAGATACTTGGACTAAGGCGACACAGACGAGTACAGATCTGACTTGGTGTCCTCACACCTCCTCGGACTGGTCAGGTGAAGCGGTGCTCGAAGAGTCAACAATGCAACACGGTGACCGTATCAAAGCCGACGTCTTATCAGTTTAAGATCTCTTTAATCTCACTTCACTCTTACCTTCTGTCACATTTTCGTGGTTTGAGATAAAACCCAATTTACAACTCAAACAAAGGCATGACTTCTCCTCAGAGATAAGGAACGCCGTTAGAGGCGTCCTCGTTTGCTCAGAGTTTTATCAGAGAGTCTGTCTCCAGAGGCAGAGGGATATAAGAGGAAGGTGTCATGGCTTCACTAACAGCACGTCTGAAAGGAGCAGACGGTATAAACCGGGTTATGTCCTGCTCTGGGACAGCGTTTGACTTTACTGGGTGTTTATACGCTGTGGGAAAAACTCGAGCTACAAATCAAGCTGTAAACACACATCAGGAAAAACGCTGTAAAATGATATGATTTGAGGATGAGACTTTGTGCACACTTTATGCTGTTTTAGTCCTCTGTAAGAAGAAAAAGCCGTCAGGAATAAGGAACTTTAAACACACACTGACTGTGTACGAAAAAACATTTCTAAAATGTATTCAACCAGTTAAAAAAAACTTAATAAAATGCTTTTACGTAATAAAATATATTTTAGTTGATCATTTTTAAATCAATTCAATTCAATTTTATTTATGTAGAGCTTTTAACAAAGTCTTTCTCACAAATTAGCAAAGAATCCAAAAGTCTTAGAAAAGTAAATCAGTAAGTTAGATGTTTCCGGCTTCTACTTTAAACCAGACATTTTATGTTTTCAATTCAACATATATTTTAGCAACAAGTTTATAAAAAAAAAAAACAACAACAATAGAATTTAACGGACGACTAAATAACTAAATATAAAATGTTTGACAATCTAAAAAGAAATCAAAATATTTATCATATAGATTTTTGCTATTTTATAACAAATATTTAAAATAAAAACTTTAAAAAAATATTATAAATATAAATACTAAAGTAAAACCATTTAAAAAATAAAATAAAACAATTACTTTATTTTTTTAAATGATCAGAAAGAAGTGCTGGGTGACAAACATTCTTTTTTGCACTCATTCTATATTATAATTATTTAGCAAATTCTTCAGGCAAGTTATAAACTAATTTTATAAAATTTTTATTGCACCTTTTTAAATGCTTTTTACAATTCCAAACGTTTAATCCTTAAAATCTATAAATCTTTCACCCTAAATCGATTATTTTCCACTTTTTCATGAATAACACGAATAAAAGTATTGTACATTTATACTCTCAGCAAACAAAAGCCATGGTGCGCAAAAGCCATCTATAACTGTCATGTTTCAAATTCTGACCAGATTAAATAGCGACTTTTTATTAGTGCCGTTGTAATTTATTATTATTATTATTATTATTATACTTTATCATTTATTAGTCCCTTAAGTGACATGGTAGGGGGAAAAAGGGACAGGAGGAAAAAAAGTATACAGAATTTAAAAAAGTCCTTTTTGTTAAGATGGGTTGGAGTATACTTTGGTCAATGTAAGAGTCATTGATAGATGAGTCATTTTTGTTACATTTTTTGTAAAGTAAATTAAAAAAATAGTAAAAAAAAAAAAAAAAAAATTCAAACCTGTTAGCTAACGTTAATAAATCCTGCCTACCGCTTTATGATTGGTTAGAAGGATTCAGTCTCATCTATAACTAGCTAGAAAGCCTGAACATTATACTTATACAGCTGTGTTTTTAGCACAGTTTAAATATATGCTAAAGTATATATATTTACTTCGATTTTTGCAAGACCTTTCAATTTAAGGTCTATTTTTGTCTTCTTGTTTTATTTTATTTTTTTTACACATTTTATGTCCATTTAGGGGCTCAGTACCTTTCCATCTTCTAAAATTTATAGAATTATGAAAAGGGCTACACATTTGTCCAGTCATCACTCACTTGGTCTCCTCATCGTTCCAGGCGATCCTCATGCCTTTACCACCACCACCTGCAGACGCTTTGATCATAACTGGGTAACCTGAAAAAGACCACCAAAAAAGTACATTTCTTCAACATATAAGTACTTTTTTTTTTTTAATCACCATTATAAACATATCAAAAAGTTAAATAGTAATAATTTCTAGAAATATAGCTGATCTACAAAGACATGGTGTCTCAGGTGTGCTTCTTTTACTTGTTTTGCACAGAAACTAATGTCCAAAGTTAATGCTGCTAACTGGTCATGACTACACACTTATGCCCATCACTTTTCTTAAACTTTAAGATACATAAGAAAAAAAATGCTTTAGAAATAAGTATGAATGTGCTGTGCTAAGAAAGGATGCACCATTAAACACACAGATACACAGTCTTAAATTTGGCTACATTGGCTTTTTTCTTTTGGGGATTGGCGGGAACCAGGCAGGCTGGCCATTGGTTCCAGTGGGCGTAGATGGGCCTTGTGTACCCATGATCCAGTTTCCAGTTTACTATTAATATGCTATCATTCACCTGGCAATGGTGTTAGTGTTGGAGTGTGATGAATCGGTGTATAGAAACGTATCGGACATGACATACCCAGATAGTGACCCACAGAACAATACTTTTTGGCACTATACTATACAGAACAGATCATGATTATTTAGCGCAATTTTTTTTTGCGTTGTTTCTGTATTTTAAAAAAGGGTAAAAGCCACAGCTAATGCCCCAAAGTCCCATGGATAAGCAACTTTCACATTTATTTACATGACACAGCTGGATTTTTGGATCGAAATATGCAAAAAAAATGTCATCGCTTCGGATAAAAGACTGTGTAGCGTGTCCTCAACATATTTCCCACTGCATCCTTAATCACATGGTACTCAGTGCTGTCTAAGTGTCAGCACTAAAAAAGGAACTGGATGTGTTTTAAGTAAGACATTCACAGACATGATTTTGGGCAAGACAGATTTCAGATAGACTTCTTTCAAGCAATTTTGGAAAACCTTGGACAGGGTTAGGCTGATGGAATGCACGTTGTGTTAAGAGAAGAATCCACCCACTTGGTATTCTGAATGAACTGTTCCATTACAGATTATTCGATGATTATAAATCAGCGCCTTTTCTTTAAACCTAATGTACAAAGTGAAGTGAGGTAGCGTAAAATGTGATTAACTGAGTTAAACCAGGAAAAGATCACTTTTACACAAACACATCAGGAATGTAATTAAATACCCTGGTGCATTACTTTAATCCAGGTTAAGTCAAGCTTCATTTTGTATTTCTTTTCCAATACAGATACCTCAGTAAACTTGAAGTGCTTCACGGTTACGTACCGATTTCTGCCGCAATCTTCACCGCCTCCTCTGCATTCTAAATAAAACACATTTTAATAATCCATAAGTAACAGATCCATATTAAAACATGCTTATAGCATGAGCATGCTTTCATGGTGCACTTAGAATGAACTGCATTTATAAAGCATGATTGTAAAATATGTTCATGACTACTATGTTTTAGAAAATAAAATTCAAAAGGTGATGATGTAATAGTGGTTTCAACAGCATGATAACTAGGCATTGATGAGGTTTATTTAGAAAAACACAGAGGTAAAATATATCTTGTTAACTCTTAATACAAGTGTGGACATGAATTATTCTGAAAACTGCGAAGTAAGCACTGGGTTTTGAAAGTTAACACTCCTATATTCATATAATCCCCTGCTACACTAATAATCTTATGCCAGTGTTTCACTAGGATTTGGATACTATCAAGGCTGAAAGATTTCTCAGCACACAAGAGCCATGATTGGACTGCCTGCTCCATATCTGAAACACTAGCCTCCCAGGAACTCCAAGCATGCCCAAACATGTGGAAACGGCTTGGAGTGAGTTCAGGCCTGTACAGGAGATATGGCAATAACTCCTAGCCGAGTTCCTGTGATGTGCAAGCGGTGTTGAAGACAGATGAGTCTCCATGTGCAAAAAACAAAAAAGTTTGAATTTTTTTTTTTTAAATAAGCAAAGTGGTGGCTCAAAGGGCCAAAGCACTGATTTACCGACTGAAAGATCGGCGGTTAAATCCCCAGCTCCACCAGTTTGCCACTGTTGGGCCCTTGAGCGAGGACCATAACCCTGTCTGCTCCAGGGGTTCAGTATCATGGCTGACCCTGTGTTACCCTCTGACCCCAGTTACACTGCAAAGAAGGAATTTTACTGTGCTGTAATGTATATGTGACAAATTAAGGCTTAACTTAACGTAAGTTGGCGAAAGATCAGGCATTCCACTTACTTAGTCTTAGTACAGTAATGTCTGAGATGGCCCAAAGCCACCACGGCCGGGATCGTCATTCACAAACATACGGCCTTCTTTAAATTACTTGCACCATTCAAACGTTTTACTGCAGCCCAAAGTCTCATCCTATTTTGCTTCTGCAAATATCACAAGTGCCGGTTTGACTTGAACTTTGCCCCTTGATTTTAAGTATGCTCTGTACACTTATGTGTGAGAATCATTTGGAAAGTGAAAGAATAAAAACTACATTTTTCAAAAATATACACATGAAAAGGATTGTATGCGTGTGGGGAAGGGTTTGAGTCTCACAACAGATTGAATATTTTTGTCTCATCCTAATATCAGTTACTTTTACATTTTCAGTTGTCAGCCGGTAATGCTTTACCATGACATAATTAATCACTCTATCAATATCATATCTGCATGTGCTGCTGTGATAAGGATGAAGACGGGATGGTGGTGCAGTTCCTCATCCCAACCAACAGAGGGCAAGTTCTGTGTGCTTTCACTACTTTTCTCATCTTCCCTACAGTTTGTCTCCTTGCACAAATATCCTAGGATGTTATTTGTCATTCCTTGATCCTGTTCCATCATGGCACTTTTGTCCCAGCTCAAAACACACACAAGCACCTAGTTACCCAGTTATTCTCCTTCCACAAACAGAATGTAATCAGAGCGAGGTGAGAAACCCCACAGCACAGGTACGGCCTAAGCTAAACGAGTGGTGTTTTAGCGCGTGTGTGTGGGTTCGATAGCGATCTGGCTGATGGCACAGCGGTCGTTACTGCTCTCTCTCATATGGTAATTGCTGCTCCGACGTGCTGCCTTTGTCTGCTGTGGCTGAGCTCCGGAGCACCCCTTTATGGAGCCAATAAGGCCAGGAAGTGTCAAAACGGCCACTACACGAGGTCGTTAAAGCACATTTAGAACAGAGACGGGGGATGGACGTAGAGACTTTAGAGGTTTAAATGTGCAAATCTGACATGCTCTCTAACTCCATCATGTCGTCTCAAGTTTGATTCACTGCTTCAGATGGTTTATCTTGTACATGTACGGTCATCTTTGTCCATTCATAACAATTCTAATGAAAACCGCGGCTCATAACCGGTCAATCTGAGGCGATTCCCTTGTATCATCTACAATCAGCTAACACTTGTAAAAAGAAAAAAAAAGACACTGATGCTGAAATAGATTCTATGAACTGATTCTGATTCTGATTCTCACAGATACCGCAATTTGTCACAGGTACTCTTCCAAAGCTAAAAACTAACTGCACAAGCCAAAAGTCTAATCTGGATTCAACTAAATCCGACTCGTAACTTAGAATTTCCTCCATCATCCCGGATCTGTGTTTGTTCCTACTTTTTTTTCCGTAAATGTCTGAAGGTCTTTTACTTCCAAGCTAAGCTGAACATATTTTATATTCTTAACTATTATTTACATTTTAAACTTTTTGATTTAAACCAGCTCGTATACCTGCTAAATAGAACAGAATAGATTTTAAGTATTGTTAAAGAAGAATTTTAAAGAACAATTCAACACCAAAACTGAATATCACAAATCCAAATTAAGAATTCCAACTAGATTATGAAACTTAGTATTTATGTAAAACTTATTTTATTAAACGTATTATAACAACTTTTATTCTCAATGATTTTACCAATATCTTAGTATTCATGGTTAAAACCCTTTTCAACAACGTAACTGTTTGATTGTGTAACTCAAGCATTTATATCCAGCAGCAATAAAACTTACTGTATGTGAGAACTACACAGAAAGATGAAAATTAAACTGTACAAAGATACTAGCTAAACTGAATAAAACATCCATACACAAGCATATACTCTGGCACACCTTCTGGATCATTCAATCTGGGTTAAAGAAATCACCATGGCAACTGAAAACGTACTTTCCAATAAATAAGTAAGCAAGTAAATGAATTAATTCATTAATTTCCGGCTACAGAAAGCTGCAAGACTTAAAAGGACACATTCAGCTAAAAGCAGAAGACGTCCCATATTTCAGACGTGCCACTGTCTAGAAATGCATGCGCACCACAGTGTACAGGTTTTAAATGCAGTATATTGGAAGAGAGAAAAAAAAACGGAAATGCTATTTTCCCGGAATAGTTTCTGGTCATTTCTTACACTCTGTCAAATGTAGTCTGTGTTAAACTTTTGCTGAGACCTGGCAACCCTGCACACATGGGGGTCAAAGAGTTGATACGTTTAACAAGATCTGCTGAGGAAGAAACAGAAAATAACTGAATGAAATTAGACTAACCAGCTCACCTTATATGTTAACGCTGCTTCAGTCCTATTTTCATTTTTGATCAGTTTTTTCAATTTTGAAATGTAGGAACCTGAATGTATTATTTCAAAGCTGCCAGTGTGTTAGTGTGTTGCTCTATTATCCTGAATGTTCGACATTTTATCACATGTATATGAATGGGAAAAGGAAAACTGTAGCTTGGCTGGGGTATGGTTGAGAAAAGTGATGTCTTTGGCATGAATACAATGCTTCTGTGACCGTGTCTTGGTGCTAGACTGGTGATTAAGTAAGAATTTTTAACTGCTTCACTTTCTGATATAAATCATTTTACGAGGCATGAATCACCTTCACGACTCCATCGAAGCCAGGAATGGTGTTGACTTTGGCCGCCTTGGCGATGAGTTTGCTCTCGATTTTGTCGCCCATGGCCTGGATGGCGTGCGTGTCAGGACCGATGAAGGCGACCCCCTCAGCCGCCTGTTAAAAGAAATTAAACATCTGGTGACCTAAAACAAAAGTTTCCTTCAAATCATTACACACATATATAAGCATTTAAAAAGCTCATTCAACTTCAAACTACAGTGTTAGCAGAAAAGGATGCAGCAGGTACCCTGCTGCTTCACCATTGCAAACTAAATCCTCCTCACTAATGCACCCTGATGATCTGGACTTTGTAGTGTGGCCCAGCGTAGCCTCGAGCGTCACCCGAGGACGCGAGCAGCCCGAAAACCCCAGCTCTCGCGTGGCACGGGAAGATGGGTTCCACTTTTTAGTCTTTGTCCCGTTCGAGAATCGGGAGATTATTGCTTCCTGGCTAATATACTACAGATAGAAAGGCCTGGGGCGCTCATCAGCACAGAGAGAAGTCTGTAATTAGGAGACAGATCTGACCCCATGACTCCTGCAAAACAATGCAATTAGTGTCATGAGGGGGAAAAAAAAGGAGGAAAAGTAGATGAGAGAAAGAGGAAAGAAATCCAGCTGCAGACTAAATCCTCCTGCTAAACATTTCTCTACTCTGCATTCTGATAAACTGGATAATCTGATCACTTTTACAGGACATGGCAAAATTTGGAAGGTGAAAGTTTATTATTTGGGGATTTTAAATCATGATTTTGGACTCTGAGCACATTTCAAATACGCTCCTTAGTTACATCATCAAAGTGATTTAAACTTTAAACAGAAACATTCGCTAAACCATCGCTACCTGCAGTAATTGATGTAAACTATCTCCCCAAACTGACCAGGTTAACAAATATTAACCGGTCACTAAAACCAATGTCTAATGTCTGTCTTCTAGTTAACTTTAGCTACAATCATTAATAACACAATATTTTTTTCTCTTCTAAAGATCATGAATCTTTTTTCTGACTTTGTTGAATCACCTTAGCTGAACTAAACTGAGTTGTAAAGTAAAAAATTATATGTTTTATTTATTAGTGTTCTGTAAAAGCCATCTCACAACTTTATCAAATTATTCCTTTTTATAGTTCAATGAGAAAATCCAACCTGTACATCAATAAAGCTAAAAAATATATATTAAACAACAAATATTGGAAATATTTTATCATTTTAAATTGATATTGTATTTAATTGTCAAAAAAAACAAGTCGAAACTAACCTTAAAAATAATTTGTAATACAAAAAGTAAAAGAAAAAAAAACTTTAAAATAACTTGAAAACAAAAAGGAATAAGCTTTGAAAATGAAAATAATGAACTAAAATTTTTAAATAGTTGTTTTAATTAAACCAACATTTTTTTCAACCAGTAAAACTAATTGCAAAATTAATCAGATATATAATGAACTTGCATTTAGTTCATAATGAAAACCTTATAAATATTTTTATAATATTATTAATTCATCATGAAAAAGTAGAACCTGTAAAACTACAAAATATCTAAATGGGAAAATAATTAGGAATCATCAGCTATTGTTACCCTTTTCAGTCATTACTGTTAAATGAGACCTTACGCTTTACTTTACACTATCGAGCTTTACGCTGTAACGTGTAACCTAAAAACAAAGAAAATAAAATGATAAATCAGTCTTAAGCACAGCGGGACTCAGGCTCTGGTCAATACTCATGTGATTTGAGAAGTTTGTGTTTGCAGTTGAAGAACACATTGTTGACTAAAAGCTCTCCGTAGGACCCGACTAATCAAATCTAATAAAGCATCTCTGTCTATTCAGCTGTCACTCACACACTCCCTCCCTCCTTCTGCTCAGTTTCACACCTCCAGGTGTGAGTATGTCTGTGTGTGAGTGTAAGAGTGAACTCAAAAGTCAAAATCATTAGTAAGTGTGAAGCTAAAACCAGCCAAAATCATGTTTTTTTGCATTGTTATTTACAGCTGCTATAATGTGAGTGATAAAAGGAAATAACTTGTCATGTCGATGTTCCCCAGAAATAAACTTAACTTTAAACAAGAATAAAGTTTGACATGAGCGGTAAAAAAAAAAAATGTGGAAATGTTGGCATACTGCTGTTTTCTGTTTTTCCTGAGGGAGGTTGCTTCTTTTCATTGAACCACCATGGGGGTACAAACTTTTGCATCCAAATGTATGAATCTCTCATTAAGGTGGTTATGGAGGGGGAATAAAAATCACATACAGGAAAGGAAATAAAGTATAAATAAAATTTTTTGAGTATAATAAAATAACGTAAATAAATAAATTACCTAGATAGACAAATAGATAGATAATGCAAAAAAAAAAAAAGAAAACAAATAAATTAGGTAGGTTTAATGGTGGTTAAAGCATTGGACTACAGTTCGGAAGATCCCAGGTTCAAACCCCACAACCACCAAGTTGCCACTGTTGGGCCCTTGAGCAAGGCCCTTAACCCTCAACTGCTCAGATATATAATGAGATAACAATGTAAGTCGCTTTGGATAAGAGTGTCTGCCAAATGCCTAAATGTAAATGTTGAATGTGAAAAAATACATATATATATATATTTGAGAGAGACAGAGATGATAGATATTGAATGAATAAAAAATCATAGTGATGCTCGTTTAGTCACAGCTTTAAAGCACAACATTCCAACATCTTGTCTTAGACAAGTCCTAAAGGGCAAAGTGACATGACCGACCACACACACACACATGCGCGCACACTTTCCTAATCCCTCGAAAAGGCCACTTGAAGTGAAGTCAATCTCCTCTGCTCTATTCAGAGGCGATGTGCCTTTGCCATGGTAAAGAGGCCATAGAGGGAATGCTAACAGGTCCTTTGGAGCGGCCGTGCTCTGGCCTGAGGCCTCGGCCCGTCGTTTGCACTGCATAAAAGTGTACTAACTGTCAGGCAGAGGGGGCTTCCATTCACAATGAGGGGGCTCATTCACCTTGTATTCATATGTGAGTGTCTGTGGAGGGGGTGCTCACTATTCAACTGCTAATGTAATGACATCTTCATTTCCACACACACACAAGCAGCGGACGGCCCACTCATCTGTGTATGTGTGTGCATGTGTGTGTGTAGGAGAGGATGGGGATTTGTGGAATGCTATAAAGTGGTTTGAGGGGAGATTGCCGAAGTGAATGCCATCGAACTCCTTGCTAGTTAAAGAAATACAATGTTTAAACAAAAACCCGGTGTAGACGAGCGTCAGGGTGAACAGCAGACGAATGTGGTCACATTAACTGATTTGTGCACAAATTCTTTATATATTCGCCAGTATCAGGACCTTGATTGTAGACATTATGTCCCTCCTGGAGGTTTTTCCTCAAAACCCTTGTGGTCATGATTGTCTCTTTAACAATCGCCCATTTTCTCCGCAGGTCACTAATTGTCCTAAACGATCTTAACATGGAGATCATGACAACTAGTTTTTCAACACAACTGTTTTCTCATCGGTGTAAATTTGACCTTTTGACTGAAACAGTAAAAAGTGAACAATTTGTTAAAATCCAAGCAAATTACACTCAAAGTGGCGCAAACTATAACACAAAGGCTAAAACACAGTGGCAAAGCGAACTAATGTACAGAACAAAAGCTAGACAGCAAAAGTGAAGAAAGACTGCAAGTGTGAACGCTAACTCAGCAATAAGGTTGATTTAATGAATAAACGCTAACCCACTCAGAGAGTAAAAGCTAACACATAGAGAAAGCTAAGATAAGACTACAAATTCTAACAAGCAACAAAGGCTAATCTTCAGAACAAGCACAATGCTGGCAAGCTAGACATAGATAGAAAGATAGCCTAGAGATAGAAAGCACATTTGGAGGATAAACACAAACCCAGGAAGTGAAAGCTAACCTAGTGAGGAAGCTAATTCTAAGAAAAAAATCTCTCCCGCGGAGAGAGAAAGCTAAGATGGAGAGCAAAGGCTAACAAGCAGCGAAAGCTAACATGGAAAACAAGCACAAGCCTAGCAAATGAAAACAAACCTTAAGAGAAATAGAAAAATGTTTCAAGTATGAATGCTAGCCCAGTGAGAAAGATTTCAATAATTCAGGAAAAAGGAAATAAAGGAAAGCAAATCTCCAGAGTGAATGCTAACATAGAGAGAGAGAAAGCTAATACAGACACAGCAAATGCTAACAAACAGCAAAGGCTAACCTAGAGAAGAAGCACAAGTCCAGGAAGTGAAAAACTAACCTTGAGAGAAAGTTAATTTAACAAATGAAAGCTAATATAGACTACAAAACTAACGTGCAGAGAGAAAACTAAGACAAAGAGCAAAAGCTAGCAGAGAGACGAGCACAAAGTTAGAGCTAGTCTAGACAGAAGGCTAACACAAGGAGCAGAAATTAACCCACAGAGCTATCGCACTTTCCTTTTTTCTTCTTTCTTAATTCTAGACTTTCAAGATGAATTTTAATATTTATCCTTTGATGGATTAGTAAAGCTGTAATAATTCTGTAACCGCTGTGATATACAAAAACATTAGCGCATGTTAGAGACGGAAGGAAAAATCCTTTTGTGTGGCGATTGCATCTCCACACTGACTCCAAAACAGATTTTTTTTCTTTATTATTAATTTTTAATTTATGAATGTTTTCATTTAAGGTGGTCAAATGTTCCTGTATAATCTCAAAGTGCCACAATCTAAAGCTTTAACTGTTTCATTTAATTTTAAGTTAAATTTTAACCTCTTGTATTAGAGGTTATTTGTACTAACTGTAATAACTATTTAACTAATGTTATAATGAACAAGCTACATTTGATTACATAATGAAGCTGTTGAATAAAACTTTCAAGATATAAGAAACTTTATAACAACCTTTTAGTTATTTTTTATTTGTAATAATTGTAAATAATTTGTAATTAATAAAAAAAAGTTAAAAATTAAGGAAATTTACATTTATAAAAAAAAAAACATTTTAAACTTTTAAACATTTTAAACTAAATATGTTCAGTTGTTTTAATTAAACCACCTTTTTTCCATCATGAAAAGGTCAACCAGCAAAACTGTTTGCATAATTAAATCATATATATAATAAATTTCCATTTAGTTCGTAACAAAAAACCTTATAAATATTTAAATAATGTTATTATTTCATACTTTTTTTTAAAGAAAAAGTAGAAGCTGTAAAACTACAAAATATCTAAATGGCAAAATAATTAAGAATCACCAGGTCAAGGTTTTAAAGTTTTTATCAGGATATTTATGAGTGAGTGAAAAGAAATATCCAGACACTAGCTATAGGATTTATTTAAATTAACTTTTTAAGATATCATTTGCTATTCAATACACTCTGTCCGTCTGTCAACAAGCTTTCGTATTCCCTTATTAAAATGATTTAGGCTGAGCTGCGGGTCACGAATGCACTGCTTTTCAGGTCGTTTTCAGGGGACCTTTATACACGTCCAGGTGAAAGTCTGATGGAGCGAGATTACAACTACAGGGAACATGCTTTAACACCTCAAAACTTTTTTGCAGTGTCCACAGTGTGTGTGGAAGTGTGCGGACGTGCATCGCCATGCAATTTCACAAAGCCCCAAAGTTTAGGCTTAAGATCTTCAATAATCATCTAGTTGTAACAACCACTGATGATTGTTAAACCTTTTTCCTGAGAATGTTCCAATACTGCGCCTTGAGGTCCCCAGAAAACTGTAAACATTTTTTTTCAGCCGATGGTTGATTTTTGAACTTTTTCTCAGTCTGCGATTGAGGATGTTTCCATTCACTAAGCTAACATTAACCTTCCTTAGAGTATCGGTCCACAGAAAAGGAATCACTACATGCTGATCATCTTTCATGCAAATAACAAGCGGGGCGTCTATTTTTTGCTCGCACCGCAGTTACAAATGAACTAATAAAACACGTTCACAACTGCATAGCAGTGACTGGGGAGACAGTATCCTTCATCGGAAAGCACTGATAAGACAATGCGGACAACAGAATGTTTAGGACAACCGGAGAGCGGTAAATTTTTGACTCACCCTTGTAAAATCGTGATATTTACCTACTACAGCAATGCAATACAAATCAAATCAGTATCGTGATGATATCGTATCAGATGGCACCAGGTCATTCCCATTCCTACCATGTGTGTTACAGCGCCTAGTGCACATAACAGGGGAGTGAAGCAAGAGGAGGCAAAAATTCCAGAACTATGTTTCTGAATTTTCCAAAAGACTTTTTACTCTATCTGATTGTTGTGGACGTGTATAGGAGTGGTGATGAACCATCCTGACTGTCAGTGTTTATGCTGTCTTGTTTAGTGCGGCTCGTGTTGCGCAGCAGCCTGGGAGTCTGTGACAAACATGTCAATCATGCGAGCGTTTTATGATTTCAGGCTACGACTGCTACAGCAGTCATGGAGGTCTCTGATCAGCTGGTGACTGAGCTGCTCGCGTTCACATTTTAATACCAAACATTTTAAATATTTGACAATATTTTCCCTGAAATTTTTATTCTCATATTTTAATAAAATGCCAGAATTGAGACTTTAATCTCTATCTAGTGCTGGAAAAAAAGGGAAAAGAACAAAAAGAAATGTCGATGAAACGTTCAGCTGGATTTGAGCACAGTAAGGAGCGGCACTGGTATTTTGAGCATGAAGGTGAAGCCAAGGTTGAATGTATGAGAGAGTGTGTGTGTGTGTGTGTGTCAGTATGCCTCCTGCCTGAGCCAGATTGAGATCAAAGCAGTTTTTGGAGGAACCCCGCTACGCTTTGCTGCCATGACGTCATTATGCCGCTGCACTACTATTGGTTGCTCAAGGGCAAAAAAAAAAAAAAAAAAAAGAAAAAAAAACTCACCATCTTGCTTTCTTTTTAGTTACTATACAGAGACATGTGACTGAGAAAATCTCTCTCTCTTACACACACGCACATCAGTGTGCATATGATACAACTTGTGTGAGTGTGTTAGATGAGTGTGTATTTGAGGAGTGATGGATCAAGGGCACTTTTTCGACATTTTTCCTTCTCATCCCTCGTCCTCTATGGCACTGCAGAGAAGCGTCCCGCTGCGCGTGCACGTGCGCGAGTGTAAGCGTGTGTGTGCGCGCAAGTCCACAGTAGGAGACCCAATCCAGGGAACAGAGAAACGATATTTTGGGATCAAAACATCAGCAAGAATTTTTTTTTATTTTTATAAATAAATAAAAAAGTAAGGCAGGAGCTCGAGTGTACTCACAGTCACAGCCTCCGCCTTTGTTTTACTACAAAGTGTCAAATCCTGCGCTTTGAAAAAGCAAGATGGAAGAATAAAGAGATCAAGTTGGCACAAGGAGGTGGGGGGTTGGTGGAGTTGCCATGGTACCATACATATTTGTAAGGCCAAAGAAAATAAATAAATAAATATGACCCAGATTGACACCACGAGGCTGTGTTTCATAATGCAGGTACCAGACGTGACTTAGACACGATTTCACAAAAACATGAAATTTTACATATTATGAACATAGAACAACATTATTATTATTATTATTATTATTATTATTATTATTTTTGTGTGTGTTTTGTTTTCTACTTTTGTTGCTGGAGCTCTGAAGCTACAGAATGTCACACACCCTATACACTCTTTATCCCTGTCCCCATACATTTCAAATCTAATCTGAAAGTGAATTTATCTGAAGCGCATCTACAAACTAACCTTTATCTCTGGAGATACAGAGGACAGCTTTGTGTACCATGATTTTCCCCCCTATATCAATGTCATACTCTGGGTTTATTTCTTCATCATGAGGTGCATAAAATGTTCTGTTAATGTAACTCTATAGTTAAGAATTATCCATGAAAGATTTTACTACAGTATGATTTATAGTCTACTATAAATAAACTCTAGTACATACCATAATATACAACATTCACTTCAGATACTTCGTTGGGTACCGTTGTAGTACTATGCTATGTACCACCTCACTTAGGGTTAGTGGTGAACATCTGGGTACACATGTATCCAATATTTTTTAACACTTCTGGTTAGGTACAGTACATACAGTTGAATATTGAGCTAAACTTTAGTAGCCATTGCTCTACCCAGTAAGAACCATGGTATTCACCAAAGTACCGTGATATATACTATGTGCCATACTAAAGTATATGTACCAAAGTATTAGGGATGGGAATCACCAGTTACCACCTGATACAATATCACGATACCTAGGTGCCGATTTGATTCAAGTTGGGATAACGAGACCTTTAACCTTTTAAAACCTTAAAAGTTTTATGCCTTAGCTTTATTTAACAGCTTCACTGAAGTGAAGTAATTGAGGAATTAAATGTAGCCCTTTACTTATAACATTAGTTTTCTCACTTATAAACCAAAGAGTTTCAAATACAAGAGTTTAACACTAACTTCAATTAAATTAAACAAAAAGCCAGATTTGTACTAAGCAGCAGTATGTACTTCTCTCATCTGCCATAATTATTTCTAAACATAAATATTAGCAAATAATTCACTCCTACCACACAGGATACCAGTTTGTGAACAGTTAAACACAAAGAGTGAACATAAATAAGTACCGTGGTCCTATACACCATAATACCACCATGGTAGAAATGTCTTATGGGGAGGGTCGACCTTTACACCTGTAATTTTTCAGGGTGTTTTTTTTTTTGTGCATCTTGTTGCACATTTGCGTCATATTGCTAAAAAAGAAATCCATTTCCGATGATCAGATTCAGATGAGACACAACGATCAGTATATGTAATAATCTTCTATAAACAGTTGATATCAAGATGTTTCTGCTACTTATGCCTTCATAAAACCTTTATAGCAGATCTTTGCTATTTTTTTCCATATTGTTGGTCTTGCTTTCCTGAGAAGGTCTTTATGAGAGCCAGTTTCATTATGGTGCTTAATGGTTTTTGCAAATGCACTTGACAAAGCGGTTCTTCAAAGAACTATTCCAGAACAGCTGACTGTTGTGTCTTAAAATAACAACTGCCTGTTGTTGTTACTTAACTACCTTAAGCATATGTGTTATTTCATAGTTTTAAAATCTTCACCTGTAAGCCTTTATTTAAAAATCCTTAAATAAACAATTAATAAATAAATAATACTGAACTTTCACATCAAACACGCTGCTTTTGAAAACAGTTTGCAAGGAATGAATCATAAAGAGACATTGCACTCGAACAATCTCAGAAAAAAGTGTGTCAAGTCGTAATGCATTATATCCCACTGCTATTATTTTAATTTCTCATGTACTAAAACATATTTTACAGCTGTTTTATGTTACAAAAACGATGATTTGTTGGTTAAAAAAGCCGGTGTAATCAGTTGAACTAAGTGAGAGAATCCATCCTCTGACCCTTTTGGCCGTTCTGCTTCTATTTGGCATGTAAATCATCTCACCTTAGCCCTCATACCTTTAATTAAATTACTCCAGGGGGCCGTGAGGTGTTAATTACAAAAACACAGAGAGTGTGAGTGTGTGAGAGAGTGTGTGTGTGTGTACAAAAGATCAGCATACAAGTGGCTCATTCTAACTTCAACCCTAAAAAAAAAAAAAGTCATTTGAATATTCGCCTCTTAAGCCCTCTCTCTCTCTCTCTTTCATTCATGATTCCTTTTCTCGATGAGTTATAAAGCTCATACTCATACGCTACTCACCAGCCTCCGAGCAAACTCTTTATTCTCTGACAGGAAGCCATAGCCCGGGTGGACCTGGGTGAACAATAGATAGATAACGGTGTTAATAGATAACACACTTGATTTCTTGTATAGATGAACTTTTTTTCATTCACACACACACTCACAGCTTGAGCTCCTGTGGTTCGGATGGCATCCATGATGGCGTCCATGTTAAGGTAGCTCTTATTAGTCGGGGCTGGACCTACACACACGGCCTCGTCCGCCATCTTCACGTGAACCTGAGGGGGGAAGGAAAACACAAAACACACACTTGTAACAAACATATACAGTTTTTAGTACAGGTGGTTACAAAGTTTGTTACAGGATGACACACAAACACGCAGACAGACAGCCCATTAGGAATAGTGTCCAGGTAATGAAGTGACAGACGTCACCTAGGGGAAGCATTAACAACGTCAACTGCATCAACAAGAAAGCGTCAAAAAACACCCTCTAACTAGCTGCCGCCTTTCACGGCACTGCACTTAACACGCAAACGCTAGGGAAGAGACGTCGCGGCGCGCCGCTCAAGTGTCGTCCTGCGAGTCGGGGTCAAGAGCGATGACCTCTCTGGGTTTCCACAGAGAGCCGAGTTTTCTCAACCCCATCATGACTGATTTGAGTCGTTAACGGTTATTAAAGCCTGCAATGAGTTAGTCTGGGTGTAAGTGCAGTGAAAACACTCAACAGGAGGGCACTCAAACCAGACCCGGGTGTCAAAGAGGGGTAAAAGCAGAGCTCGGGTGATTACGGGAGGCCCTGGTGGGATGCGTTATTAGAGAGAACATGCAAATTCACTATTGGCACAAATTCCTTGTCCACACTTGAGACTGAGATATTGAGATTGGACATGACGTACAGTATTATTCAATTTTCCATCCTAAGCACTGCACCGAGGGAGAATAAATTACGGCAAGCATGCCGTTCCCACAGCAACCAACATTTTAACTAATACTTGCACTTTTTACTCGGCACATTTAAAAAACTGTTTAAACCAGGCAGCATCAAGAAATTCTGTTTCATCCTCTTCGCAGCCTCTACAGCCTCGAGGAGATCACCAAGAATCAGTACTCAGTTCAGTTATGTTTTCTTAAAAAATATATTTGTAAAGCTCAGTGATCGGATCTCTGCAATGCTGATCAGACACTTCAGGTTAGCTTCTATTATATCTTCATTTGTCAACACCAGGGGATATCAGACTAACATTTTGAATCTTTCTGGATGGAGACACATTATCTGAACCTGAAACATAGCTAAAACGAGACACGGGTATATGAGATAAAATGTTTGAAAGGTATTTGCAAACTAAATCTGGACTATTCGTTTTTTTGTGTAGTTGCCCAAATAGCTCTTTGTAAACATTACTTAAACTGAGCAAAATAAAGTGCATCTTTTTTTTTTGGATGGGGTTGTGAATGTGATGTCCTATATTAGAAAACCTGCTATGAGGTCTGTTTAAAGTGCTATGACTTTTTCCACCTCATAAGAGTAAACACGACACAGCAACAGGAGTCCTGCAATTCCATCACATAATCTCTAAAACCTCATGATTCACAATCAACTTCCCCTCAGTCAAACACTGAGAAAAAAATTTGCACTACTCAGTAACTAATCTTTATTTATACCGTATCATGTGCTTTTCTAATCATTTCCACCATCATTGTATTGTGTTATTAAAGTACACTGTAGTTCAACCCCTTTTTTGTTTTTAACTAAATTACGATCACAAAACCCATCACGAATTCTTTCACGGTGCGGTCGTCAAGCCATCTGCATGGTCAGTGGTTTTTACAGAGTGCTTTAATCAGGATGCATGTGTCCTGTCTGTCTCCTGCCCTTGTAAGAGCTTCGTTCTCTTACACCATTTGTCTCAATAAACCCTGTTCTCCATCTGGCAGCGAGGGGAAAGTTCACCTTAGGCAGCGCAGGATCGTCCTGAGGCAGAAGGAAACCAGGGTTTCCCTTCCCAACAACACACTAACAGCAAAAGACATCATGAAAATTCCAAAAATATACTGGAGATTAGAGCAGGGTGAGAAAAATCATGTTTTTTTGTTTTTTTTAATGGACACTGGTCGATCTTTAATGATAAGCTACGTATTTATGATATGTCATAAATGTTCTGTAAGAAAATGGGAAATTAATGGAGTAATTCAATACACGCCAATATAACACCCTTAATAATAACAATAATAATATTAATTAAAAAAAGAAAAACATTAAAATTATGCAAAGAATCTTTTAGATTGTATAAAAGCAGAAAGATTAATAGTTATAAAAAGATTTTCCCTTTTTTTATTTATTTTTTTTTTTTTTTAGATTTTGAATATGAGAAAGGCTGGCAGTAGAAAAGTAATTATTTTAAATGATTTTAGAAAACATTGTGTCTTAACTCTTCAACATTTTACAGTATAATTGTTCCAAAAATGTAAGTTACATCATTATTATACTCAAAGTAAGGAAATAAAACATGTTTACAAGACAAATAACCATTAATAAACATATTAATACAGGCTGCCAACCCCCTCTGCTCATGAAAAGTCCAGAAAAAAAAAATAAAGACCAACCCTAAAGCCAGCAAATATGGACTTCTAACCCAAACTCCACTCGTATGCGGATCAAGCGCTCCCCTGCCGTTCTGTTTAAGGAGATCTTTATTTAAAAGCTCTTTAGAAGCATCTAATCAAATGCACAACATCACTCCTTCCCCCAACCCCTTGCTTTTACCCCAAACCTTATCCCCTCCCCCGGTTCGGGGTTCGACAGCAGGGGGGACGGCGTGGACTTTGTGTGAAAAAGCCTTCGCATGCATATGGAAGAGGGGGATGAGTGACAGCCATCAGTCACGGGGGAGGGGGGGGAAACGGCGAACGGATGAAGAGAGCACGGAGAAGTGGAAGAACAGCAGCTTCTCCGCATGACTTGAACAACTGTTGCTAAAACCGCTTACCGCGCTCGAGTCTACGTCACTGTGCACAGCGACCGTCCTGATCGCCATCTTCTTACACGTTTTCATTACCTGAGGGTAAAAAAACAAAACGTTACAAAAAACTATGCAGCAAGTGTGACATCTGGATCGGGATAATAATAAATTCCTGTACCTAAATATATTCCTGTGGCATATCAGAAAACATATTATGTGAATATAATAGATGTTAAATATTAAATCATACTATTCTGTATAGTGTAAAACAATCAAACAAACAAACCATACAACCGAATATATAATATATATATATATATATTTCTTAATATTAAAAACAATTCAGATTTAGGGCAAAATATGATGGTCATTCAAGTCAAACCGGGACTACTGATTGCGCAGAATGACAGAACACAGTTATGAAAGTAAACACTTCTTTTACTTTTATTTCTTTATATAATCCCCTGCTAATGCACCCAATGTCACTCATGCCAGTGTTTCACTAGTGCTTGGATACCATCAATGTAAAAAAGTTCTCTTAGTATGCTGAAGTAATGATCGGACTGCCTGTTCCACGTCTGAAACACTGGCGTCCCAGGAACTCCTTTAATGTCCCAAACATGTCTTGGATCGAGGTCGGGATGTGGCAATAACTCCTGTCACGAGTTCGTGTGCCGTCTAAGTGGTGTTGGTTAAGGAGTGTGTGTACAGTTTCCACAGACAGACGCATCTCTTTCAACAAAAAGTTGAAGATTTTCAAGGATCAGGGATCCACCTTGGCCTGGATCATCGCACACGGATATATAGACTTCTTTATACTTTCTTGTGCATCATTCTAACGTTTTACGGCTTGTTTTACTTCATTCACCAGTAACTTCATTACAAATCCCGGTTTGACTTGAACACCCCCTGTAATTCAACTCAAAGCATATTTTGTTTCGTTTTGAACCTGCCTTTTTGTATTAACACTTTTAGTTATTTAAACGGTTTACTTTTACCCAAAACAACATTTAATCCCAACACAACTTAATCTCCTTCCGAATGTTTTAAGCTCTTATTGTTAAATAAAAAAAAAGAAAAGTAATCAAAGCCTGGTACAGAACAATGAACCTAAATATGATGCAAGTTGTGCTCTTTTGCTGCTTTTCTCTCTATTGTGCAGCGTTTAGAGTTGTGTTAAAAAAAGTTAATTAATTAATTAATAAAAATCACACATCATTACATGAGAATGTGTTGGTGTTAAATGCCAGTGTACATGTTCGTTATGAGTTTACGACTATACATCAATGTTGTAGTGACCCCACACTGTAAGTGCCTGAGAAGCTCAACAACACACACACACACAAACACTTTCTTTCTGATAATTCGCACACAAACACACTGCACTTACCCTGCAGGCGATCTCTCCTCTGTTTGCGATGAGGATCTTATCAAAGGTCTGCAGGAAGAGAGCCAGAACACAGAGCGATTAGGACATTCGTTTTGACAACAAATCATTTGCCCATGTGTGTGTGTGTGTGTGTGTGTGTGTGAGCACTTTCTCTTCCCGACACTGAATCTTAAAAAATAATAGACGTGAACATTTATCATATAAAAGGTGTCCAAATTATTAGTCACAAATCATTATCAGTCTATCCATCCTTTCATCACTCCATTCAACTTCTATTTCAATATAGATTCATCCACAAATCCGTTCATTTCAATTCATCTATCACAACCCATCTCACAATTCATCTATCACAATTCATAACTACACATCCCACTATCCTTTCAGCGCGACTACTCATCCATTCTATCAGTCCATCTCTGTATTTGTCTATCTGCCAGTCCTCCTACAGTCAGAACACATTCATCTAACATTAATCTATTCAACAAACTATTAAACATTATTAAATATACATTCTCTAGTCCAACTTTTCTAATCTCATCCACTGCTACAATTTAACCACTTGTCCATCCATGACCAGTGTCTGTCCATCTGTGGCTCTATTTGAATATTTTAACGATACACCTCTCCATACATCAAGCATATCTATTCATCTTTCTATATAAACCATTCATCCATCTATTTACAGTATCTGTTTGATTATCTATCTATCTATCTATCTATCTATCTATCTATCTATCTATCTAACCAGCAGTTAGTCCATCCACTGATTCTTTGGCTGATTCTGTATATTTTACCCGTTATCTAATTATTCTTTGATCCTTCCGATCCATCCATCTCTATCTTATCTTTTTTTCACAAATTCTTTCATATTTTGTTTGTTTGTTTGTTTGTCTGTTTAAATTAGGTTTTATTGCCATATCAGCGTCAAAGGCTATTTCATGGAAGACACAAATTAAACATTCAACCGATTTATACAAACTAATATATTATAAAGTTATAGATATAATGTAATGGATTTAAAAGGTTTTTTTAATTAATTTATTTTTTAAAAAGGATAAATAAATAAATATTACGTTATAAAATGGCCTGGGCCAGAAGAACAAGATTTTATAAAATCTTAATAAAAAACAAAAAATAAATTATATATTTTTTTTAATTGTAAAAAATGAAAATAAAAATAAAAATTTTGCTAAAAAATATACAAATCAAAAAAAAATAAAAATCATTAAAAAAAACTATTAAAAAAGATATTTTTTAAATAGATCTATACGTTTATTCATTACTCATATAAAAGTATCCAACCAATAACTATTCTATAGTCTATTCTTTCATCTATCTATCTATCTATCTATCTATCTATCTATCTAATCAGTATGTTGGTATTTATACTCATTCTGGTCTACAGCGATTTTGTAAAAACCTCACCAATCTTCTTCAAAACCATCACAGTTGAGGTTTATTTACAAATCCAGACCACTTAGTAAAAAGCTCACTCACTAATCTAAGCTGTACGCTGTAGCCTCCTGAGTAAACACACACTCATACACACACAGGATTCCAGCAGTGATACCTTACAGTAAGCAAATGTGTGTGTTGCATTCCTAAATCTGTACCAAACACCCCCCCAACCCACACACACACACACACACACACACACACACCCCTTTGGGCACCGGCTGTTTGAAGGCAGCACATCAAAGCACCAAGATGCTGCCGTGTTTGTATTGGAGACTGGGCTGCTGGAAACGTGTGTCCCACGTGAGCACGTGGATGAGCTCGTATGTCCTCTACTCTGACTATTCCCCGGACCGTTTCTTCAAACCTATTAGTGATCAGACCTGATCCTGGGTCTCTGAGTAGTACTGAAGGTGCTGAAGCTCACCTTCTCATCGAGGTTACACACAGTGGAGTAGCAGGCATGGCGGCTTATGAGCCAGCACGTGGGCCGCAGAGAGGCGAGCTGAAACACACAGTCATAAAAAAAATTTATAAAAATTTTAAAGGTATTTTAATCTGTTATATTGCAAAATATGTAACATGGGACATCCCATCATGCAAACGTAGTGATGTAATCAGGTAGTGAAGTGAAGTTTTGCTTTAACACAAATATAGCCAAGCAGCCAAGGCTAAGACTGGGTGACAAGAATGAATATTTAACACACCTGAATGACTGATCTGATTGGATGAGAGGCATTCAACAAGTGATAATAATAGACAGTAACAGCACTGGGATATTTAACTATACGTATCACTCCATGTCAACGTGTACCAATAACCGCTAATTACACTAACTGTCGGTCACAGCGTAGGTGAAAGTAGGTCTGTACAGACGGCAGTACTAAAGGGAGAGCAGCGGCCAGCCAAAAGACACATTTAAAACCAGTCACGGCACTTTAAGCAAAAAAACACATCTGATAGCATGATGTCATCTTAAACATCAGTTTGTCTAAGTACTATCAGTCTGTGTTTGACTGATGGCACTTAGTAACCTAGTAACCCAGTGTAATCTATCTAATGACAGAAACTTTAAAGCACTTTTGTAAGTCGCTCTGGATAAGAACGTCTGCCAAATGCCGAAATGTAAATGTAAATGTCTACTTTATAATTGTGACTTCTAAGTTGCTCCGAATCGCCTCTGAACCATCCGTTTTTTTATTTACGGTTACAAAGCTATCTAGCTTCTAACACAAGACTGAATCCCAAAAAGTCATGAAAGTCAGCACACAGGCTGATGCATTTAATTACATTAAATGGAAAGTTAGTGCACAATGTAGTAGCTGTCGCTTTAACAAACCTGACTGGATTCTGTTAATTATAACCACTGTTTGTCAATTTATTTCAAATAAACAGTGATCCTGGATCAGTCATATGCCAGAATGAATATTATGATACTATTAATAAAAAAATTCTAATAAAAATTAATAAAACCAATAAAAACCATAATATGGTTATAAAGCAGTGATGATTGGGCCCAAGCACCTGAGCCATTGCCACCCAGGTGCACCAAAAATACAGTGAGAACAGTGGGCACAGGCTTTTAAAGGGACAATGTGCCATAATGAAACATAATAACTAACGAAGTTATTAACCACTTTCTGGCACAAATTCTCACCACAGCTGAAGCTTTTGATATATCAAAAATCCCTTCGTGATTTGGCATCCTCTACCGTATGTCTTGGTCCAGTTTCCTGGTGATCGTATAAAACCCCTAGGAAGAGTATATCCAATTCTATTGGATGCATTTTGCAAACAAAAATAACTGACTTCCAGTTGAGAAGAGCCGTAGTCCGAAGAGCGTCTAAGTGTTTACTGGGTTTTTACATGGTTAAGTGCTAGTGTACATGATGATCTATGCAGAAAATGTTCCTGTAAAAGCCACAGGCCACGCCCAGGGCCCTGACGCTTAGGCGTCCTAATGGCAGCAGATTCCAACATGTATGCTGACTTTCATGACTTTTTGGCCAAACAAATCTGTTGATAATAAATGGTGTTTGTGGAAAGCCTAATATCACAATCAAGGTTGTGCTGTTGTGCTGAATATCAGCACAAATGTGATGCCTTTGCTGATATTCACTCAATCTTGTAAGATACTGCTTTAACAAACAAATAACTGGGTGCCATTAATTATAATCACTGTGGTATTTTATTTCAGATGAACACTGATTCTGGTTCAGTCATATACCAGAATAAATATCAAAATACTGATTAAAAAAAATTAAGACAATAAAAGCTATAATGCTGAGTAAATACACCTCCTTGTGCACACTATGATTACGTCATTTAGGTCATGTGATGTGGACAGTTAAAAAAAAGGACAGATAGCACAGGACAAGGTTAACGTGGAGCTCGTATTTATTAAAATGCTATTTTTTATGTGATTATATTTTCTGAGACACTGTTAAATGAGCTGAATTGCAGTCGAGACTCGTATTTAACCTTAGCCTCATCTTAAAAAAAATAAACTTGCTAAAAGTAAACAATATGCATATCTAATTTGTGCATTAAACATTCTGAAGGACTCAGACGCACAGAATAAAGGCCAAATCCCAAATACATGCCTTCTTATTTGAATAGTGCACTACGTACGTCATAGGATTGCATTGTCATAGCCTAGAAAAAGTGCACTAGAGCAGGCATAAGAGATGTATTTGGGACTGACCGTAATATTCGGCTAACCAGTTAGCCAAGTGCTTTTCTTCTGCAGCACAACAACATGTCGTGTTACTTAAAAAACATTCTGTATGACTTTTTAAAGCTGTGCTTTCACTATCACCTCTATGAGTCTGTGTTTAAAAGAATGAGAATCACAGGCTCACCTTTACAGCGTGCAAGACTCTTTGAAAGCTTGGCGTTATCCTGTAAGCCGCCATGATGACCGGTGCTTGTGGCTACTGCGCATGCGCAAATCCAGGACGTAACCTACAGCAGCAGCATTGGAGGTGTTTTCACTTTTAGCCAATCACCGTGCAGAGGAGTTATATCAGCAAATAATATCTATTATTTACTGTATATAATTCTGATGTACTATGGAAAAAAATAATAACTGTTATTATAGACAGTACCCATAAACACAGTTTGAACACACCTTCTAAATCAATGTTTGTTAGTTTATTGTGATTTATTTTATACATTATAGAACAATACTAAAGATTTTAAAATGATGTAATAACACATATGGAATTAAATAATTAGGCAACAACAACAACAGTCAGGTGTTATTTTAGGACATGAAGGTCAGCTGTTCTGGATCAGTTCTTGCAAGAACGTTATTGTCAAGTGCATTTGCAAAACCCACGGAAAGCAAGACCAAAACGTATGTGTATATATCTATCCAAAAAGGGGTAATACTTCTGTTCAAAGGAGATTATTGTATATTTTGGATGCCTTCAGCATTGTTTTACGCTGTAGGAAAAAAATGAAATCTGAAAAAACTGTGGAATTAGAAGGCATGTCCAAACTTTTGACTGGTAGCATACACTTTCATAATGTAGATTTTGTTATTGTAGAAACCTATAATGTATAATGTAGGTTTTACAACTGCAAATAACTATTTATATTTTAACTTAAAAACTATTATATTTGATATAAAATCATAATGCAGATTTTAAATATCCACAAATGTTTCTGATATATTAGATTTTAACAAAATCTTAATGCAAACATTTTATATATAATTATAATTATTTTATTTACTTGCATAGTTATTTTAGTGTATAATTATTTAATTGTATTCATCATGCACACATTAATGCATTACCACTCATACACCACTTAACCACTCAACCTCTAACATTATGTTATTTTCTGATATTTTATTTAAAATCATGTTATTAATAGACATGAATTAGCCTAAGTAAGAAGTGATATGCACATTCAGTTAAATATAATTTTAAAGATTTTGTCTATACTTTTCCTAATAAATGCATACTACCTAAAATCTTTTTGCTGAGAGTTGTTTAAATCTTTTCATTCAGTTATAAAGTACAGTATATAAAGTGTTACATTTAAATTTAAAGTACTGTATATAAAGTGATTATATTTTAAAGTTTTACTTTGTATGTATAGTTTCACCTGTTTATGTAAAACTATATACAAATTCCTTTATAAAAATCCATAATAAATTAAGGACCCATTATGATAAGTCCTTGTGACTCTTTTAGACAAACTTACATTTTCAGGCGAAACTTTATACTTATAGGTCTGTATTTACATCTTAAAGATCTAAATAATTTTCTTGCTTATGTATAAATAAAAAGTTTTTGTTTGTTTTTTTCTAAAAAGAAAGTAGACAACAAGTGTATATTTTTCTTTGGTGTGGTTTCAAGTCAAGTCAAGTCAAGTAGGCTTTTATTGTCATTTCAACCATATACAGTTTAGTACACAGTGAAACGAAACAACGTTTCTCCAGGACCAAGGTGCTACATAAAACATAAATGTAACAACATCAATTAACAAAAACTAACTAGCTAACTAAGAAACCTAATCAGCCGGCTAGCTGAGACAAGACATTAAAATAATAACATAAATTAACAACATAAATTAACAAAAACTAACTAGCTAACTTGGAGACCTAATAAGCCGGCTAGCTGGGACAGGACAGATTTACATTTAAAGAACTATCTATGTTTTTATACAAAAGAGACAACATAAAAGGGCAGGCCAAATGAGCAAACAAGAGCGACAGGGGCAATGCAACAACATGACATTACAATTAATATATTGTATAAAGGTTTACAAATTATCCTTTGTTTCTGGTAAGGTATATGTATTTGTTTATTTTTTTTATTTATCTATTAATGTCACTGAAGCTGTTAAAGAGCTTTTCAATATACATAATCATCCTTCCTTATTTTATAGCACAAGACACAAACAGCCACATGGAAAAATACAATGTTTAGGAAAAGAAATAAATATATATTTTTTTAGATAAATAAATAAATATATATATATATAAATAAATATATAAGATATATATATATCTTTGTTATTGGATGTGAAACATAAACTAATGGTTTTTTTATGCTGCTGTAAACACTGCCAGATTTCTTTTTAAAAAGCTTTAATAGTATTATACAACTGTTTAAATCTACAATATTAATATTAATATACACATACAGTTTCCATTGTTCATTGTTCAAAAATATTGTGTTTTCAATATATATCTTGGGGTTTTATTATTTTAAATTTATATTTCATTACTAAAATTAATAATATTACTTTTAAACAAAACATGGACACTGTTTTTTACACATGTAATAGGCCACACTGTTTTACTCAAATATTTCGCTTCCACTGTTTTACAATATGCATGTTATAGGCTATTGTTTAGGTCTTGTTCTCTTAGAATGTTACACCACAGAAATATACACAAAATAATTAGACAACAGTTTATAAGCCACATGTTTCTACAAAAAGAAAATAGGCAAGTGTATATTTTCCAATATATTCTGGTAAGTTTTATGTATTAGTTTATTTATCCATTTATTTATTGTTTAGGTTAATTGTTGAGCTCTTGAATATACATAATATATGTATGTTCTTTCTAATTTCGCAACACAAGAAACAAAGATCCACATCGACAAATATTTAGAGAAAAACAAATATTTATTTCTTTATACGAGAAATACATCCTTCATAGTTTATAATACACAGTGGATAATAGCATTCTTTTCACAGTGCAATACTGATAAACAAAAAAGCAAAAAAAGATAAACCATTTATTTTATATATACAGTACATTTGACTCTGAATAGAATCAGAGATTTTACAGTGAACATTTTAATCGACAGAAATGACATTTTATGGAGAAAAATCCACAAATATTTTGGAAAAAGTGATGAACCATCAATTGGAGAAATGACAGTAGCATTGTCATCACAGGAGGCATTAAAAACATCACAGAGAGGGTAGGTAATGAAACCTGTAATTGTCCATAACTTATCACAGTATGCGTTTATATTTTTTGAAACAATATCACTATCTTTTAGAGGATTGTCTACATTGTTGATCAGTGAAGTCCGGCTGCGTCCCTTTTTGCAGTTCTTGACAGTTTTGGTCACAAGCCTGGGCGGAAAGAGTTCATAACGAGGTCCTACACGTACCACTCGCTGAAGTTGGACGCTATGCTGCTGTGACTGCTGCTGTTCAGCACGGCAGAGTCTGGAGACATGCTGGTGCTCTGAGTCTCTGAACACGGCGACACCAGGCTGGACGACTCGTAGCCGGAGCTTCCAGTCGGCGAGGACTCGTTCACTGGACTGGACTGCTCGTCGTGAACCTGTTGAGAAAAAAAAAATCACACTGACCTTAGAGACAGCTTGATATGATTTAATTAGGCTACTAATACACATAGCATGACGCACAGCTGTAAACATCTGGTGTAACTCACCTTCATGTGCTTCCTCAGGGAGCTGGGATGTGTGTAGGACTTGTCGCACAGTTTGCACAGGTATGGCTTGTCAGATGTGTGCACATGCATGTGCTTCTTCCTGTCGCTGCTGTTGGCAAAGCGTCTGTCGCAGCCCTCGAACTCACACAGGAATGGCTTTTCTCCTGCAAAAAAATTATAAACAACAACAAAAAAAAATGGTGAACTCTGGTGAATTAACACGGAACGAGCCAATCCTGCCCTTCCTCTGCACTCATACACTCTAAAGCCCGTTTTATGGCTAGCACTCAGTCCTCAATAAAAAAGCGCAATTCACACCTACGTCCTATCTTTAGACCTGCTGTACCGCACACACGCATCTAAACACACACAATGGCATCACGTAACCATGGAAATGGAGGATTAACACGTCGTCTCGCGCTTGCCGATGACCGGAAAAGCGCGCAGCTCAAAAGCGTGTGAAGTGCCTCTCATTACATGTGTGTACACAAACGCGTGGAAAGTAATGGGAATGATTTTAGCCTTAAACAGGAAATGACTTTATGAGGCCTGGAACGAATTAATGCAAATAAATAAATAAATTAATAAATAAATGAACACGACCAACTATGACAACTTATCGTGGAATAGCTTGAGAATATACTGTGAGACTTGAATGGTGTATTCACCTGTGTGCGTCCTCTTGTGTATTTTCAGGTTTTCGGATCGCGCAAAGACTTTGCCGCATCCCGGGAACGGACACGCAAAGGGCTTCTCTCCGGTGTGCACGCGGATGTGGTTGACCAGTTTGTATTTGGCCTTGAAGGCCTTGCCCTCTCTAGGACATTCTTCCCAAAAGCACATGTGGTTGCATTGCTCGGGTCCGCCGACGTGCTCCGTGGAGACGTGCGCTACCAGCTCGTGCATGGTGCCGAAGGTTCTGCCGCAGCGGCGCTTCTCGCGCTCTGGTTCGAGCCACTTGCACACGAGCTCCTGCTTTACGCACTGCTGCCGGACGTAGCGGAAGAACGCTGCCGGGTGATGGTGATGTGCGGCCGCGACGTTCAAGCCGTACTGGCCGTAGGGGTCCGGCCGCGCGTTGGAAACCTGGTGGTGGTGGTGGTGGTGGTACTGGTCCGGCCTCGCGAACAGCGCGTTGTTGGTTGAACTGTGCTGCTCGTGGAATCCCGGGAACAGCAGATGACTCTGTGGGTCCGCGTGCGAGGGGTGAAGCGCTCCGGTCGCCGGGCTGAAGAGGCCGCGCTCTGGATCCGCAAAGCCGCGTCCGCGCAGCAGGAAGTCTCGGGGCGAGCCGAACGCGGAGCCTCCGTATGACGCGCCCAGAGCCGCGTAGCCTGAAGCCTGGGCTCCGAAGGCCCCTCCCTGACCCGGAGACAACTCACCATGGCTCAGCTTGAAGGCGCCCACATGCGCCGCTTCTGCAAAACTCGCGTCCCTGTCGTGTGACTCCGCTGCGTGGTGATGCCGGGAGAAAGGACCCAGGTGACCGGCGTCCAGTAACATCACTGCTCACTTCTCTAGGCTTCTTTTTGGGAATACGGTGCGCAAAATAACCCCAAATCAAAACAAAGCCTGCATGACCCAACGGATGCGGGTTTAAGTTCTGATCAATAAGAGTTTTTTTTTTTATCTTTAGAAAAAAATTTAACCCACAGAATAAGTTATCTTGATGGGCTGGAGATTAAAAGTCGATCTCTGGACGCACAAACTGATGCGCAAAAGCAGCCAAGAGCCCGAAAACACTCCTACTCCTGTCTGTCCGTTAATGTACTACTTTTTCGGCTTTGACTGTGTTTATCTGTCTCCTCGCTCCCCCACGCCCCCTTTACTACAAGAGCCCCGCTGTGCTCCGATTGGCTGCTGTGAATCCCTAATCCGTTACTCGCGTCCAATCAGACGCCGAGGCTCCGTGACTAATCTTTCCTCACTGTTGCTCAGCGTCTCCTGCCCCAGGAGTAGGGGTGCTGTTTTAAAATGTTTGGTGGCGATTTCAAACGAATGACCAGCACATGTTGACCGATAGTAATAAAAATAATGTAATATGCTGGTAAGAGGAGCAGCGTGCCTGGGTAGTTTACGTGATTATATGTAATCCTGTCATACATTTAATACAAAATAAATGAAAAATGCACGTAAGACTGAAGTATATATGTGTAAGATAATACAGGAGGTGTGTATGTGCATATGCATTACCAGATCCAAGAGTCTCAAAAAAATGAAAAAAAAAAAAAATGAACTGTTGCTAGGGTTACGCACGCATCTGGTCGGCTTCAGCCTCTAAACCAGCAAGCTATGTGATACAGCCAGCTGTTGCACTGCGCATAAGGTTGCAGTATACAGTATATAACACACCACTGGTTAACGAGGTGCACTTTATCCCAGACACTCCCTCTTATCTTTTTTTAAATTACATTCTAAAGCATTTACTATAGCCAGTAACATTTTGTTTTGTTTTTGCAGCTGGGCATTAAACCGAGCCACAGCTGGAGTCCCGCGCGCGCTCCTGATGTTGATCTTAAGGAGCGCGCGCCCAGCTGCAGCTGATTCGGTATTTATGAACCTGAACATTGCAGTGCATTACCACTCACTGTGTTCGTACTGTACTGTATGTGGCATGCAGTCTGGGATTAAAGGCACATTAAACGTGTAAATGCGCAAAAGATTTTTCTACATATTTTGAAAAAAAAAAAAAAAGATAGGAGACACTACTGCAAAACAGAATACTGTATTTACTGTAAATGATTAAAACAGAACGAAAAACATACAATATAAAAACTCAAACATTACAGAAGTTATATCTGATTCGAAGACTATTGTGCACTATTTTTTTCTTTAGTTATTCATATTTTTATTAGAGACTTCTTCAAACTTTTCTTTTGTAAAATACACTAGTGACTTAAGTTAACAAGTTGCCCATAGAATAGCTTAATTCAGATCAATAGGCTAATGTTTATATTTGATAATACTATGAATAGATAGATAGATAGATAGATAGATAGATAGATAGATAGATAGATAGATAGACAGATAGACAGACAGACAATTAGCTCAGCTCAGATTAGTGAGCTTTTTTACTAAGTGGCCTGGATTTCTAAATAAGCCTCAACTGTGATGGATTTAAAACAGACTGCTGAGATTTTTTTTAAAAAAGCTGTAGACTGGAACTAGTATATTACTGATTTGATTAATAGATAGATCATTATTATTAGTGATAGATAGCTAATTATTGTCACAGATATATCAGAATAGTTTTCTAATTCGGCCCAATATTGTTGTAATTTAAAATAAATTAAAAAAAAGTTAAAAAAATTAAAACTGAATTGGAATGATGTATTTACCAGCTAAGTAAATGAATTCCCGTTATAAACATTAAGTTAAGGCCTTTAAGACATTTTATTTCCTATTTAATCCATATATTGTTTTAGCTTTATCACAAGCACATAATATTCGAAAGCTTTTCAAAGATTTACTATTCTTAAAATTTGATTTAAAATGTTATTTTGATAAAAGTAACAAGAAAATTCGCTTCATGACCCTAATAGTTCTTTTCATACAGTGTTAATACTCCGAGGCGGAGAATAACCGTATAAATGTTTCGCTGTAAGGATTATGATGATTTGTTAACTGACAGAAAATAAATAGCTTAAATTAAAATGAGTCAAAATCAATACAAGCGATGAAACATATGTTGTTGTTTTTTTTAGGAATTTAAAAGTGTTGGTTAAATATAGGGCACTTAGAGAAAGGGCACTTAATTAGCAGGATATGTTCTCTATAAGTACCACTCTGGACTAAACACAAGGCATTTATCCAGAATACCCTGGCTTCCTCTTTCCTCTTGTCTTGTCACAGATCCTCTCGGAAAGCCAGTGGGTTTTTGTGCAGTTTGTTTGGACAAGCGCGCTCTCACGGCTCAGAGCACATGAGCGCGCAGTAAACAGGCGCAGGCGCGCGCTTTGAACTCAACCGGTATTATGCGGTCGGATGCCACCCGGTTGCCCTGGTGACGGCGGTGATTCATTTTTTTTGCCCTCTCTACAATAAAGTTAGCCCTAACCCGTGGGCAGAGGTTTTTCCCCTTTAAACTGCACAGACTCTCAGACGCCACATGCAATGAAGAAAAAGGAAAAAAGAAAAATCATCAATTCCAGTTTGTTAAAAAGATACCAGGGTGTCTCGTTTTCTCACCTTTTAACGACCCCGGAGATTTTTAACATTCTTCAGGACAACACTGGCTATTAGTCTCACTAAATAACGGATAGACAATAAATAATTTAATTGTCAAACCCTGGGGGCAATAAGTAGACAAACAAGGAAATAAACGAATAAATAAAAAAAATGTTATCTGTAATACATATCTTCTTCTTCTACTTCAATATAATATGAAATTTTATATATATATATATATATATATATATATATATATATATATATATATATATATATATATATATATATATATATACTATTATTAGTTTTAGTAGTAGTAATAATAGTGTTATTGATATTTATTTATTTATTTATGTACTTGTTTATTTATTTTAATAGAGTTTGACAGTTAAGCTATTCAATTATTATTATTATTATTATTATTATTATTATTATTATTATTATTAGTTGTTGTAGTATTAGTAGTATTGTTATTTATTTATTTGATTTATTTATTTGATTGATATATTTTTGTATAGGATTTGACAGTAAAACTATTCCCTTATTATTATTATTATTAATAATATTTTATAATAATAGTAGTAGTAAAAGTAGTAGCAGTATTAGTAGTAGTATTGTTGTTGTTGTTGTTGTTCAATTAATTAATTAATTCATTGTTTTATGCACCCAGGATTTGACAGTTAAGCTATTCACTTATTATTATTATTATTATTATTATTATTATTATTATTATTATTATTATTAGTTGTAGTAGTAGTATTAGTAGTAGTAGGTGTATTGTTATTTATTTATTTGATTTATTTATTTACTTGATTGATTTATAGTTTTTAAGGGTTTGACAGTTAAACTATTCACTTATTATTATTATTATTACTACTAGTAGTAGTAGTAGGAGTAGTAGTTGCATCTTGGATTTGACAGTAAAGCTATGTATGTCTGTATTATTATTATTGTTGTTGTTGTTGTTGTTGTAGTCGTATTAACAACATCAACAATAATACTTTAAATCTTCCCATGCATGCCACAATATTATAACAGACCGAACAAAACTAAATTCTAGCTTTGATTACTTTTTTTAAATAATTATATTATTTTATTAATGTAATTAATGTTTAATTAGACTACTTACCCGTAACTTGTTATCTTGTATAAAAACATCCCCGTTTCCAGTCCCTGTTAAAACACGTGCACAGATTAAATGCTTTAGTCATTAATAAATTGCTAATTCTAGCTTAAAAACTTTAGGCTTCATTTACATTATAGGTGACCAGGTGAGTTCATGCACGTGCTAATGGAACAAATTCGCTCCTACGAGTTGATCAAACGTCGTATACGCTTTAATCCCAAATTAACTGTTTAGTTACATTTATATGTTTATTAGCCTATTATAACATAGTAAATCAATAACCTGTGGTAGGAATAAAATGACTGAACTGCTGTCTGATCGCTAAGGAACGAGTAGTATAGATACAATAGGAACGACATGTGGACTTTTTAAAGAAGAAGAAAATGTCCACAAATATATTGCATATAGTCAAGAATCCTGTGTTTATATGTTGTTGTTGTTTTTTTCTTACTTTTCGTTACTTTTTACTTTATAAGCTGATGTGATAAACGAAAATCGAATGGACTTCAAAGGAAAATACATTTTCAGATCTTTGCTTGTTTTAGTCGTTTTTCATACATGAGAGGAATATTTAGGCAGGACCAAGAAAAAAAATGTTTAAATGTTTGCAAAGAATTTAGATTAAGATTTAAAAAAAAATGGTTCTTTTTTTGTTAGATTTATTTTTTTAAACTTAAATAAGTATAGGCTATAGAGGGATATAATATTCTGTATATACACAGAGTCAGCAAAAAAAGTACACACCCTTCATGAAAAGAGAAACTTGTGCAAATATTCTAATATTAAATTTATTGCTATACCCTATATATTGAAAAATATGTTAATATTGTGATAATAATACGATCATATTATTACTATAAAATTAATATAAAACACATCATATTATATATATATATAGGCCTATATATAGTGTGGTTATGTATGACAGCATCTGTGTCTCTTTTCCCTCGTCTCTTTTTGGTAGTTTCTCTCTCAGACTTTTCCTTGTTCTATGAAAGCTCCATTTCTAATCATGTTCCATCATCTGGAAACTCACAAATGTTAGTCCTCTTGCCCTCCCTCTCCCTCTCTCTCCCTCACTCTTGCTGACTCCCTTCATGTGACAGAAGATGAAGAAGGAAGGAACAAGAAGGAAACTCATACAGAGTAAAGAAGAAAAAAAATAACTGCAACATTCTCCCAGCGCTGCATGTGTTCAACAACGTCCTCGTCACGTCTCTCACTCCACTTCCTCTTCCTCAACACCTCAGCCTTGCTGTGCTTCTTCTCAAAATGGAAATGTTCATAAGGGAAATAAATGCAGTGAAATGTTTTAATTTCAAGCAACATTCTCTGGCAGTTTTCAACCAAGTCTTTATCTGCTGCCTAAGGTGGTAATGTGTCACTATCACACACATGAATTTCAACACGCTTCCCTGTAGTGAGAAAACAAAAAAAAGCTGTCTACTCAAAATTCAGTTGTAATCAAAGTCTCAGGACAAGCCAGATGTTGAATGATGAGAAACGTCTGTATGAGCTGTTGTAAGGAAAGTTGTATAAAATTCCATAACAGCAGGTTGCAGTCTCTTTTCTTGCCCTTTACTGTAATAGTGTCATAGTGTTTTATTGTGATTGGTGTCATGTTCTTATGGATTTAAAGTCCAAAAACTGTCCTTAAACTTCTATATTAAATTAATTTCAATGAAGGCATTTTTCTGGGGGTTTTTTTTGGTTTGTTTTTTTAACAGGGCATTTTTTAAGTTATTGTGAAGAATAGATATACGTTAAAATACTGGAGTATTCCTTGAATTAACACCAAACACAACCTCTATTTCTTTTCTCTGTTCCTATTTTCATGTCCCGGAGTTATGGATCCAACATACTCATATGAGACTCGGTTTTTCCATAAAACTTGAAGCGATTCAGAAGGAAAGCTGGATTAGCATAATGTCTGCATCAACAGGCAGGAATAAAACTGAGCAGGGGATCATGATGGACTCATTCAGAACAGCAGCAGGGGACAGAACCTTCATCACATACTCATACAAGCACTGAGAGAGAGAGAGAGAGAGCGAGGGAGAGCGAGGGAGAGGGAAAGAGAGAGCAAACACATTTCACCCAAAGGCCAGTATGTTGTTTTACAGTCTCTAAACCAAATTATCACAGTCATCTTTACTTTAATTATATCAGCTGATGGGGGTAGATGTGGGTTTTCTGAAAAGATGTCGAGGTCATTTCTCCACAGGGCGGTGAAACAGGGCACAGCGGGAAAACCAGGGGGCCACGGCAGGAATGCAGACAGCTTCAGAGTAATTACTTCAGTTTAGCCTGAAAGCGAGAACACAACCGAAGTGAAGTTAATGACAGTTAGCATGGGGTGCTCCTGTCACCACTGGTCCCTTGATGGGTTTATATATATAGCTATATATACATATGTGTGCGTCTGAGTGTGTGAAAGTCTTGATCCACCCCTCACTTCTTCATATTGATTCAACTAAGTTCAGCATCTATTCATCAAACATATATTACAACACAATTAAATTCTTTATTCTTCGCATATCACTGCTTTTTGTTAGTAGGCGGGGGCACCATTATACAGCGCCCCTGGAGCAGACAGGGTTAAGGGCCTAACAGTGACAACCTGGTGGAGTTGGGGCTCAAACCTTCCGATCAGTAATTCAGAGCCTTAACACACTGAGACACCACCACCCCACCCCTGTACGTCCCAGCTTGGAATGAAAGAAATGACCAAACAAATCTCAAGCCCTGGAAGTGGTTCTGAGTGTTCACTTAAACTCTCAACATGAGTTGTCTATGCAAGTGAAGAAGGCCATCATTAGGCTGAAAAAACGAAATATCGAAACATAGCAGACTGACAGATCAGCAACAGCAAAAGGTCTGGAAGACCATAAAAGACAATTTAGTGAAGAAAAAACATTTCACAACATCCAGACAATTTTTGTCAAATTCTACAGTCAAGAGGAGTCTTTAAAAATAAACAGAGACACTTCACAGCAAGGTGCAAACCACTGGTAACACTCAAGAACAGAAAGGACAGATTAGACCAGAAAACTTTTCGAAGATTTTTTGGACTGGTGTGCCAAAAAAAATATTTGCACCAGAATTTACTTTTACCATTAACAATTAAATAAAAAATAAATAAATAACATAAATCAATTAATTAAAAAAAAGGTAAAAAAAAAAAAAAATAAAAAAAATAAATGTAAATAAATAAAAATATAGGCTATTAAATATAATACCTAAATGTTAAATTTATTAATACATTTTAATTTATTATCAATAATAATTAATAAATAGTAACCTGCTCTCAACCCAATAGAGCATGCTTTTCACTTACTAAAGACAAGACTGAAGGGAGACAGACTCACAAACAAGCAGCAGCTGAAGACACCTGACAAAACATCTTGAGGGGGGAAACTCAGCATTTGCTCAAGTCCATTTGTTCTGGACTTCAGGCATTCATTGACTCCAAATGATTTTAAAGGTAGTATAAAAGGTGATCCTTATGTTTCTAATTACAATACCAGTCAAAAGTTTGGACACAAGTTTGGATTTAGTTTCTACATTCTTGAACAATAATGGATTATTTTTAAAACTATGGCATTAGGTAAAATAGTAACAACAGCAACAGTTAGTTATTATTTTAGGACATGAAGGTCAGCTGATCTGGAGTAGTTCTTGCAAGAACCCATCAAGCACCATGATGAAACTGGCTCTCATGAAGACATGAAGACCTTCCTAGGAAAGCAAGAACAAAACTTACCTCTGCTGAAGAGAAGACATTCATTTAGAGTCACCAGCCTCAGAAATCACTAATTAACAAACAGCACCTCAGATTAGAGCCGATATGAAGGATTTACAGATCATAAGTAGCAGACATACCTCTATAGAATTGAGGAAAAACCCTGAACTTAGAAGGTGTGTCCAAACTTTTGATTGTTAGTGTATGTTAGTTTGTTCCATTATTTATGAGCAGACGGGGAGTGTGTGAAAATGGCTTTAATTTCTGAATTGTTAACGACAAACTTTTGTGAAACTCCTTGAATTGAATCTGAAAGTCGTGACTTCCATTAAAAAAGTCTTTAATTTAAAAATTAATGTTGTGGTGTACAGAGGACAAATGGAAAAAAAATTATAATATTTGTTCCAGGAACCTGACTGTAAATTTTGACGGAATAGTTCACGATTCTACAAACTATTTTCACATAAACGTTTACCAGAATTCAATATAGTTGTCTACTGCAAGTGAGTTTGTAGTAAAAAGGTTTTCAGTACAAGAAAAAATTCCAATGTGTGCTATTCAGTCATGTGTTACATGTATACAGTAGAGAGAGATTTGGTCTATACATACTTTCATTAGACACAAATGGGAGGAAAAACAAGCAGAATGAGTGAAGACGATGTTTTTCCTTTAAGGAGCACTCAGGCATAATGCTTCTCAGTCACACTTCGGATGTCTCCTAATCCAGTGAGAAGTGAAAAGGGGCAATTTATATTAAGTGATTTGATTCGGATAGTTTTGTATTCATAGTAAAGGATGAATATTTGGAATGTGTTTGATTGAATTTCTATCTTTAGTGTTTATTTATTTCATAAATACAAAATCATTAAATATAAATCCATCAAAGTAATCAATTACCTTATATGTCGGTGTGGACTCTGCACATTCTTGGCATGCTTATACTGGAGTTTCATCAGGAGTCTCCTGGGATGCTACTGCAAGAGACCTCAAGAATTTCACACATGCTGTGCACTTGGATGCTTTTCCTATAAATTCTGAATAAAAATGATTTATTGTTTTTTTTTTTACATAACTTGTTTAAGATTAAAGTTAATAAAGTAAATCCCCATGCATATCAACTTCAGTGTTAAATTATGGTTTTCTTTAGAATTATACTGATACACATCTGTCTGGAATGTTACCTGGTACCTCGTACTATAGGTGCTATGTTTTATGTTTTTGTCAAATTTTTGTAAACCTCCCAAGCCAGAAAACATACTTTACAGCTTAATATTTTAAAATGCATTATTAGTACATTTGACTAAGAAATGGTGTCTATTGCAAAAGTTAGAGCCAAAGGATGATGGAAAGTAAGGAAGCCATCATATACAGTATATATATTTTCCCGCTCCATCACATTTGTTTTGTTAAACAGGGGGCTAAAATAGTTTTTTTCTGTACAACATGGCTTTGTAACATGTTGCTTTTTAACCCTGGTCAGACCAACAAACACCCCCCGGTCAACTGGGACGCCCACAACATCCACCTTTTCCCAGGCATTCCGCTTCCCTCATCGCTGTTTTGTTTCGAAACGGGTCTGAGGAGGTCGAAGGTCAGGGAACAATGCCTACAGAGACAGGATTTACCGAGATGGACGACACACGGCCTGAGGCGCTTTGTGGCGGTGGAAGCCCTCGTCCGCCAAGCATCTCCAGCTAACAGGTGATGGTGGAGAAGGACAAAGGAGTTTCACAGTTTTCAGAGCACCATTATCCACACATAACGCCTGCGTTAACAATCAATAATGCACGCTTAAGCCAAGCTGCTCACTAAAGCATTACACTCTCACTGGAGCGACTCTTAAATATATACTCAAGGCAATGTTGATACATATAGTAATAATGATCATATATGTAAATATAATAATATACAGTAGTAGAATATAGAGGGACAGTTACAAGGACATAATTGAGTCAAATCCACAAATTTAAGCACAGAGATGTTAAAAAGGAAGTCAGTCTGTATAATGCAAACCAATAATATGTCTAATAATGTTTATGGAAAACCTTGTTTTTCAGTGCTTACGTACAATCATTTCTAAGTATTATTGCTAAATTATTAAAGATGGTTAGAATATGAACACAGGATGCTGCCATCTTTTCTGAAAGCATTTTTGGTCTCTAAGGTACTAATAATTATACACCTGCTATGTATGTCCCGAATTCTTTCAAACTTATAGACATTATCATTACAAACATTTCTGTTAAAACTGGATTCAAGAATCTTGAATTAAAAAATTTAAACAGGTGAGCCGAGAAATTGAACTGATATAAAAACTAGATCAAATCGTTCCTAAATCTTGTTTTTATAAATAAGCTGGTTATACAAAATGTAGTATAAGGATTACATGAAAATGCTACGCACCATAACGGGCAAATCATAACGAAGAACAAGATTATGTAACCGATACACTCGACATTAGTCAGGATCATCGTTAAACCTTTATTTAAAACCTTAATTTAAAAGATTCTTTATTAAAACTTTACATTAAATTTAATTTATTTCAAACTATTCACTTAATTAGTCAAAATAAGCTGTTCCACAAGTTTTGTAAATTATGATAAAAAATATATTATTTTATTTTATTATGATGGTGTAAAGCTGCTTTGTGACAATTATAATTGTTAAAAGCACTATACAAATAAAATTTAATTGAACTGAATTTAGACAGAAATAATTAGATTTAATTTGGAACAATGCAAAAGTCCCAATCAACGGCCAAAACTATACAATCACAGCATAAGTACTGTATATAAGGTTTTATAGAAAGGAAAAGCATCTTGGGCTTTTTAAAACACTTGCATTGGTGTGTTTTTGGTGAGATGTTTAACCAAAACTGGACATTTAAGTAACCGGGGAAAAAACAGGTCTGATGTTATTTCTATCTATTTATATCTGATTGACTATCTGAATTTCAGATTGACAGGAGTGGAACCTCAGGCGGTCTTAACCAGTCGAATCTGCCTAAAGAGCTCATACCAGTCTGGCCAGTCTCCCCTGACCCCTCTTATCACCACTGTGTTTCTGCCTGCTGAGCTCTTGCTCATTAGCTGTTTTTGTTTCTTGCACCAACCTGTGTAATCTTACAGGCTGTTTTGACTGTCTGAAATCTCAAATAAGTAACAGTTCCAGAAAAACAGGCCATCATCCACCACATCATCGTAAAAGGACAGAGAAAGGATTTCCCACCATTCTGGTATTTAAAATGAGCATTAACTAAAGCTCATGACTCATGGCTGCACTGATATCACATGATTGACTGATTATATAAGGGGCGTTCAGATCAAGAGGCATAAAACCGTTTGACATTTATAGAAGACGTACTGGAAAATTGATGGATAACTTGTCACCAACTCAGCCCAAGCCATTTACACATTTTTGACACATTAAAGGAGTTCCTGGGAGGCCAGGAACTCCTTTGTGTTTTAGACATAAAGCAGGCAGGTCGAAGGCAGACTGAGAAATCTTTGTACACACTAGTGAAACGTTGGATAAGTGCATTAGTGTAGCAGTGGATTATACAGAGAAATAAAGTGAGGTTTTACTCTCATAACTAAGGTCTGTTATTCAGAAGTCCTGGTTTGACTTGAACGCCCTTCGTATAATTGCGTAAACAAGCAGCGTTCCTATTAAAGCGGTCGCCGAGTGTATATCCCATGTAGACAAAGAAGCAAAGGGTGAGCCCAGGAGTATCACATAAACATGCTTTAGCTCGAAGTGTTTTTGATGTTTCACTATAACAAGTGTTAGAAACAAGGATGTGTCTGTGTGGGTGTTTACTGCTCATATTGTTAAAGATCAAAGCCCCGTCCCAAGAGGAAGTCCATAATCATGCTTTCATTGTTTCACTGTTTGCTTAAAGATATGTTTGTGTATAAATAGTATTTTTTTTTTAACCATCAGTCCGGCCGAAGGCAGCACAGCATTAAAGATAAAGAACAGAAAAGAATGGACAAGAAACATTAATGAGATCACAAGAGACAATAAACAGACATTGACAAATGATTAACAGTTATTAATTTGTAAAAGTTTCTATTAATTTAAGGTTGGGGTAAGGTTAGGACTATTGGAAAGGATTTTTTTTGAGATTTTCAAATTTAGAATTTAAAATATTTTAAAATACTGAAAGAAACATCATGATTGTACATGTTCATGTGTACCAAAGTTGATAATCCTATGATTTCAGAACAACTTGTATTAAACGTTTCCAAAAATTCATTTATGCTAAATTAAACTAATGTAACATAAAAACTAAAAAATATATAGACTTTCTCATTGTCTTCATTGTCTCAAACTGTGATGGGTTTGGTAAAGCAGTTTCTGTATTTTTTTTTGTAGTACATATTAGACAAGGTAGATTTTACAGTTAGATTTCTAAAGTAGATTTTTCAATGTTACAATCATTTCATGTCTTCTTACTTTTTCGAAATTTCAAAAATAGTTAATTTTAAAACTTTTCGCTGGCAATGGATTTCAGCGTACCTTTAGTTAAATAAATATCATAATGAAATCATAGTATTTTACTTTAATAGACCCATCATAGACCCCCCCACCCAAAAAAAAAAAAAAAAATCCATCAATCCATCAGTTTGTATTTACCTTTAATAAACTTAGCAAACTGAATTTTCTATTACTTGGACTTCGGCATGTTTTTCGACACGCTTCAAATGCAGAAACGCCCAGTTAAGTGTGTGTGTGCATGTGTGTATGTGTCATCCAGCTTCTAAGAGGGTTTAAATGAAGTCCTCCTTGGCCTCTTGTTCCTTTGTTCCTTTTGTGCGGAGAGAAGAAGCAGTGGCCTCCTCAATGGAGCTCAAATCCCATCAGCCACGCTCCCCACAAGGCCACCGAGTCAATCATAGCCTGCTCACTCACACTCACTCTGTAATTAAAGGGATAGTTTCAGCAAGTATGCCAGTTTAACGATGAATGATAGGAAAGAAGGAAGGCAGACTGGGAATCCCGCTGATGTTTTCGAGCTTGTATGAGGTGCGTTTAGGATCATGGAGGAAGCGTCAGGAAGCCATTATTCTGCCGAGTTATGAATTAGCAGCATGACATTCCTGTGAGAATTTCCATATTGGCATCATGCACAAGTTTCACTATGATAGGTGACCTAGCTAGTGATAGGTCCTTTAAACATGACAGCAGCCATGAGAGCATTTGAGTGTTTGGGTAGAAAAATATCGTTCAAAACACATTTATTGCTTTGCTAGCGCAACGTGAAATATTCCTCTTATATTACAACATAAATGACATATTTTATTTTTATTTATAAAAGGATTGAGTGTTGTAATTTCAATACACTTATAAATACATATCATTTTGAGAAATTAGTTTCTTGTATTATACAATTTACAACAGGCTGTTTCCCATTTATTAATATTTTTATCAGTAGTAGTAGTATAATTGCACTATAGTAGTATATTTCTCCTTATTAAACTTAGTTATGAGTGTAATTTTAATAAAAGTTTCTGAAAAAAATATTTAATAACCTACACTATAAAGAAATCCCATACATTTCTAAATTAATTACTGGTAAGCTACATTAATAAATTACAAGTAACTTTCAAAATTCAATTCTAAATTGTAACTTTATCTTACAAAATAGCTTTACGAAAATATACTATACCCCAATATAATATATAAACAGTCATGAAATCAAATATGTTCTGTTCTGTTAAAAATTTACCAAACATAACTTACTTTTGCAACTGAAAAAAAATGGAAAGAAATTCAATAAATTAAACTTAAATAATTATCACTGTCAAATTTTGTATTTAAACCCATCCTTCATATTTTAAAAGACTGATATTTATTAATCAAATCTAATCTACAGTAAGTACTAAATATATAAATAAATCAATAAACCCAAAGAAACTATGAAATCTTACTGATTAACAAAATATTTCTAATCAACCAAGTCTGTCCAGTGTAACTAAAGTTGACAACCTTAAAAAAGCAACAAAAAAAAGTTGCTGAAAACTTCCCCTAACTTTATTGTAAAGAATAAGTTTCACATCATATTTAATTTTAATTAAACTATTATCATACCATGTACCATATAGTTCGTATAGTCTAGCTAAAAATAGTTTAAACAAAGCTTTAAATAGTAACACATGCCATACAGTGACAAAGTGATTTGTAGATTTTAAATGTTTTCAGTTTTCTACCACAGCATACATGAGCAAGGGGAAAATTGTTAAAAATAACGAATCTTTAGGAAAAGTGGATTATCCAACTGAACTAAAATGTAGCATTAGTTGTTGTTGGTCTTTCAGCTGCTTCTGTCGAAGGCTCGCCACAGCGGACCCTTCAATATGGTAAACAACTTGGCACAGGTTTCACGCCGGATGACCTTCCTGACGCAACCCTCCCATTTTATCCAGGCTTGGGACCGGCACGCGATCCAGTGGCTGGAGTTTGGACGTTGGCTGGGAAACCAAACCCAGGCCTTCAGCATGGCAGGCGAGAGACCAACCACTGAGCCACCGGTGCCCCTGCTAAAGTGTACCATTAGTACAGTAATATACAGTATTGCAAATCTATATTATTTAAAGTTATGTAACAGTGCATGTGTACACTATACAGTATGTTTCAGATCCTAAGTGCCCATGTTATAATCCAGAAGGAGGTGCTGGTGATGGCGGTATTATCTCAGATCAACAGTCTTACTCCAGTAGCTCAATTCATATAAATCCCTAGCCTGTTATATTCAGAGAGTAATCAAAAGCAACTTATCCCTAGAGGAGTATTTCCAGCTCCTCCACACCCTTCTCAAAGAGGGATCATTAGGCTGGATTATGGTGCGTCAGTCCTCAAAACGGGATTAAACCAGATTAATTAACTTCAGGAGTCTTAGTCCGGTCTGATCCCTCTTAAATGAAACTTTAATCAACTACAGCATGTTAGTTACAAGTCCTTCTCTTTGTTTAAGTGTTTTTTTTTGTATGTTCATTAAACATGAAGAAGAAGAATATTTGGAAAGTGAAATATTATTATTATTCTTTCTTCCTAGCTGATGACACGTCGGCCCATCCCTAACAGATGTGGTGTGTCAGTACCAATCAACATTAACCAACACATCCTCTTCATCAGTATATAACCGTTACCCAGCCTTCCCTATTGACACAGAGAGAAAGAACGATGGAAAGGAAGAAAGGAACTAGAAAGAAAGCACCAATCTGAAGGAGGGGCAAACACATGTTTGGGAGGGGCCCATCGCCCATGAGGGATCACTTTTTTTTTCCAAGAGGCTTTGCTTTCTTTATTGACTCCGAGCAAGCCAAATAAGCAGATTGGCCGATCCGTTATGGACACGGGGGCATTGTGGGACAGGACGAGCTCGGACACAGAGCCGCCGCCATTCCCTGCCCCCACTGAGAGCGAGAGAAAGGGGACAAAGAGACCCCCGCTGGGGGAAATCTGACAGAACTGCCCCCCGAGACACAGGGGCACAACTGCCCCCTTTGCCCAGGTGAATAGGGGTGAGAGATGGAAAGAAAGATGGATAGAGAGAGATAGAGAGAGAGAGAAAGCAAGAAAGAGAGAGAGAGAGAACCCAGTCATATCAAAATTTGTATAGAGTGATGAATGTTTTTAGGGAACCATGACAAAAGCTCCAGAAGGCTATGAGACCGAGGAAAAAAACAACAACGAATAAGCAATTGTTGCGGGCAGATGAGAAGAGGGAAAAAAGGAGAGAAGGAAAGAGAATATGGTTGTTCATTGTGCCATAGTCCAAATTGGGAAAAGGAAAAAATAGAAAGAGAATTTTTTGAGATACATACAATTAATTAAGCTAAGATCATACACATTGCTCTCTTTGAAGATGGTGGCATGATGTGTCAGAGCATGACGCGTACAATGAGTCATGTATGACCGTTACACACACACACACATAGGAACACTTGCGTGAATCATGGTTGAGTGGAGTAATTGATTAGGATAGTGGGGCTTGAGTAAGCGCTGGTAAATAGACAAGAACTAGTCTGCATGGGATACAAGCACTTGGCAACAAGACAGAGAGAGAGAGGTGAGAAAGGGGAAGAGACATGACTGAAATAAAAAAGTGAAACGAATAAGCCGTTTTAGAATGGACAAAAAACAGCAACTAGCAAAGGTTCCAAGCAGACGTGTCATGCATTCAGTTTTGTTGAGGAGGCACAATTCCATGGTCGTAGCATCAAAAAAATTTTCCTATAGTAATGTATATAAATTAGATTAATATTTATTTCATATATGAATATATTATGGATATATGGATACATTCAATATGAATATATTTCAGTGTTGTATCTGACAAATAAAACAACTTAATGTTAATCACTTATGGGTTACTCACTGATGCTGAAGACACGTGAACATTCTAAAGCTAGTAATAATTAAAACATTTATTAAAGTCATACTCTTGTCAGTTCATGAGCTGAGCTTGGTCATTCACACCTCACACTACGGTTAACATGACCTCAGTTGGGTATTAGCTCATAATGTCTCTGCTTTACTTCTACAGCCGTGATGGTAAGCGGTCTCCTAGCTCAGTAGCTTAGTACCAGGCAGTGGGAAAGCTGAGGTACTCAGCTCTGGGAGCTATTGTGGTGAATACTGATACGCATAATTAGCAAAGCAACATGAAAAAAGAAAATTAATTTTGGCAGTCAGGAAAGTGGATCCTACCTGACTATTGTTTTATTTATGACCGTAATATCAAAAGCAGTTGATATTCAAGTAGCATCTCATAAGGGTTCTTTGATAACAGTTTCCTTGGCCAACAAATTGACTGCAATGACTCTAGCTTATGTATACAGTAAATTAATCTCTGGTACCTGTGTAGGATGGATAACCATATTCAGCACATACCCAGTAACAGCATGGTTTACAACAGAGTGTGGCATCACAGAGAAGTGGATCTAATCGTACTAAGGGTGGCGTTTTGTTTTTGTCACAGTTTAGTTTTAGTTTATTGTATAGTGCAACGCTAGAAAATTAGCCAAATCTGCTAAAATATGGTTCTCTATCAAGTGTTGAAAATGACGAAGCAATGAAGCAATGTAGAGATACAGGCAACAATATGATCTCAGGATCTCTACATTTGGTTGTACATTTGGTACATTTGGCAGATAAATCCAGAGGTTGTTGGTTGGGTAACCAAACAACCATAAACAACAAAGCAAAAAATCCTAAAAGCAATCCCGTCATAAATTACTGATGACATCATTACACCATGTCAAATTCTTTCATCTCTCAATTGGTGGATAAAGAAACTAAAACCCTAAGTTTTTAATCATAATGGTTATTCTTTCTTTTTTAAGAGGAGTGTGTCCATAATCTATAGTCCCTAATCTTCTGTGATATTTACCATATGGTACATACCAACGCATTCAAGGACAAGCTTTAACAACCAAACAGTCATGAAATGTGGCTAACACCCCTTTGTTGACAGAAGGGTTATAAAGATTACTCAGTCCAACTGGTGGACCAGTATAAATAATAATATATTGGTTTAGAATGGTGCTTATTGGCCAAGTGGTAATATGGCAAGCTGGTTGTTTATCAGTAAAAATGGAAACGTTTCAATCTGTGAGAATATCATGGTCAAGGTCATAGCATTAGCAAATTCACTGCTCCTTCATTCTACTTCAAAGTTGGTTTATGGTAAATGTGATATGAGTGCTCTTTAATGTTCTCTGTAGTTGAAGATCTCAGTAAAGAGATTGGGAAGAAAACAGAGGTGTTCATCATTCCTAACTGCAGAAGACTGATGCTTTTACAGATCTTTATTCCTACCAACCAAACATGAGTCAGACTTGACATAAAGTATTTAACTGATCGGTTACAACAAAAACCTGACTATTTGTGCACAAGCTTAAACAGCACTAGGGTAGAACCTAGGTCCCCAAAAAGTGTCTCTATGAATCTGTAGATCCCCGGACAGCAAAAGAATTCAAATAAAGACATTGACAGTCATCCTGTATGATAAACCGTCTATGAATGTATCACCTATATAACTCTAGTTTGGGTTTTGGGTTGTGTTAATTTATTATCAGGTTTGCTGCAGATCAAGGTCAGTTTTCCTATCAGCCCAATTTTAGCTGCATAATTATAACTCTGTGTTAGTCACTGGAATGTTCGAATCCCCAGACAACCAACCTAATCATTGTTCAATAAACCCCTTAAGGAAGCACTTGAGCAAGATCTTAAATGTCCTACTATTTAGCTATGTGCTTAAGCAGAATGAAACCTAAGCGTGTACATAGCTGCACAGATGGATTAAGGGGTTTTCTCAAGTGGTACTCAAGGGATTTATCAGTCCAGTTTTATACAGTGAAATGTCCCAAGATGTTAGATAAATCTCTTATGCAAAACCATTCTCAAAACTTAGATACCTGCAGAGCTATAGTATACGCACATGTTGAGTGAAATTATCTTGCTCAAGTTCATCAATGTTTCCTCTTATTTACCAGTGGTTATGTTAACAGTCCTGGTATTAGAATCTTTTGGAGACGGAACTGTAACAATGGAGCAGACATATAAAATGCTTGGGTTGGATTCCGCCTCGGTTGTAAGCCACCTCAGATGAATGCATTCCACGTATGAATAAATCCAAATGCAATGAACTAACTCCATGTGAACAAGAGCCTCTGACCTAACTGGCCTTGCTTGCTGATGCTTCCGCTCACGTCCTCCTCCATTGAGCCACACTTAAAGAAAACCGCTCACTCCTTTGATCCAATGAATAGTTTCTCCCTCATTCAAGTGTTGGGGGACCAGAATCCCAGGCCAAACACAGCGCTAATAGGGAGGATTACAACACAAACAGACAGACACACACACACACACACACACATGTTGTGACTCAGCTACTGAAAAAAAAGTAGTTTAGCTGGTTACTCTCTCAGCTGATCTGAAATCAGCGTTAGCAGCTATTTAAGAGTGCCAGATCAGAGTAAAAAAGAAATAGAAGAAAAAAAAGCTCCAGATGCTCATTTGTAGTGAATAGGAGTGTGTGGGGGTGTTAATGCATGTCCTCCTCCTTCATTTCCCAGCAGCAGCTGACTCACACACAATAGGATGAGTCTATAGAGTGGAGGGATGATGGAGACGAAGAAAGCAATAGATGCAATGCTCAAACACCGTGACATGGAATTTGAACTCGTAAAACATGCCTTAGATTGTCGTTTAATCTGTTGGCAGAAAATAATGGTGGATAATAATGTGTCGAAACGTGTGATTTTTGATATTTGGTTTGTTGGTTTCCCACTGGGGCTATGGCAATCTGGGGAAAGAAATATACTTTGAAACAGGGTAAATAATTTATACCAACAAGACAACATTATCAATCTACTGTAGAATATAATAAAACACAAAAATGTTGAACAAACATCAAATTTTATCCAAAAGAAATACATGCTTAGAAATACTTAAGTGTGAACATATTTGTAAGTCTATATTCAATTAATTTATTCCTATTGTCTTTAAAAAAAAGTTAACTATGCAAGCAAAATGTCATCTCTGAAATGTCATCTCTGAAAAGTAAAAGGATGGTTTCAGTCACACCATCTAATACTCATCTAAGATGTCTTAGTGTTGCTCATCAGTGTAAAAGTGCCATGCCTATAATGCTGGGATTCCTTTCACTATTGTATATATATCGGGATGCTGAAGGAATGTTCTTAGACGGGATTGCAGGCCGTTTTCAAAGGCTGTCCCCATTTCATCCAGATACAGGCCAAGCCAATTTAAGGGAAGCAGTAAAACTCTTTTTTTCTTCCTTTCTATTTTATTTTTGAAAGGAAGGCCACACAACAAAAGAGTGAGTGAAGTTGCCATCTGGAACTTCAACAAGGAACACGCACACACACACGCACAACAGGCATGCTGTCAGCATAGTGACTCACAACTGAGGTGTTTAAAGCAGAATTATAAAGTTTTCTCTCTCTCTCTCTCTCTCTCTCTAAAGAATCAGCTGTGTTCAACATGACTGCTTTCTGACTACTAAAGAAATCATTCCCGTTTGCCGAGTAAAGAACCTCTCTTCTGATCCTGCCACGTCATTAGGCTGTATAGGGTCAGAGAGGAAAAAGTGCTGGTTAATATTGAGCATATTCACAATTTACACTTACAAGAAATTCGATGAATCAGGTATTATCTGATATGAAAGTATTTTTTTAAGTTTAATCTTTAGTACAGTCTCAGCTAACTCACTATTCCTCGGTTGAATACCAAATGGGGTAAAATGGAAGGCTAGTGCACTATGTAGAGTGTAGATGCCCCCTGTTTCATACACAAAGTAGTGGGTTAGAGAAGTATTTGGGATTCACCCATGTGTTAGGTAGCTTTGTAGCTCGGGTCAGTCATGAACAGAGCGGTGAGGTGAGCCATGAACATGAACCCGCTCTGGTGGAAGCTCGTGCTTATGTTAACAAGAAGTGATGAAAGATTAAAACACAACAGGAATGGTTCACAACTTAGAAGCAATTATTAAGAAGACAAAAATGATATAAAACAAGTTTTTAAGCTGAAAGTGCTACTGTGACTTTACTTACACAAGGGCACTGGTGGCTTAGCGGTGGGTTCTTCACGTGCCATGCAGAAGGCCCGGGTTCAATGCCCAAACCCCAGCTTCTGGATGCAATGCCGGTCCCAAGCCTGGACAAAATGTGAGGGTTTGTGTCATGAAGTGCATCCAGTGTAAAACTTAGAAAATGAGCTCTATAAGCAGGAACATCTGATATGTTCAAACTGTGTGCTGTATTTCAGACAGCAGTGCGTCCCAATGTGAGAATTATCATAAAGAAGGGAAAGGATGTGAAAACTATGCCACAAAGCAGGACTGGTTCTCTTTTGAAATGTTATTTTCTGAAATTTAAGGTTCTATGCAAGGTACCGACAACAGAACTTAGGAGGGATAGAAACCTTTTAAGCAAGGGAAGAATTTTTAACCTTAAAATCCTAAAAACAAACAAACAAACAAAAAAACCCACACAAATATTTAAAAACTGAACTAAATGTATTTGTGATTTTTTGATTCATGAAGCCTAAAAGTGGTAAAGTCATGAGAGTAAGGATGCTAGGCTAATCAGAAATATGGATGTAAAAAAACAAAAACAAATTCTGAAAGAGAATAATGAGTTAGCTGACTAGCTAACTAGCATGCTGCTAGTGTAAACATTGTAAAGCTAAAATGACAGTGGAAATGAGACTAAACTGTCAGGAATATTAACATTTTCCTCACATGTTGGTTAATTTGACTAATAAATGTCTCTGTGTGACTAAAATTACATTTGAAGTACAATTAGCATCTGCTGCTAGCAGAGTGTGTGTGTGTCACTACTCTATCAGAATGCATGAATACCACATGTGTGGGTTGCTGACGTGGAATCTCCACACAGAACAGTTCATATAGAGTATCAAAAAGTCAGGACACACGTTTGGATTTATTTTCTACATTCTGGAACAATCCTGGCTTCAAACAAACAAACAAACTGAAATAACAAATTAAATTGGGTATTTAGGCAACAAGTTGTTGTCTTAAAGACATGAAGGTCAGCTGTTCTGGAGTAGTTCTTGCAAGAACGGTATTGTCAAGTACATTTGCAAAACCCATCAAAGACCCTGATGAAACTGCCTCTCATGAAGGCTTTCCCAGGAACTTACCTCAGCTGCAGGGAAGAAGTTCATTTAGAGTCACCAGCCTCAGAAATCACTTAAGTAGCAGACACTAACTGTTTAAAGGAGATTATCGCATATTTTGGATGCCTTCAGCATTGTTTTATAATGTAGAAAGAAATAAAAAATCAGGAAAGACCATGGAGTTAGGATGTGTGTCCAAACTTTTAACCAGTAGTGCATATATTTCATATATATTCAGAAATTAAGTTAATTTCTTTATGTGTCTAAAGCTGTAGTATATTTAACATCATCTTAGTGATGTTCCATAGTTTTGCTTTACCTGTAGAGGATTGAGGAGCGTTTACTCCAGGGACATTTTAAGACAGTCGATCAGGTGAGACATTAGTTATGTGAGGTTCTTCTATTGTAACCCTCTTCTACTAGAATCACACCATCTCATTATGTTGTATAGTTAACCAGGGTGTATAGCAGGGAAGCCAATTTTTGAGCTTTGTAATATAAATGGAAAATGACCGATTTACTTGTGATACTGTAATATGTAGATTGCATGAAGGAACAGAACCTGACTTTCGATAAACTTTAGATTTGGAGTATCAGTGTTAGTTCTAATTTCTGGATAAAAACTGTACTCTGACACTTTGAGTAAAAGCCTATGAACTGAAGTGAAAAGAGCGCCATCTATTGCCAACAGCACCACACACAAAGAACTTAAAGAAAGACAGGAGGTTCTTCATTAATCCAGAAGCATGAAGTCCAGAAGTCTGTGTGTAAGACTAAAATTACACTTAAAGTAACGTTACTAATAGCACCAACAGCGCAGGTCATTTCTCAGAGCCATATATTACCATACTGTATGGACAAAGGTATTTGGTCAAACCTGTTAATTATTGAATTCCGTCCCCTTCTCACCAAGACATCTTAGACAATGCTAATTGTAAATGCAAATTTGTGGCAACAATTTCCTTTTCTATTCCAACATGGCTGTGCACAAAGCAAAGACACTATACACATGGTTTGATGAGTTTGATGAACTGGAACGGAGATTGCGAGCCAGGCCTTCTTGTCCAACTTAGTGCCTGACCTCCTAAATGCTCTACAGAGTGAATGAGCACGAATTTCCACAGAAACACTCCAAAATCTTAAGAAAAGTGGAAGCTGTTATAGCTGGAAAAAGGGGGACCAACTCCATACTGAAGTATGGATATATATTTGAATACAATGTCATTGCAGGTTTGGTCAAATACGTTTACACATATAGTGTAGCTTGTAAAATGAGTAAAGTTTAATTGCTATCAAAAGTCATTTGAAAATAGGCACCGCATAACATTGTTCTTTATAGATTTTGTTCATATTTAGGGACTTTGTTGTTGGTCTTTCGGCTGCTCCCGGCAAAGGGTCGCCACAGCGGAATACCCAGTCCGCACTACAACTTGGCACAGGTTTTACGCCGGATGCCCTTCCTGACGCAACCCTCCCATTTAATCCAGGCTTGGGACCGGCACTGACTGGGAATCGAACGTCTTCACTTCCGCATGGCAGGTCAAACACCTATGACTGAGCCACCAGTGCCCCTCATTCATATTTGGAGACTAATGTGTCCTAAATCACGTCAGTAAGTCTGAGTGACATCGCAGAAAAACTGGACTCAGATAAAACACATGATATAGTCTCATTTCCACTAATCTTCAATTTAAGTTAATTTGTCAGGTCAGGATATCACTGACCTCTAACAACACTGGAGTGATTTAAGTCACTGGTATGCTTAAAATTTGTGCTGCTTTGAACCTTTAAGGAATACTGTACCTTCTCAAATCTACTGTACCTCCTATCATTCTCTAATAAATGAATTAAAACAGCGAAGAACGTAGACCCAAAACTGGACAGGCACAACATGTATGGGAATCATGGTATTGCTTAGATTGCTGTGATGACGTTTGTGTATAACGGCCCTCACTGTGGTTCACTGGAGTCGCAAAGCTATAGAAATGTTTCCATAACCCTTTCCAGAATAAAAGGCCAATTACTTTCTCTCATCTGTTCTTCTATCTAAAATTTCTTTAGATAGCGGCATGATAGATTTCTTTTTGAGATCTTTAGCATGCTTCACTTTGTCAGCCAGGGTATGTTTATATGACTTCTTGATTCACCAGGTCTGGCAGTAATCAGGCCTGGTTACGGCAAGAAAAATTAAACTTTAACTAAAGTGTGTGCGTGATTTAATAAAGTAAATCATGGTTTAAAAGCTGCATTTTGTAATTACTCTGGTAATCTTTGTGTAATATTAAAATAAATTTTATCCTCGGTCATTTGTGACAAAAAAAGGGGGAGGAGCAAAAAAATTCACAGCATCGTCACAACCCAGGAAGGCCGTGACAACAATGCTTACACCTGTGATAAATGCTGATGCTCAAAGGGTGTAAAAACATTTTTTTACACAATTTCAAAATTTTAATTTTTTCCGCTAAAGTCGATCGCATTTGTACAGAAGTTTAGGTGAACAAGACTTAATTTATTGATAACCTACATTATCCTCACAGCTTCAATGATAAATGAAGCACAGAGAATGACTGAAAGACACAATCGTTCTGTCCAACTTTTTGTTTAAAACATACAGTAAATCATTCAAAAAGGCAGATTTTATTTGGGACAAAAAAAAAGAAAATCCTTTTTTTTTTTAAATCTCCATTATTAATTTCCCACTTTGCATCATGACTATTTTAAATCAGTGAAGAAAACCCTCGTGATCAGTGTGAACCAAAACCATTAGAACTTACACGTCTGCTTACACTGTATGACTATATACAGTAAATGGTCCTGCGCCAAAAAAACAGTCCCTCCATCCACATATTTCTACATACTATTCCTCGACTGCTCCCCTCCCACTAGGCTCTTTAAAAAATTAAGGTACGGATATGAAAAAAAAAAAAAAAGCATGTATTAAGTTAATATGTACGAAACATCTGTTAGAATGCTGATCTCAAGTCAGCTTCTGTGCATGCAGAAAACTAAATGGATCAGAGAGAACCAAAGAGCAGAACAGCTTCTTTAACACATGTGCAGTCAGGGTTCTTAAAGAAACATTTCATCCCTCCTCAAACCAAAGAAAGAAAATAGCACTTTGTTAAGAGTTCATGTATCAGCTTCCACTCGTGTGTACCCATGTTGGTGCTTTAAGATGAAGCTCTTCTTTATTCTTTCCTCTTAAAGATGAGGCACAAAGAAAGCAGTGAGGCGTAAATCAATAGAAAGACAGCGCAAATTAAAATGATGAGATAAATAAAAGCAAAAGACAGCCGACTGGTTTGTAGTCCACGCACACAAACGCACACACACAATTGGAAACCACCCCCCTCCTCGCAAACACACAACTCTCGCTCAAAAAAAAAATTGGGGGCTAAGTTTTTTTTTAGACAAATTTCAGCATTTAAGGAGGAGGAAAAAAGGATATATTTACAGAGTCATATTTGTACCACCATGTCCGCTATACCTACACCTGAACTGATGCACTTTAACGTTAGTGAAAAGGAAGAAATGTGATATTTACAAGATGACAATCTGAAACTAAGGTTGAGGAAAATGTAGCTGTGTGATCTGGGCGGGTGCATGGTGCCCTTTATACGAGTGCTCTTCTTTAATAAGTATGTGTGAAATTAAAACATACACACACAAATACATTTTTTTTAAACACACACACACACACACACACACACACACACACACACACACACTCTCTCTCCAATGGAAGCTTAAGATCTGTAGAATGTATATCGAGTTGTTAGTTAGCTGGGGAAAACGGCGTCTTCGATGGCGGTCTTGTCTCTCCGCTAAAGACAGTAGTGGAGGAGAGAGTTCAGTCCAGGCTCTGATTGGTCGAATTCAGTCCACTTTCACAACGCTGTAGATTTTTGTCACAAACCAGAAACAGGCAAAGAATCCAATCGTTCCTGTGAAGATTAAACGTAAAATTTACGCTTTAATTCAGGAGAAATGAACATTCAAACAAACAAACTGCTGTCTCTTAAATGAAATACTGGGCAAGAGTCACCGCTCACTGCTTCATAATCAATTAAATTTGATTTAAATTGTATTAAATTAAATTAAATAAATGAGAACAAATGTTTTACTGTGACAGACTGCAAATTGCCTGAAGATACAACTTAAAAATTGGTTGTTTCTGTAACAACCTCAGCAGCGACCTCATTTCCCCTCTCGTCTGTTCCAACCACTCAGCTTTCAGCATCACCGATATACTAATCACCTGATTCTCACCGGTTCATGCCTTATGTTAGATGTGATTTTTTATGCTTGAATGATTTATAGATCACTATGTGGCTTTAAAAAAAATTAAATAAAAAAAAAATTCCTCCGAAAACGAGAGCTCAAATTTTGGCAAAAATGAGACTGAAAAAAAGACAGAAAAAACGAGAAAGCCTGGCTCTTTGGAAGCAAAATATGGAGAAATGAGGGGGTTTGTTAAAGGGGCTTAAGACTTTTGCACAGTACTGTATGTGCAAATCTTCTCTCATGATAAACTAAAGCTTCATTCAAATGTAACGAAAAGCATATAATCAGTGATGGAGGTGTGTGAGGAGTTTCCATCCCCGATTCTGATATCTTTCACCAAATCCACACCAACCCACCCACCTGTAAAGAGGAAGAAGATCAAGGCCATGATCATTGTGTAGCCGAAGTACAGTATGGTGCTGGCCAGGCCGGTGATCTGCAGCTTGGAGAAAAAGTAGTGTACAGCGTAGACGAGGAAATACGCCGCTGTGAACCCGCTGGTAAGGAAGGAGCGCCACTGCCAGTGGTAGTCCTGAGGAACGCAAAACAAAACAACAGCGTTAGGGTTTTTATCTATAGTAACTGGAGGTGTGTCAGAAATAGTTATTATTATTAATAACAGTGGTGGACAATGACAACGAAAATGTAACTCGTGAGTGTACTTTACTTTTACATTTCCATTCTGGGTGATTATTATTATTTTGCAACATCTATTATATCTACATCGGCTATATAAGCTAAGCAAAATATTTTTAATAAAATCAAAGTATTTTATTGGAGTAATAGTTTATTAGGGAAACTAAACTCAAGAACAGGATTTGTGTACTTCGTCTACCAGCGATTTTCATCAACACAGTAAGTGAGGTGACCATCATAAATAAATCATAAAAAAAACTGATGTGATTCGTACCTCAGCACACAGGTGGAAGTAACAGAGCAGGATGGTGGCCTCAGAGCAAGTAATCACGAGGATGATGAAAACGAGGAAGAGGAAGCCGAACATGTAGTACATTTGATGGGACCTGGAGACAAAGCACAGACACCATTAGGATGAGACTCATCATGTACTGTCCAAAATTCTCCATGATTTAAATATTATCATAATCCTGTTCTCTGACAATATTCTTTTCAAACCCTGCGTTACTATGGAACAAACCACAGCTGATCTTTGAAATTAAATCCCGCTCTCTGCCATGCATCCAAGACTGCCTTTAAATATCTTAAACATGCATCGTTATGAATTTTTATATTATATTATATTATATTATATATATGTTTAGTTTTTTTACACCAGCTGGTCAGGGAAGAACTCACCAGATGCTGTTGAGGATGAAGAACAGCTGAATGAAGATGCATCCGAAGGGCAGGATGCCGCCCATCACGATCCCTGGGAGGGGTTTGGTGTAAAAAGACTGCTCTGGAATCTGACGAGGGATCTGATTGGTGCGTACGGGATGTTCGATGCCCTGAGACACACAAAAACCACCAACAATTAATACAAAAAAACAAACAAACAAAAAAACTTTGGACTGATGATCTATGATGAAACCACACCTGGCCAAAACAGGCACAAACAATTTACCGACCGTGCCTGCCTATAAACTTGACAATTAAAGTCATGCCGAAGGTTATAGTTTTATTCGTAATGCTTTAGAACGACAACAAAGAAGCTTTTAATCAGCATATTTAACAGTCATACTAGTATTTGTATGCACTCACAGCTTTCTTAAAGCCAAAGTACGCTCCAACGAAAGTCAGAGGGACGGAGATGCAGAACCACAAGGCCAAGATGGCCACCAGCGTGCCGAAGGGCATGGCGGCCGACGAGCCCTCACCCCACAGAATCAGGTTCATCAGGAAGAAATCAGCAAACACCACACTGTATGAGAAAAAACAGGCTTCGTTTAAAATACATTAAAAAACAAAACTAAGAAATGGATCGGACTTAAGACGGAGATATGACTGGAAAAAAAAAAAAAAAAACTCACCCGGGGCAGAGGAACGACGTCAGCAGCACGTTGGTCTTCCACTTCTCTCCTCCGAACGCTGCACGCATCAAACACACACATGCTCATGTTAATATACCTGAGATCGAATAGCTACTGAACATCTACATTTCCTGATACAGCTTCTGTGAAGTATAAGTCAAATGGTTTAAGAGGAGTTGTACACAGAGGAAAAGTCTAATAAAGATATATGATGCCGACGCCAACGCCAGACACTGATCCAATCAAATAGCTAGTGGATATCTACAGAATTAAACATCGGCTATACAAGTCACTTGTCCATGTCGCTGCATTTATTAGATATAAATCACCTGTAGACTATAGCAGTCACACCCAGCACTGCTCGTTACTGAGGAGACGTGTGTAGGAAGCAAATCAGAGCAGCATGATAGTGGAATTCTTCTTCTCAATACACATTCAGCTCTAAATCTACCAGAATTAAAGTAAGTGCCACCTTGTGGCGTTTTTTGGTATTACTGTGTAGACACACTGCTTAACATCTGACTGTTACAGTATATTGGATGGTATTAGATCACTAAAAATATATATATATGAGAAGCTAGTGCACACCTTGCGAACCTTATCTAAAAAGGAACCAGTGCGGATTCAACCATTTTCCTTTTCATTGCATACATTTTTTTTATTATTCGGAAAAATAAATAAGAAAAAATAGCTAGTGCAAATCTATGCATCCTAATAAAAGTGCTGGTTGGCTAAATACCCATGAAAGCACGGTGGCTGAGAAGTGCAAAACAAAATAACTAAACCGAAAAGCAAAATAACACAACTGAAAACAATCTGATTTGTTATATTGTATTCGGTTTCGTTATTTTGTTTTTGGTTCCGTTATTTTGTTTTGCACTTCTCAGCCACCGTATAAAAGGTTTAGGAGGAGATGCGATAAAAGAAAAGTGTAACGATGACAGACAACGCCGTTATGAAACGTCACGCCGGCTATTGATTATAGGCTTCACAGGCAGGCAACAGATAAGCATTATGGGAAAATTCTTGGTTACCATTTTAGTTACATCTTCGTTACATTTACAGTTATGTTGAAAAGAATTTCTACTTTTTTTTTAATGACAAACTGCTCATGATGACACTGGCAGTGTGTACGCGAGTAAAGAAGGGGCCCCTTTTGACACTGATTAGACCTAATGACCTGCACAAGGCTCTGACAGAACTCCAGGGTCAGAGGTGAGGGATTAGCGTCTTCGCCATGTACTCACACTTGTAAAATCGGGCAGCGATGTAACCAGCTGGAGTTCCCAGCAGCACCCAGAGCACCACGGCACACGTCATCAGAGCACCCCGGTTAGCTGGAGACAGGAAGCCCAGACATGCAAAAACTAGAGAGAGAGAGAGAGAGAGAGAGAGACGGGATATTAAGTAAGATCTAATTTTATTGTTAAACATTAACCTGCATGTCAGGTTAATGTTTAATCACGACATGAGTTCTTCAAAAGCCTTATTTAATAAAGCTGGTGTTGACATTGCCTTGGGAAATCTAACTACAGGGAAGTGGTAACGATTTCAGGAAAAACAGAACACACCTATAAATGTGAAAATTTATAAAATTTAACTACGCGTAGAACAAATAATTCATTCAGGGTCACACGGAGACCTGAAGATTAACAGCTATATAAATGGACTGGTGATAACGATCTATAAAGTCACGACAGTGTGTGAGCGTAGAGCGGGTGTGATCAAGAGGAACTCACAGAGAGTAACGAACGTCATGATGAAGATCTGCGTTCCCGACCCGAGGAAAACGGAGAGCAGCATTCCTTTACGCGGCGGACGGAACACGTCGCCGTGGACCAGCTTCCAGCCAAACTCCTCCTGAGCATCCTCCTATAGAAGCCGTACAACACACGCGCGCGCACACACACACACAGACACAAAGTTGGGGTTAAAGGATCTGGATGTGGCTTTTAGAGGAGGGTTTTTGGAGGGGGGGGGGGGGACCTGTAAATATCACTTTGCATCAGTTCACTGAATGAATGAAAAAGAGAGAGAGAGAGAGACGGGTAGACTTAACATCAGAGAGAAAGAGATGCTTAAAAGACTATAAAGCTGGCAGACTGACTGAAGGAGACATGATGAAAAACAATAAATAAATTTAAGAAAACTTGGGCTTTGTCAACACAATCAGGTTTTTTTTTTTTTTCTTCAGTATGTCTCAGTCACTCGTCCCTGTACAAACTAGGTATCGTGTCACAGACTTCTTGGGAAAAATTCCACCAAGATGTAAATATTTAGAAACTCTTATCTTCAGTGCAATTTCGGTTTCTGAAGGCGTGTGCCACACGCACCGTGTCTACAGTTAGGGTTATACTGCCACCTGCGGGTTTGGCGTGCTTTGACAGTGTGTGAGACAGCCAAAAAAAATGTTTTAACATAAACGACTGATGATGAAGAGAGGTGAAAGACAGACTGAATGAGACGAGCTCACATATACAGCAGACTCTTCAGTGGTATTTAAAGTGACATATCTAAATTATAGTCAATCAAGATGGGTCTTGAGTACAACCAACCAACCAACCCCGATATCCTGCATTTCTGGATTTGCCAGGGCTTAAACATGCCCATTTAGATTTCCCCCCATAATGACCTCGTATGAGAATAGCCCCTTCTCTGCTGTTCTATGGTGGGGCGTGGCTCCGCGGGACTTCATTTACACAGACACTAAAACAGAATCTTGGAAGTAAGAATAAAACGGAGAACGTCCAAGACACGAAATACAAAATTAATTTTTATAGAAAAACATTTGGCTGCATTGCACAACGTACGACAGACGTGTCATTAAGGAGAGGGGTTTATTAACGGTTTTGGAAGAAGTCTCCAGTATTTCGACTTTTTAAACAGATCAGTTTTCAAATAGAGTAAAGACTGCAAAATAAATAAAGAAGAACCTTTTTTAATGAGGAGTCTCGTAGTTATTATACAACACGAGAGAGAGACTAAAAAAAATTAACTATAAGGGAATAAAGCGCTTCACAGTGGTTGATTCGCTTCTTCGAGATATCATCTGTGTCACGGTCATAGACAGCGTGTGTGTTGTAGTGTGTGTAGTATTGCAAGGTACTAGACTGACCACGGAGTCCATCTGGTTGTAGCGGGCGATGTCTTTGTGCAGCGTGCGCAGCATGATCATCGCCACCATACCGGACAGGAAGAGCACTATGACCAGGGAATTCATGATGCTGCGGCCGAACACACGAGAAACGAGAGATTAACAAACATCTTGTAGAATCTTCTTACTTCTTTTCATGCATCTTGTACACAAACGCGTATATTTTGGGTGTTTCTGCGTGTAGGCTCACCTAAACCACTGGATGTTGGTGTGAGGCATGGACTCCAGGATATAATCCCAACGAGAGGCCCATCGGATGTTTGGCTCCTCCTGTAACCGATAAAACAACACTCCGATTGGACACTATAGTCAGATAAAAAGAGCTAAAGCAAATCTGTATTTCTTCTCTGTTGAGCATTGAGAGCTAACCCACCCTTGTACAAAGTGTTTGGGGTTAAGTAAGACAGAACTGACCTTGAACAGTATAGAGTAGGTGTAGGGGATGCTGATGTCTCCTGTGAGCTTGTTTTGCAGACTCATGGGCGGCCCTGTGCAGTCCGGAGCGTCCGGATTGCTCTGTTTATAGCTGATAACACAACGCACAGCACAAAACATCACCATCAGCAGCAAACACTTACGCCTAGACCTGGTGTGTACCTCTGTTAACAATGAGCGTCAGGCACGAGGGCTGGCTTAGAGCTTTACATTAGTGCATGATGTGATCATGTCCACTAGGGGGCAGGAAACTACAAACTAAACGAAGAAGGAGAACAAGACATGAAGCAGGTCGGTGCTACATACTGTAGTAGAAATGGTGAGGAGAAATTGATTGGTTTATCCAGCGTGCTTCTTTTGTGTGGCGGTTCATGTATCGCCCAACTCTGATGGAGTAACAGGGCCAATATGGGATTAAAAAAAAATGGAAAAAAGATGGAGTTGGAAGAATAGAGGCAGGGAAAGTTTAAAACTCAGAATTTTCAAGTTGTAAGCCAAATTTCATAAATTCAAATTTATGAGAAAAAAACTTGAAACGTACGAGTTTAAAACTCAGAACATTACAAAAAAATTATTTGCAAATGTACGAGAAAAAAAAAGCCTGACAATTTGTGTGGTTTCTTCTAACAAGGAAGGAAACCTTGTATACACTTTGCTTTACAAGGTTGGGCAGACATCCCTCGTGGCACATTATGCCTGGAGTGGAAGATCTTATCAAAATCTACTTTTACCGTGGAATTACCAACAAGGAAATACTTGTTAGTTTAGCTCATTTTCTAAATCGCAAATTGACAACTTTTTTCTCTCAAATTTTTTTTCCTCAAAAATGTCAAAATGTTTTTTTTAATTATTTAAATCCCATATTGACCCTAATATTCATGTAATTTTTAAAATATAGATACTTAAAATTTTATTTTATATGTTTGTGTTTAAAGTTAAAAGAATTATGATTTCTGTAAAATTGTGATACAAAAAGAATCGGTATGATAATAAATCTGGCTGAGCCCTGGTGATTCCCATTCCAACTCCATAGTGCAATCATTTTGGGATTATGGCTGTAATATCATGGCTGTAACATCATGGCTGTAATATTTGATAAGCATCACAGCTGTGCTGATAATAAGTACGACAGCATGACCTCAAGTGTGATATTGAAAGAGAATATGATATAAAGTTCCCATAAATGACCTAAATCCTGCTTTTTAATTTTATACATGTAGCAAAATAAATATGTTTTATTTTAAAAGTAGTTCATGGCCAAGGTAAGGTTTAGTCTGTAGACTATAAACAGTCCTGGTACCTCTTTGGCTCCATCTTGGCAGCGACCAGTCTGGAATCAGGGGCCTCGTTCTCCACGTTGTGGTAGAAGATGGTGATGTCCACATGGTTGAAGATGTAAAAGGTGTCTCTCTCATTGAACTCCGCCTGCATACGGAGGGAGAAACAGAATGAACAGGCAGCACATACTCTGGAGTCCAGAACTATTGCGTTCCCACTGATCAAAATGAACCAGGCTTTGTGGTCAAATGTCTTTGGAGTCGATCCTGTGGCCCCCAGTGAAAACACCCAATACACTCACATTGACGACGCAGGCATCTTTGGCCAAGCCGGTTTCCGTGACGTAGCACCCGATGGGGAACCCGGGGTTGCAGAATTTCTGATTGTCTTCTACATCGTAGCACCAGGTCACAGGCATGTTGTCCACAATCCTGCAAAGACAATAAAGAGCAAGATGAGGGAAAATAAAATGCTGGTCATCTAGTGCTCAGAGGTTGTGCTTACTATGCAAGATGACGAAAGAGGATGAAAACGAAGACTTACCAGTGATGCTGGTAGTTAAGGAGCATGCCTTTCTTGAGGAAATCCAGGTTGGCTTTATCTTCTGCTTTGCTGGTGCTGTATTTTTTGGTGCACACATGCTTGCACGTCTCTTTTTGCTTGAAGGAAAACTGTTAAAAGGACATAATTAAATAATGACTATCACTTGGCACACTTTTTGAGTTCGCTAAAAAAGTAAATAAATATTTCTTGATTTATCTGGTCGAACTTTAAAGCATTAAGTGGTTTAACAAAGACCTTTGTCCTTTAGTTTCGTACTGTAAAGCTTCATAATTACAGGCGACAATATTTACCAAACGGGCAGGGAGAATGTTAATCATGCTGGTGGATAAGATGTGTAGTAATAGGGGTTTATGGCAGTGTTTGTATAAACCACAGTCTATACAGACTAGAAATGTAAACATGGTTTCCACATTACACTCCTTACTACATCTTGATTTAATGGCTTGGAACACACTGCTGTAGGAAAAACTGTTACGGTGTAATCGTGTTAAACCTGGGCAAAACCTGGTGTAAGGATTTGACCATTTAACCGCAACGTGACTTGGAAAAACAAGCAAAACTTGAAGAAAATCAAGTTGGACTTGAAGAAAATACTGTTGTTTTTTTGTTTGTTTACTGGAGACACTAGAGTGAGAGAGAGTGGGGAAAAAAAGAAGAGCAGGAGGGGACAACAACCAGATGTCATCTATAGGACGATTGTTCGTCTGTTCTCAGACCAGAAAACAATTTACATCAACTGATGTGGCGCGGATTCCTGATCCTAAGCCATTCTGGCTAGCTTGTATTCCATTTCAGACATTACTTTAACAATCCTGTATGAGCCTTTACAGACCTATACAGAGCTAGTCTGGCAGAAAATCCAGCTGAGGCGCGAGTCTTCAGCTTGACCGGATCACCAACCCTGAATGAAACTTCTCTTCATTTCTTATCATAGCGTTGCTTCTGTGTTGTTTGGCCGGTCGCTAAAAAGAGTCCCTCCCTAAAGAGTCAGACGTGCTTGATGACATCCAGAAATCAAAGGGGTGTGCTCAAGTCTCCGAAATACAAAAGAAATACTGGTGTGTCTTCTGTGCTCTACAGATACAGAGCTGTCCTCAGTGCAAAAAGCGATTTAAGGGAAGTGGAGGGCCGAGCCTCTGTGGTTTTTGTCCCACATAATCTCATAAGATTGTGTTCGTATTCACCCTCTCTGTCTGGTTGAATGGATTGCAGGTGATGGGCTGTGATTAGTCTGTAAGCATGAGGGCTTAAACAACTGCCTTAAAAACACAACAAAAAGAAAGAAGAAGAAGAAAAAAAAAAAAACACTTTCTAACTGCACAGCTGTGTCTAAAACCACGTACCAACAAACACCTCTAAAACAAACTTTTCTGCTGCAACTCTGACAGGATTGATTTCTATCCACTCGGTTAATATATTGTAAATACTATTTAAAGCCTACACATTCTGAATAACACTAGGGAGTGTGTTTGGCCTAGGGAGTGTGTTTGCAGAAGACGTTAAAGTTAATATAATGGGCCTGTCGATTCTGTCGATTTAATCTCCCAGAAGCCCGATCTTCCAATCAACAGACGCACTACATGCAGATGGCAATGTCTACTTATGCTGCAAGACCCTGATTTTCCTTATTTTCTCCATCATCACCACCTTAAGCAAGTGTGCCGGAAGGCCTAGCAACCTCAAATGCTTTGGGCATGAACGGATAAGAAAGCGCGACCATGGTATCTCTAAAAATATCAGTAATAATAAAAATAACGGGAGAAAAATTTTACTGTGCATATCACAATATCACATTACTCAAATACAAAACAAATAGTTCAACCAAATGAGTAAAAACTTTCTTTCTTTTTTTTTAGTTTAACACACTTATTAATGCCGTCCTTCCTTCTCTCTGTACTGGTCCTTATCTCTTATACAATCTATAGAAAAAGACTAATATCAGAGAAATGTATCGTAATGACTATAATTTCTCGGGTTTATGTTTGCGTGAAACAGGAGCTACTCAGAAAATGTTTAATGTTTGGTACAATGATTATCTTGTCCAACCCTGACTGAGTGATGCGCACAAATTAAAGCATGAGATGTGTGTGTGCTTACCTTGTAAGGCGATGGCTCAATTCTCTCCCCGAAAAGCACCTGGCCTAAGTTTTCCGATGGCCGTTTCTCAGCCTCGACGGTGCAGAAGTCAAACCTAAGGCCAAAAACAAGCACAAAACAGGTCATGACATGTAATATTTGAACGCAGTCATGTCATGTGTGTGTGTGTTATTATGCTTTTTTTGTGTTAGCATTAATAAAAAAAAAAATTTTTTATCAGAAAATAAAGATCTGTCCCTCTGTTCCAATATTTTTGGAAGAAACTGTGCTGAGGAGTGAGAGATTGTTGATCAAGAGTACATGTCACAAAAGCTACAAATAAAGATACTGGAATATTTAAATCTGTATTACGTGCCTATTGATGAGTAGATGACGTGAATGGAAAACATTTTAGATGAAAAAAATAAAAATATAGTCTCAAGCAGCGATGAGCGGGCTCAAGCACCCTGCGCCATCGCTACCCGGGCACACCGGAAAGTTATTAACCAGTTTTCGGCATAAGTTAGAGGCATCGTCACGACTGACCCGTTTGAGATATCAAAAATCCCTCTGCAATTTTGCATTCTCGATGACTTTAGATCACATCGGCCCGGTTTGGTGATTATTGTATAAATGCCCTAGGAAAGGTATATCAAAATCCTTTGGGTGAGTTTTGCATCCTTACTGAAGGTAACAGTAGGCAGTGTCGTCTATGGCGGGTAACGAGAATTTCAGGGGTTGGGGGGCTAAAATCCTGGATCGGACTGCGACGCATCTATCGTGAGAGTGTATACGATAGCCGTATACGTTAAGAGCTGCTGAAATACTGGCGCAGTGTGAGTGCTCTCTATAACGGTAACGGTATCACGCAGCGTTGGAATCTAGATGCAGATATTCTTTAATCTGTGTTACTGCAAGTGTCCCTGCCAGGTTGTTCACTGCGATGATACTTTACACTTGGATGTTGATTTATATTGTAAATGACACCTGCTATTACTTATAATAACGTCCCACTCCTGAGCTCATGTAAATCCAGCTTGACGAGTGACACACCTTAAACATTGTGTATATATACAGATTATTTAAACAACATTACAAGTCTGAGGTGTGGTAAAAAATATCGAGTTGAACCCCTTAGGCTGCTGGACTGTGACGTGGAGGAGAAGAACGCAGTGTTCATGTCAGGACTGTCCTTCTTCTGTCCTGCAGTTACACCTCGTATTAACCTTTACACGCTGCTTAAAAGTGCCCTCTAAGGATGATAAAAGGCTCAAAATTGAAATCGTGATGAAACAAAATGAGATGCCCGGTCGAACCGGCTGAACAGCTCCGCCTAAACAGGTGAGGAAATCTTTTGTCGAGGTTGCTTGACTGTCACAGAGAATTGCAAAAAAAAAAAGATGTTTAAGCACATTCCAAGAGAGAAATCCCTAACGCGCAGCTGACGCAATGCATACCACAAACCGTAGCAATGTTACAAAGCAGGTCAGATAAAAAAAAAATAAAACAACAAAAAAACCAACACTACTCACGCTGTGTATTCATACGGCAAGACCGACTCCACAGAATCCAATCTGTTCACGAAGAGCTCGATTTTGTCCTGCAAAATCAAATGAAATGAAATAAACACAGCAGTTAATACAGACAGAGGAAATTCAAACATACATTAAGAGCAAAACTGGACAAAGATCATCTAATATTATAAGAGCTGATAAGATAAATCAGACGACTCAGAAATTACAACGAACGAGAAGTTTATTTAGCTGATGGAGTGCTTCTGAAAAAGAAATTTCCTTAGGTCAAAGGGCACTGAACTTGGGAAATTGGCCAGCATATTTTCATGCCCTACTTATTTTTATGAAATAAAAAATGTCAATCTTGCTACATACAGTAGAATACATTTGGCGGCCTTAAGGTTTGAACCTGTGACCTGTGCGTCTTAACCATTGAGCTACTCATGCCCCTGACTGTTGTAGCTGCTACTACCGAAATGGAAACAAGAAAACATAACTACGTTATTATAAAAATGATAACGTCACTGATAGCAAATTGTTCGTATAACAGAATAATCAAGCACTATGAGAAGTATTATAAAAGGCACACATCATTTTTTTTTAAAGGGAAGGCTGGACTTGAGGGAGAATGAGACCTAGAGTTGGTGGTAATTAACTCTACTGGATTCCAACCGCTTGGTTGGTTAAACACCAATAAAAAATCTGGGATTTAAGGTCATTTCTCTCTCAGAGTGTTACTGGTGTTCCTGAGCTCAGGCGTTGATGCCATGTTGGGCGGGGAGGCCGGGGGGAGTCAACATTCCTGTTCATCTCAATTGTTTTGAGTGGGGTTGAGTTCGAGGCTATGTGCAGGTTACTCAAGTTCTTCCAGTCCCACCTCATCTTCACAGAGCTGGCTTTTGTAGACAAGGGAAGTGTGCAGGCTTTCAGTTCAGTGGTAAGTCTCAGAAAGAACCACAAACAAGCATATGGGGGAAAAGCAGGGGTACCACAGGGGAATTTTTATATACCATTGGTATTTTTTTATAGAATTCAGATCTCTACACGTGTAGAACTTTGTGTATAATACTAATTAATATATATATATATATATATATATATATATATATATATGTGTGTGTCCATCTTTACTGAATCTTCTACTGAACTTGTAAATAAATGCGAAAGGACTCGGTCACAACAGGATCTCAGTTTGAGTATTTCACAAGCTCTCAGCTCGGTCTGCTGAGGCTATATTTGCTCTATATAGGGTGTTTTCTCTCATAGCGCCGTTTCACATCACTGCTTTTCATTATCGCTACGGTTTCGGAATATAAGAAAAAACGCAAGTTTTAAACTTCAAGCATAGAATAACATACATCGATCTGTCTATTCATCTTCAGAGGTTCGGTTTTCATAGTCTACATTCCTTCATTAGGAGTAGGTCATGCTCTGTTGTGCCTTCATTTATGTTGCTTCCGCTCACTCTGTAAACTATCGCAAAGAAAGCCTCGCCCACATCAAGGCAAAAAAAAAAAAAAAAAAAACACTTAGGTTACTGGTGTGTTAATATATAAAAACATCAGGGTCCGAGCAGGTCTGTAACTCGGCCCGGGTCATTTAGTGATGCCCAGTGTATAGGAAAAGTAGGACACGAGCGTCTCTAGCAGTAACTGATTTACATGGGTTTACGTAACCGCAAACTTGCGTAAACTTTGTCTCTACGTTTTGATGATGTTAAGAAAACCTGGAAGGAAAACATATCAGCAAATCTGGAGCATCATAGCTAATTCACCACTAAGCTAAATCTTCCCTGATCACTAATGTTCATTTTAAATTCAGTCCTTGGAAATAATTACAAGTACTGAAATTTTTTTCATAACTAGTTCTTTTTCATAACTAGTTCTTCAACAGTTATTGCTGTCTGTCTTTCGGTTGCTGTTCCCTACGGGGTCGCCACAAAGGACTGTCCGATCCGCACACAAATTTGGCACAACCCTCCTATTTTATCCAGGATCACTACATCCAGTGGCTGGGGTGGGCAAGAATTGAACTTGGGGCCTTCCTCATGCATGGCAGGCAAGAAACCTACCACTGGGCCACCAATGCCTGCTTACATTTAGCTGATCTAATAAGTGCATATGTTTAATAACCCATATTTAGCAGATAAGTGAGTGCATTGTTAGTATTGTCAGGATAACAACTTCTTAAGTAAGTGGAATAACCGCCAAAAAAGAGGAAAACTGAGTTATAATGGCGATGACGTCACAAAAGACACTACTGAAAAATTATGAACGTTGACCTTTAATCGGTTGTTATCGTTTATGGATGAACAGATGACACGGATGACTTCCTTGTTCCATTCAAACGATTGATGTTGAAATGGTTAAATTCGTCAAAAGTTACGTCACGGACAGGAATCAGTCTAACAAAGTATAATAATAACGATTAATTTTATGAAAACCGACGTTACATAGGAACTTGGGGAGAGCGCGCGCGTATATGCACTGTATTAAGCTAGCTCACTGGCTGTGTTCTGAATCCACTGCATTTCACTTACTCATTACTCTTAGTGCGCTAAGCAGGCTAGAAAGTAACGTATGTTCCTGCCTGTGGAGGCAGCGCAGTAAATTTTCCAGAAAGTGATTCGGGACACAACCCGCTCCCACAGTAATAAACAGCCTTAGAGAAGCTAAAACGCTAAAAAAAAAAAAAAAAAAAAATCCCGAAAGTGCAAGTAACCGTTCAGAGCCAAGCACATTTCAAATACAGACATGAGCGTTAAACAGTCACCGTTGAAATGAAATAAAAATCCTGAGTGTATATTAGCGCCATGATTAGCAGCTAATAGCGCTAGCTAGTTAGTTAGCTAGCTAGCTAGCGCGAGAGGACTAATACGAGATATGACACTGAAATTGTTTTCATTTCGTCTCGTAGAGAAAAGCCGAAAGGTTAAATAAAACACAGTGGGTTACCTGGCATTCCCTCTGAGCGTCCTTCCCGTCCTGAGGTTTTTCACAGAAACTGACCGGAGCTAAACCCGGAAGATAGAAAGCCGCAGCATCCTGTACGAGGAGCAGCAGCGCGGACATCAGCGCCAAACGGACTCGCGAAAACATCATCTTCATCATTATAGTCTGTGCCTCTTCCTCGGTCTCTGTGGACGAGCTAACACTTCATTCAGCGGTTGTCAAAACAAACTCAAACACAACACCGATATCAGAAACGGATCATTTGCTTTGCGGTCGGTTCGCGCAGGCCAGTTACAGCACGGCGGATCTGCCTGCCTGCGTAACCCACTTTTCTAGTTCGACAGTTGCTTTGCGTTTTTTCTTCTACCTGTAATCCGACCAGCCCTGCCCCACCACTGTGATTGGATACCCTTGGTTCATTTTCACATGTAGGCCAAGGATTGGACAGTTCGACGAAGGATTAGCCAATAGAAAATTGAGAAGCGAGTCCAACATGGCGGAAAAGGCGGGGTTTTGCCGGAAAATGGGTATGACTTTCAAAAATATGCTCTGGGAAGACACGTCATCTGGTACACGACATAATGCTAGCCACAATCAAGAGTTTTTAAAGTGGCTTTACTTTTAATTAAAATAAAACAAAATTATATGGTTATATACCGTATCGTTGAATTTTTATTAAAATTTGTATTTAATTTAATTCAAAAGTTTATTTTATTTTAATAAAAAAATTATTTTACATTTTATTTTAATAAAAGTACATTATTTAATTTGCCCTTTATTTTTGGAGAAAATGGCAAAATGTTGGCAAATCTTTGAGCTGTTTATTATGACCAGGGCTTTTTTTTTACTTTTGTTAATTAAAGCCTGCCATGCCTTCGACCTGGGTTTAATTCCCGCCCAAATCCCGGCCACTGGATGCAGTGACGGTCCCAAGACTGGATAAAAACTGGAAGGTGATACCAGGATGGGTATCCAACATAAAAACAGGGGTGCGAAAATCCCCTTGATAGGAGCAAGCCAAAAGACAAACAACAAAGTCTATAGTCTCTCTTATAATCTTGTAAATAAATTCTTATTTTGGGTAACTTGTATGTCATAGCAGATAAAACAAAGGAAAAGGAAAGGAAGAAAAGGAAAGGAATTTAAAAAAGAAATGGAGACAAAAAAATGACAAAGATTATTTTAATGCACAACTCTAATACGTAGTACATCAAACAAAACACAAAAAGCAACTCTGGTATAAATGCAGGGAAAAAAAGAAAGAAAAAAAGTTTTTCTAAAACGTTACCAGGCCAGTTCTCATCAAAAGTTCTCTGCCACACTTAGAAAGTTCGTTGGCTTTCGTAATTTCTACAGTATCTTCATAGGCTAGTGTTCCTCCAGTCTCTATGGTCCTGTGTAGCGGCGCTTAATATTCCGTTATCACTGACTCACAAACAGTTTCAGTGTTTTGCAGCACGAGACGGTCAAGTCCGGGTGATCAGTGTGCACACACTTTACTCACTGAGGCGTCTCAAGACACACACACCTCAGCTGGGGTAGTATTATTATTATTAGCCGCGGACGCCGAGTCGGCTTTTTCCTGCCCAGCAGCCATTTTCTTCTTGAAGAGACGTACACTGAGCTGCAGCAGTTCTTGGTCCACCACTGGAGCGCTGGTGTAGATCTGCTTTGTCGTCCCCTAAGACCACAACCAAGACAAGTAGACAGATGTTAACAGAATACAACAAAATTCGGGAACACTATCTGAAAATTCCAACACCTCTTGTCCTGTTGAGGATGCGGCAAACTGACGCGTGTTGTCATGCTGTCAAATTTACAGCTGTGTTGACCATAATGTGAAGGGGAAGTAATATGCCCGAAAGATAAAAAAAAAAACTAGCAGCTCCTGCACAATAACTAAAACACAAAAAATTTATATAAATAAATGTATAGGCGTTCTTATAACAGTTGAATACTCTAGTTACTGACATCCTTTTTAGCTATTTTCAATTTTAGTCTTAGTCAGAGGATAAATGTCCCTGTTAGTTTTTATCATATTTTGAGTCAAAAAATTGTATTTTTGTTTAGTCAAGTTTTAGTCGACTAAAACTCTGGACATTTTAGTCAAGTTTTAGTTAGAGGAACCCTTAAGTAATTTAGTCTAAAACATAACATTTTAGCAATAATATTTTTGTTTATTAACCCTACAGTCAATCTAGTGTAGCCAAAACCATTTTTAAGGTTTTTCACAAAATAATTATCTTAACATTTAAAACGTATCTTTTCATCTGATTTTTTTAGCTCATTATATTTATTTTTACCCATCACAACAACTGCTGCATGTCCACATGTAGCTACAAATAATTAGTAGCAGTATGGACAGTCTTATGATTTTTTTTTTTTATATAAATTTACACACTTAGACTGTTGTAGGGATAGCTCCTATGGGTCACGATCATTTGCTAACCTATTAGCTTAATGTGTTTGGCTGTAAAATAAAATAAGGTCTAATATAATTATTGTATCATGTGGTAACAATTACCAAAAAAAAACTGTAAAACTGGATGATTATGGTATGCCTTGATGCGTCTCTTCAGGTTTGTAGTATTTTTACCAGCAGTTGTGTGCCCACACCGTTTCCCCCTCCGATATATTACTACACATCGGCTTTTTCTCTCCAGTTCAATATGAAGAAAATTATATACCGGTACTACTTCTGATATGCTGTGCGCCATGACCTGGGAAACACTGCTGCTTGCGCAGTAATGAATGAACACCGTATCCCAGCGGAATGTTAAAATCATATGTTGACAAAAAAAAAAAAATACAGATGTTTTATTAGTTTTTATTTTTTTAAACCACATTTTAGTCTCGTCTTTTTTCATCAACAATATTGCACGTTGATTTCGTCAGTGACTCTACAGACCAATACTACAGACCATTTCAGCTACTAAAACCCACATTCAATCCCAGTCGTAAAAGTACTTTCTCAAGGAAACACATCTGATAATCTTATGTCATCTTAAACAACAAAAAACAGAACCATCAGGTTGTGCATGGTACCTTGTCGTTTTTGAGGAGTTGCCTACGGATGGCGATGTCTCGGCGTGCACAGAGAGCCTTGCCACATGGCCCCAGGTTTCTCAGCAGGTTCGCTCTCTCCGTCCTCCTGTTCAGGGCAGCCATGTTCAGCGCTCCAAGGTCGTGCTCGAACAGCTTTTCCGCATCTGAAAAACATCAGTGAGAACAATTTAGACAACAGAGCACCAGTCTAACAACAAAAGCACGGATTGAAGATTCTTTATGGTCACTATATACAGTGGTGTGAAAAACTATTTGCCCCCTTCCTGATTTCTTATTCTTTTGCATGTTTGTCACACTTAAATGTTTCTGATCATCAAACACATTTAACTATTAGTCAAAGATAACACAAGTAAACACAAAATGCAGTTTTTAAATGATGGTTTTTATTATTTAGGGAGAAAAAAAATCCAAACCTACACGGCCCTGTGTGAAAAAGTAATTGCCCCCTGAACCTAATAACTGGTTGGGGCACCCTTAGCAGCAATAACTGCAATCAAGTGTTTGCGATAACTTGCAATGAGTCTTTTACAGCGCTCTGGAGAAATTTTGGCCCACTCATCTTTGCAGAATTGTTGTAATTCAGCTTTATTTGAGGGTTTTCTAGCATGAACCGCCTTTTTAAGGTCATGCCACAACATCTCAATAGGATTCAGGTCAGGACTTTGACTAGGCCACTCCAAAGTCTTCATTTTGTTTTTCTTCAGCCATTCAGAGGTGGATTTGCTGGTGTGTTTTGGGTCATTGTCCTGCTGCAGCACCCAAGATCGCTTCAGCTTGAGTTGACGAACAGATGGCCGGACATTCTCCTTCAGGATTTTTTGGTAGACAGTAGAATTCATGGTTCCATCTATCACAGCAAGCCTTCCAGGTCCTGAAGCAGCAAAACAACCCCAGACCATCACACTACCACCACCATATTTTACTGTTGGTATGATGTTCTTTTTCTGAAATGCTGTGTTACTTTTACGCCAGATGTAACGGGACACGCACCTTCCAAAAAGTTCAGGTTTTGTCTCGTCGGTCCACAAGGTATTTTCCCAAAAGTCTTGGCAATCATTGAGATGTTTTTTAGCAAAATTGAGACGAGCTTAATAACGTAAACCTTTATTTAAAAACTGCATTTTGTGTTCAATTATGTTATCTTTGACTAATAGTTAACGGTTTTTGATAAGCAGAAACATTTAAGTGTGACAAACATGCAAAAAAATAAGAAATCAGGAAGGGGGCAAATAGTTTTTCACACCACTGTATAACGAAATTTAAACAATACGTGCAGTGCAACTCGAATTATAGCTTATATTTACAATTGTTAGTGCAGGCTAAATAATACAAATTATATAATTAATATTCTCTTATATACACACATACACTTTATACTGTATGTAAATATAATAGTAGTAATAATAAAAATAGTACATCATAAATAATCATCTGTGTCATTTCCTCACCTTTAGGATCCTCCAGCTCTTTAACACAGACATCTTTAACACGCGCAAGGAGCTGAGGACCGGCCAGACGGCGAGAGACACCCGCGCGCAACAGCATGGCTCCGGGTGTAAATCTAAGCAGCGCAGCTCCTGGTGCCCGAGTTTCCTGTTTCTGCTTGGGCATCAGGCTAGACCAGTCTACATCGATCACGTCCAAGGGTCCTACAGAGCACCAAAAAAAATTTTATCAATTAATTTAAAGATCAGCAAATCAGCTTAATAAGATCAATAATATGTGAAAGTTGTAAAAAGGGCTTGATGTTAAAATGAGAGAATGGTGGATGTTAGACCAGGGGTCAGCAACCTTTAACACGTTTCCCACAAAAAAAGAAAACACCGGAAGCCACAAAACCCTTTTTAAACTCTGTGTCTATTTGAGTCCTCCTCGTATTTATGGGAAAAAAAAAACAAAAAAAAAACTAAAATTATCCACTTGCAGCAAACCAAAAATGACGTCTGCTTCTGTGTGCCATTATTGTTTTCCCGCGTGTGCTTGAGCGTGCAGTTGGTCAGTTGTAAACCAGAATGAAACCAGGGTTCGAAAAGCTCAATAAAGAAAGAACAAACTAAAATAAAATAAATGTAAATTATATACTTAATATTTATTTTCCAAAGCCACAGGGAGCTGCAGCAGATGAATTTAAAAAAGCCACCCCAGTTGCCGACCACTGCGTTAGTCAGTTGGCTACTAAAAGCCATAGCATAAATCAACATCTCGAGTTTGACTCAAATAAAAACCTGCCTCTTTTAATGATGCTTAGTGTAAGTAGGTGTCGCAAAAGCATGTCAGGTTTGCAGTGAGAGTACAAGGAGGCATTCTAAGTATGAATTGAATGTACTGTTCATTCATTCATTCTGCAACGTTAACCTCAGACGATGCACATTCTGTCTCTGTACCTGGGACTTTCTCCTCATCTTGCTGATCGTCTCTTTTCTGGCTGTCGGCCAAGATCTCATCCAGCTCGTCGTCGCTGATGGGCTCGTATTCCTCCCCACCTGACACCACTGACTGAGCGTCCTCACCCTTCCCTTCATCCTCTACAAGAAAAAAAAAAAAAAAAAAAACAGTTAAAGCCTGGTCTTGGAACTCTCTCAATGTACAATCATTCAGAAAACCATCTTACCATCAAGGCTGTCTATCTTCTCGGTCTCACAGGATTCAATCGGTACATGCGGCTCGTCTGTAGCGCTGGGTTTGTCCATGTCCACATGGGCTTCTCGAGGCAGCAGGGGCTCGTAGTCTCCCCGCTCCATCCGCATCTCCGCTCGGCTCTTGGGTTCCCCTAACAGCGGGAGCTCGAAGGGCAGCATGCGCTCTCGTTCTCCTCGGTCTCTGTCCCGCTCTCGCTCCCTGTCGCGGTCTATGCGTTCGTGTGGGAGCAGTCCCTCAGGCAGAAGTCTTTCTCTTTCGCGCATCTCGCGCAAATCACGCTCTCTGATCGGCTCCCGATTGGGGCGGAGTAGGAGGGGCTCACGGCCTCGACCTCCCCACTCTGGCACTCGGGGCTCTGGCTCCCAGTCGCGCTGCTGTGATAGCGGTGGCTGGTTTGGTGGCTGTCGGTACTCCTTCCTGTCGCGGTCGAACTGTTCGCGCTCGCGGTCCCGGTCACGCTCGCGGCTGTCGTGTGAGCCGGCGCGAGAGCGTCCTTGCCGCTCGGACTCCGGAGAGCTGCGTCTAGAGCTGTGACTACGCGAGTCCTGTCGGTCTGAAAAAAACAATAACAAAAAAAAAAAGTACAGTTGCATTACTTGGTGTGTTCCTTTGATGATTCATAGAGAATAACTTTGATGACCAAAAATCTTTGTTAAATTTGTTTTGCATTCAACCACAAGCAACAACAAGTTGTGGGTGTATTGTGCATCAGGAATCGATTACCTGATGAAGTGCTGCGACTCGGCTCTCCTCTCCTCAATTGGTCGATCCTCGACTTCCTCTCCTCCCTTACTCCGATGGGTTCGGTGGCTGCCACCCTTTCCCTCTCTCGTTCCCTTTCTCTCTCCCTGTCCCGCTCTCTGTCACGGTCGCGGGAATTAGCGCCCTGTCCGCGTGCTCTACGTGACCGCGGCCCCGGCTGACTGTCCTCCGTGCGGTGGGCCGAGTCGTTGGAGGGCGAACGGAGCCGGCGCGACGCTGCCCGACTAGGGTTACTACCCATGCTGCTACTGCGTTGCTGCCTTTGATCGGCCTGCTGTGGCTTGCGCAACATGTGCTGCGGAAGCAGCGGCTGCAGCGGAAGGGCGTGCATCACCATGGGAGGATCGGGGAGCAGCGGAGCTAGAGGTGGGTTCCGGCGGGGCAGCAGGCGCTCAGGAGCTCGCTCTGATGAAGCTTCGGTGCGCTCCGGGACCTCCTCGTCGGACCAGTCACTGAAGTTAGTGTCCATTTTGAGCGGCGCTGCTGCCGCCGCCACCGCAGCATGACCAGACATCAGCGCTCGCTGGGAAGGCAAGTCCTCTTTGTTGATCGGAGGAGGTGTCTGAGGACCGCGGCGTCTCTTGCTGATCGGTTGCTCATCCTCCGATTGGTCAGACTCAGCACCTCGGGAACGCTTCCGCCTCCTCTCCAGAGACTTCTTTTTGCCCATTTTAGGGGGTGAGAGAAGTGGGCGTGGTGCTTCAGGGGGCACTGAGGAAACAGAAGGGGCCGGGGGCTCGGGGTTAAATCGATCTCCACCAGTGCTGCCCTCGTCTTCTTTCCTGTTTTTCTTCAGGTTCTTTTTTACAGACTTTGTTTTCTTCTTGCCCTCCTCGTGGCTGAGCGGTACAGGCTCTCGTACCTCGGGGACGGCAGCTGAGGGGGCAGGTGGCGTGATGGCATCTTTCTGCTCTTTACCCCTTCGAGACTCAGATGCTGGCGTGTTTACAGAACTCTCTGAAGGATGATCCCCACGGCGCTCCATCCCCCGAATCGTGCCTCGATCAGCACGAGGCTCTGCTTCTTCGTGCCGACCGCGCACATCCTTCTTGTCGCCGCGACGTTCATTGTCCCTCCAGCGTGAGGACTTGTCTTCGACGGATGCGCGAGGAGGCGAACGGCTTGGCTCCTGAGGACGGACAACCTGACTCAAGAGTCTGTGTTTATCACCTGCGCAAAAAAAAAAAAACCACACGATTAAAAGAGCTCTGTGAAACCAGACAATAACACTTTGTGCTTTGTACTGTAGTCGTCTGTGCTTCTGCCTCTACAGTGGCAATCTCTCACTTATTGTCCACTTTTACTAATTACCTTTCTCCTCTGTACTGTTGTAGCCGTCACTGTCTGCAGGGCTCCCTTCGCGCACTTTTTTAGGGGAGGGCCGGGGGCTGGGCGTGTTCTCCACGCGGTGCCTCTTGCGCCCACTAGCAAAGTAAAGCAGAGAAGGTTTTTAGTTACACTAACCACACTCGATCAACACGACTAAATGATGAATGCTTTGAAACTTACGCGTTCTTACGCTCTTCATGAGTGTCTCTGACGGAGCGTTCATCTCGTACCTCCTCTCTTCTGTCCCGCCTCTCCTCCCTGCCTTTCTCTCTCTCCTCCCATTCTCTCTGCCTCTCCCTCTCTCTCAGCTCTCTCTCCCGTTCCCTCTCCTTCCTCTCCCGTTCCCGCTCCTCTCTCTCTCGTTCCCTCTCTCTTTCCCTCTCCCGCTCCTCTCTCTCTCGTTCTCTTTCCCTCTCCCGCTCACGTTCCTCTCGTTCTCGCTCCCTCTCGCGCTCCTCCCGCTCTCGTTCCCTCTCTCGCTCCCGTTCTCTCTCACGCTCTCTCTCCCTGACTCTTTCCCTCTCCCTCTCGGCCTCTCTCTCCCTCTCTTTCTCTCTTTCCCGCTCCCTCTCTCTCTCCCTGTCCCTTTCTCGGTCTCGCTCGCGGACATCTCGCTCGCGGCCCCTGTCCTCCCGTCTGTCCTCTCCTCTGTCACTTCTCCTGTCGTCCCTCCTTTCGTCACGCTCCGCGTCCTCACTACGGCCCTGGTGGCGACTTGGTGAAGGCGCTCTTTGATCTGCTGAAAAAAGAAGCCGTGTTATGACTCTGACGCAATGAGTTTTTAAAATGTTTATCAGTTTGAAGGTCTTAAAGGAATGAGATCATGTATAACCTCTGTCCCTGTGGTCACGGCGATCCCTGTCTGCCTGACTACCACGCCGGTCGTAAGACGAATCTCGGGTCTGCTCACCACGCTGCCTGTCACCGTCATAGCGATCTCGTTCTGTCGCCCTCTCCGTGTTTCTCTCTGAGCTTCTCTCCCTTAGGCCGCTGCTACGAGACTCCCATCCATCATGGCCGCCGGTGTCTGCCTGCGATGTACGAGACCCACGAGCCGATCCTGGTGCGGAGAAGAGGGGTAGGGGGCATAATAACAAATTAACAACAAACCATCATCTTTTGAGAACATCAGACGGAATAATTTCCTCACCCTTCTCGGGGTTGTCCGATGCACGTCCCCTCCCTCGTCCCATCCTCTCTGCTCGAGATTCGTTCCTGTTGTCTGCCCTGCCCTCGCTCCTCCCCTCTTCTCTACCATGTCCTCTTCCGTAATTTCTCTCTTCCTGCACCGATGTATCACCTTTCCTGTGAGCATCATTCCTTTCCCTCTCCCTCTCTCTTTCTCGCTCCCTCTCCCTGTCCCGATCTCGCTCTCTCTGTTCCATCGAGTCCCTGCCGGTCCGGTCTCTGGTGTCGCGCACGTCCTTGGCGTCACTGCTGCGGTGCTGGCGATCATCGCGCGTGTCTCGTCGGTCCCGGTCGAAGCGGCGGTCTCGGTTCTCTCGTGTCTCGCGGTCTTCACGCGAGGAGGTCTGATCGGTCTCGTAGCTGCGATCATCCCGTCCGCTGTCTTTATCACGCTTTCCACGACTTTCTAAATGTTGAAAGAAAAAAATACTGAATAAATAGATTACCAAATATCTAACAATTATAGATTTATGAGTTAAAAAAAAAAAAAAAAACTCGTACCATCTCGCCGTTCATGGCGCCTGTCGTGTGTGGGGGTTCTTTCCCTCTCCCCACGTCCTCTCTCTTTTTCCCGCTCCCGGCCCTGCGAGTGATGGCGGGAGGCGGGGCTCGACCGTTGCGGTGTGGAAGGCGAACGGGAACGTGAGCGGCGTGAGGCCTGAGCCGCTGTAGGTGAGGATGACAAGGGGGGGAGCAGGTCTCGTTGGTAGGACGGTGAGGCGGAGCCACGACGTCGGCGAGGAGACGGAGAGTGGCGCTGGTGCGAAGATCCGGAATGAGATGAGGGAGAGTGGTGAGGGCGGGTTGTTGGAGATGGGCTCCGGTGGTTACGCGGTGGGGTACGAGACCTATAAGGGAACAAAACAAGTATTTAAAAAAAAAAAAAAAAAAAAAAAAAAAAAGATATCAAACATGTGCCTGTGATATAAAGCTAATAAACGTTCATCACACAATGTGTTTCTTTTTCCAGACTTGGCACACTTGCATGCAATTCTGATTTAATTATGTCCGTTGAGCATTATCCTGCTGGAAGTAGCCATCAGAGGATGGGTACATGGTGGTCATAAAGAGATGGACATGGTCAGAAACAATGCTCAGGTAGCCCATGGCATTTAAACGATGCCCAATTGGCACTAAGGGGCCTAAAGTGTGCCAAGAAAACATCCCCCACACTATAACACCACCACCACCAGCCTGCATAGTGGTAACAAGGCATGATGGATCCATGTTCTCATTCTGTTTACACCAAATTCTGACTCTACCATTTGGATGTCTCAACAGAAATCGAGACTCATCAGACCAGGCAACATTTTTCCAGTCTTCAACTGTCCAGTTTTGGTGAGCTCGTGCAAATTGTAGCCTCTTTTTCCTATTTGTAGTGGAGATGAGTGGTACCCGATGGGGTCTTCTGCTGTTGTAGCCCATCTGCCTCAAGGTTGTGCGTGTTGTGGCTTCACAAATGCTTTGCTGCATACCTCAGTTGTAACGAGTAGTTATTTCAGTCAAAGTTGCTCTTCCATTAGCTTGAATCAGTCGCCCCATCCTAAAAATCTCTAATTCCAGTCAACATCCACTTTCCACTTTTACATATATAGTGAGGTCAATAAGTATTTGATCACCCTGTGATTTTGCAAGTTCTTTTACTTAGAAATCATGGAGGGGTCTACAATTTTCAGCATAGGTGCATTTCCACTGTTAGAGACAGAATCTAAAAAGAAAAATCCGGAAATCACATTGTATGATTTTTTAATTTATTTGTGAATTACTGTGTCAAATAAGTACATGATCAATTTGCTTATCAGCCAGATTTCTGACCCACAAAGACCTGTTATTTTGCTTTTAAATAGTCCATATGCTTCTAACGGAGCCACTCCTTGGTTTTCCTATGCACCTATGCTGAAAATTGTAGACCCCTCCATGATTTCTAAGTAAAATCACAGGGTGATCAAATACTTATTGACCTCACTGTATTTCCAGAGGAAGTGTGTGAGCAAAAAATAAATCTTACTTGGCAAGATGGGGGGACAGGGGTAGCTCAGTGGTTAAGGCATTGGACTACGGGTTAGAAGATCCCAGGTTCAATCCCACAACCACCAAGTTGCCACTGGTGGGCCCTTGAGCAAGGCCCTTAACCCTCATCTGCTCAGATGTGTAATGAGATAAAAATGTAAGTCGCTCTGGATAAGAGCGTCTGCCAAATGCCTAAATGTAAATGTAAGATGGCGTGGCCATAGCATATCCAGTGCTTTAGCTGGTTAAACTGCACTGGTTTTGCTTACCTCTGTGGTGAGCTTTGTTTTTGGCTGACAGGTTTGGGGGATGAGGACTTCCTCCTGGTCTGGGGAGACACCTCTCTCCCAGGAGACGACACACTTCCAGAACGTTCCTCTGATGTCACCGATCGCTTAGCCTTGTGGGAGCTGTCAGAGCGGTCCCTACAACACCCACCACGGTATTCATTAATATTAAAAGATCTATTTATCTACAGTTTGTGTTACAGCATAAAACAAATATAAAAGCGAAAACTGCTTCAGTTTTATCCTATAAAGGCAGCTTGTTCACAAGAGGCGTGTACCTGCGCTTCTCTTTCTTCTCCTTGTGCTTATCGATGTCCCTGCCCCGCTCCTTGGTCTCTTTCTGCTTGTCTTCACTCTTCTCCTTGTTCTTGTGCTTGCCCTTGTGCTTTTTGCCTCCTACTGGCAGGTCCAAGGGCACAGGAGGAGGGGGGCTGGGCGTGCGCGGCCCTTTCTTTTTGCTGTGTCCACTCTTGGACGATCTGATTAAAGATTAGAGTGTTAAATTAGTCATTTTTACAAAAAAAAAAACAAAAAACATAGCATACATAGTATGAATAGCAGTTTAGGCCTGGTCAATGTTTTTTAGTCTACAACGCCACACCTGGTACCTTACAAATACATGGTCAAGACATTCATTGGGGACATGAATCAGGGCCGAGCCAGGAGTGAGACATTATAGCCTTTAAATTTATGTAATTGCAGTATTTAAAACAAATAGCGTTACCATTGTGTGTAACCACAAAACCCTGTTTTATTAAAACTGACACAGTTATTATTAAAACAGAAATTAGATCTTTGCAGACCTCCTGTTTTTATTTTAAGCACGTAATTAAAAATTGTACAGCGCCAATTTCTGTTAAATTTTGGGATGAACTAATGTTTTTTTTTCAAGATTGGTTTTTAAATTTATTTTCTTAATGATAAAAAAAGGTGTTTTCTCTTTAAATTTCAAATTAGCATCTTTTTTTCTTCCTGTAGGCCAATTGTGATGAAACACAGCCGATATGATGTTACCTCAAGCTCAGTCAAACACCGTGAAAAACAGGTTCGGTAGTTTTTATGCAATGCATGCACAGACAGACAAAAATCCATTCTATTACTCATCTTAATTCATATTTAAATCTTATTTGTCATATACACAGTCATAAACAGTATGATGTGCAATGAAATGCTCTCACGACTGCCCATGACGTAAACATTTAAAGAAAAGAGTATTCAGTATTCAGAGTATGAAATAAGATTCAGATCATTAAAAAGAAAAATTAAGTATAAAAAAAGAAAATAATCAAAGAATATGAAATATGAATATAATAAGTAAGCAAATATACGAGCAGAAGTTCCAGGTGTGGAAAATGTAAACCATGTGCAAATGAGTGTGTAATATGCAAATGTGCATTTTTGTGCGATGTTGGTCTTGTTTTCCTGGGAAGGTCTTCATGATAGCCAGTTTCATCATAGCTTTTGCAAACGCACTCGACGATACTGTTCTTGCACAAACTATTTCAAAACAGCTGACCATCATGTCTTAAAATAACACTTAACTGTTGTTGTCCAAACGTTTGACTGGTACTGTAAATATCCTTACAGGCCAGGAACCGGTTCATTTCAAAGCCAATGAGGGCATTTCGTTTAAAACATGTTTAAATGTACCTGCTCTCAGTATCCTCTGTTCTGCTCTGCTCTACCACTGGGGAGGAGATGACTGACGAAGAGGATGATTTCTTCTCCTTCTTGCCAGAGCTGCTGACTTTCCCAATGGACTTGCGTTTAGGAGAACCGCTGGGTTTTCTTTTAGGGGAGCCGCTGGACTTGCGGGACAGGGGCGAATTCTTCAAACTGGTGTGATCGGGAGACCCCTAAAAAAAAATCAAGATGCATTTCAGTACACAAAATGTGTAATAGTGCCATTCAAGCAGAACACCAGGCCTTGATGTAAATAGGATAGACCACGTTTAGACAGGCAGATTAGATTATAGTGGTTTTTTTTTTGCTGTTTTAAAAATGCCAAGTCAATGCTTATGTTCCCTGCAGATTCGTGATGATTACAGTTATATGCAGCATAAACAAATGTTTATTTAAAATAGTGTGTATTGCAGCAGAATTAATTCTATAAAAATCTATAAACATTTATGATTGCCTCGAGAATTGGTGGACAAAATGTAAAGTTTTAAAAGTTGCGTAGTAGAAAAAGCGAGTTGTTTGCTCATCTGGTGCAGTTTTATTCTAACCTGGGGAAAAGGATTTTTATATATATATATATATATATGAGCTAAAGTACCTTATCTTTAGAAGAGCTGCTGGTCCTGGCCTTGGTCACTGATTCCTTTTCCAAAAAAAAAAAAAAAAAAAAAAAAAAGTAAGGGGGGGGGCTTGTCAAGCAGACATGTCATTTATATAGTTTACATAAAATAAATGGCAGCTCATTCAATGTGTAGACAGTTTAATACATAAGGGCTTGTACCACCTTTTTAATGAGTAGCTCGTCCCGTTTTTCCATGTTCTCCTGCTCAAGCTTCATCAGCTCGTTCTGGATCTTCTGCCTCTTCATTTCCAGGGATAACTCGTAATCGTAGTCACCGTTATCAGAGTCTTTTGGAGAAAGAAAGAGGGTGAGCATTAAAGAAAAATAAATAAGTAAATAAAAAAAACTGTTAAACATCATTTTAATCATCATTTCACAGTCCTAAATATTTAAAAGACATTTTGATAGTGTTACTTTTTATTCAAAAAGGACTGAAGACTAAAAAAATGCTTTGCATTAAAAAAAAGGGATTTACAAGAAAGGTTTATGTTTTAAACATTTATAATTAAGGAGACAATTTAAAAATTAACATCTCTAACCACATTTTGTATCTATTATTCAGACTCATGTTGTGATGAATCTACCACATGTATCCTTCGATCCACTCTATTTCAGAGGGCTGTCTCACCTTCACGGTTGGCCTCCCACTCTGCTGCTTCCTCTTCGCTGCCTGGCGTTCGCTCTTTAGTAATCTTTATATCCTCTTTCTCTCTGTGTCTGCTTCGGGATGAATCTCTCTGCTACTCACATGCACACACAGTCACATTAGCGCACCGGCCAAAAGGAGTGGTGCATCATAGGTTGATTTGTTAAAAAATAAGAAATAATTTTTTTTTTTTTTTAAATCGGCCTTACTCTAGTTGTGGGTGAAGTAGGTTCGTCTTGGTCTCTTTTCTGAGTGTCTGCATCTACATCCTGTCTCTTATTTTTCATCCTCTCCCGGAGATCACCAGTGGGCCTCTCAGATGACCTACACACACACACACACACACACACACACACACACACACACACACACACACACACACACACAAAGCAGAGCACTTTGTATATTGGGAATGGGAATCACATTGGCAGTCACCAGCCGATACAATATCACGATACCTGGGTGTCGATTTTATTTATATTGTGATTCTGTCAATATTGTGATTTTATAAATATTCTGATTCGGTATTGTTTTTCTCAGATTTTTTTTTTTTTTGTATCTTAAACTTAAAATGTACATACCATAGCCTTATTCAACAGCTTCACAGATTAGTTAGACATAAGTAAGTAAACATAGCCCAATAGGATTTGTTTGGAGAGTTTGGAGGCTTTTGAATACGTGTGACTTTTCATAATGTTAAACATCATAATGCTGTTTCTGGTTGCACTACTTTAAATGCTTACGTATTTATCAAGTTGAAAAACAATCGATTCCCGTCACTGGCTGATCGACCAGTGGGTCTCTATTAAAGATTGAATAAAGCATTTAAAAATAGCAGCATTCATAGCTGAATCAATTTCCCCGCATATCCTGTATACATGTTATAGAGCCAGTAAACAACTTTAAAATGTAATTATAAACAACATTTCACTTACAATGTTTTAATGAGAATGAACAGAATGTGACTTTTTTATATAAACTTAAAGCGTTCTGATTTGTCTTTATTACCCACAGCAGCACTATTTCCTCACTTTCACATTTCCACATAAATCCCTAACTACTTCAAATGACACTGATGAAGGTCAGATTCAATCACACATGTCTCCCTGGTCACACCATGATCAATATAAAAAATGCTTCTTAACATCTTAACACACTTTATGTTTCAGCCACATAAAAAAATTAAATTAAAAAAAAAAAACTCTGGAAAGCAAAAAAAAAAAAAAAAACTTAATCTTGTGTACTTTTTTGCATCATTTAGACATATTTCTTACCTCAAGCATCTCAAGGATTTTTTGTCTTATTTCTTTGTCTTAAGGTGTAATGAAAGCAGCTTTTCACTAATGGTGGAAAAACAGTTGTGGTAACTGAGTACAATTACCTCGGTACTGCACTCAAGTGATTTTTTTCACGCATATGTTTTTTTAACCTACGTAGATTTATTAGAGGATACTTTTCACTTTTACTCCGCTACATCCTACAAGACTATGATTAAGCCGACTACTTTTTTTTTTACTCTTCCTCAAGTGTACATGTAATTATACTTCAATAATTTTTGCCCTAGGGAATCTCTACATTTACACAACTACAGTATTTGTGTACTTTCCCCACCTCTGCTTTTCACACAAGTGTTTGCGTGTGCTGTTCTGACAGTCCTGGCATGTCATTATGTCCATCAGAACCAGGCTGAAGGAAAGCCTCCTCACCTGCTGAATCCTCCAGAAAAATTCTTGCCTCTTGCCGGAGTTCCATGCGTGTAGCGACAAGTGTTGCCGTAACTGCAGTTTCCTGTCTTCAACCAATTTCTACACTGGGTCTGGAAGACATTAAAATGAAAGTCAAAGTCAGAAGATGCTGCGCTGTTCGATGTCAAAGTGAAATGTCAGAGACTGTGTAGTCAACGCGATTGTGCGTCACCTCTGTGGCATTACTGCCCGTGCTGGGTCCGAGTCTCTCGAAGACGCTGGGCCTGCGGGATGGAGTGTTCGTACTGCTGCTGCTCTCTGATATGGTCTTCGAGTTTTCCACTGTCACCTTCCGCCTGATCTTGGACATTCTGCAGGGCTTGAGACAAAAAATATACAGTATTGTCATATTGTACATTCATAAAGATGTATTACACAAGGATTAATAAAAAAAAAAAAAAAACATGAGTGAAAGAGTCTATGCTAATTTCCTTTTTCACTTCTGGGGGTCAGATGGTTTTAAAAAGCCGTATATATACAGGCTGCAGAAATTTTTACATATTATCAAAAGCTAATCTTCATCCTTGTAGGACTGCTTTCAGGCGACCAAACAGATGAAAGTCTGATGGAGTTACTGGGAACAGGCAATAGCGAGGGTACGGTCTTCCACCTCTTCCACACAGGGCACATTTCTCCAAGTCTAGACTTTCTAAAATGTATCCAGATGTGGAAAACAAATGTGATAAATGTCACCTTAGCCACATGTTTTTTTCTGTGTCCTGGGCTGGAAGGTTTCTGGACAGGTTATTTTGCTATTATGTCGACTGTTCTTGGGGTAACTCTCCAACCTAGTCCTCTGATTGCTATATTTGGGATTCCTGATTGCTCACTTACACTTAATTCTACACAAAAGGATATCATAGCTTTCATTAAATGTATACCCGTTACTGTTATATTTATGTAATATGTTTGGTGGTTGTGTTGAGACGTGTGGGACGGGGGAGGGTGGGCTTTGTTCTTTGTTTTTTGAGTGTTTTTGTTTAAATATATTTTTAATATATATATATATATAATAATTAATATATATAAATATATTTATTTAGAAAAATGAAAGGCAAATTGTATGTCTGTAACTGCAAGTACTGTATTGTTTTTCCTTTTTTCAATAAAAATATTTGCAAAAAAAAAAAAATTTGATGGAGTGAGATCAGGACTATAGAGGAGATGCTTTAACACCTCAAAACAAAGTGTTTTTGCAGAGTGATAGTGTGGGCAAAAGTGTGAGGACGGGCATCGTCATGCAAGATCTTCAGTGTAAAATCCAAAGTTTAGGCTTTAGCTCTTCAATAGTGTGTCTCACTGTGACAAGCACTGTTGATTGTTGAACCTTTTTCCCGATAATGTTCCAATTCTGCTCCTTGCTAATCCCAGAAAACTGTAAGCGTCAATTTTCTAGTTGATTGACTTTTTCTCGGTATATAATCGAGGATGTTTACGTTCCATGAATCCGTGTCTCATCACCAGTAATGATTTACCTTCCTTAGAGGAGAGTATCGGTCCATATTCTGTTTGCAGATATCGAAACGCTTATGTTTATGCTCTTCCGTAAGTTGTTTCGGCACGAGGTACACCCTCAGACCACAAAAAATAATAATAATTTTAAATCACTGCTGTTCTTTACTGCTAATCACAAATGGACCATGCATTTTTGCTTGCACCGCAGTTGCAAATGAACTGATGTAATACATTCACACCTGAACAGCAGTGACTGGGGAGACAGTAGCCTTGAACGGAAAGATCCGATAAGACTGTTGCTTCGCCTAAGGGTCCTACCCGTACATCCATGTTTCGTCACCGGTAATGATCCTCGACATGAAGGACGGGTCATCCACGGCACACTGACAGAGTTTCCTGCAAACTTCGACGCGATGTTTCTTCCGCTCAGCCTAGAGACGAACTTGGCAGCAACATGGTACAGGTCCAAATCACGTGTCAGGATTACCCGGACTGTTCCATATGACACACCGACAGTGGCAGCAATGTTGCGGATTGTCCTCTAACAATCATCATGCACAAGTTGCCGCATGGTTACGTCATTTTTCGTTTTCCGCTCTTGAAGCGCGCATGCCACTAAAAAAAACCTCGAAGGACTCATCATCGCCTCAGATTTGCCAAGTCGTGTCAAACGTCTCTGTAGTAGATTTGCCTAGTTTCACACAGAATTCCACGTTTGATTTTTTTTGATGATGAAATCGCAGACGTGGTCAAATTAGCACGGATCCTGATGTAAACAGGACGATGTCTTTTGGCACACTGACTTATGAAAGCTCCCGGCGAATGTGCCTTGTTCCAAAACTAGTCTCAAAACTTTTTAAAACCACCTCGTGTATATGTGTGTATATATATATATATATATATATATATATATATATATATATACACACACATACTGTATATAAAGAAAGAAAAGAGCTTTTGTATTATTATTATTATTATTATTATATAAAAAAAAAAAACTGTGTGTAGTAGGAATAAAGCAGTATGTTTCTAATTTATTCCTCTCAGGTGACTTACAGAATAATAATGACAGGAACAAACGTTAAACCTTGAGGAAAACTGAAAGTCCCACACTGAGCACCAGCTCCAGGGGATTAGCACTAGCATGCTAGCAAGTCAAAACAGCTAACCGCTCAGGACGAGTGTAATTAGGTACATAAACACTATTTCCAAAGTTCATATTCATAGGTTAATACCTCTCATCAGTAACATTATCATATATAGATGCAAAACAGCTTCAGTTAGGTCCTGTTTATCCAGTTAACTATCCAGCTAACTAGCAGCGTTAGCTCCTCGACCTAGCCAACGGTCAAGCTAACCGGCTAACAAAGCAATATGATTTCTCCTTTTAAAAAAGAGAAGAAAACTCTTACCGAAATGTTTAGTTAATCTTGGTGTCCAGTTTCATAAACTGTTGTGAAATGTGTATTATTATTATTACACACAATAAAAATATCTCCGCTCGTTAAACGGGGCTCCCCAAGCCGCCTTCATGATGCTAGGTAGCGAGACTCCGCAATCTCTCGGGCCGCGTCCCAAACGCCTGCCTATTGAATAGATAGACTCCCTAGGTAAGGAGCGAAACCACACAAGGTTGTACACTACCCAGTGTGCTTCTGTAGGGAGTGCTTCTGTCGTTTGGGATAGAGCGCAGACAGAGCATTGTGGGAGGGTGCCTGGACGTCTCATGTGGCGTTTACCGACTCAGTTCTGGTATTATGCGTGGTACTGAATTGCCCACTTTGCCACGAATTTGCACCCTCTAAAAGGAAGTTTTTTAAATTATTTATTTTTTCATTCAAACGCAATATTGATTTCACAAACGCGCGAGACACGTTCCGTGACATAGCATTTACACACATTTGTACACAGTACTAGAAATTACTTTAATAAAATAAACAGATACATTGCGTTTTATGAACTGGGTTCAAGGCTGTGTGTGTGGGAGCCAAGTGGCAACCCCTGGTTCTGACAAATAAATCCAAGGCGGAATTGCCAAAACATGCAGTACCTCGAATGTCCACTGGGGGCTGTGAGTGATACTGTGATACTGGAAAGTGAGTCAATCAATAGCCCCCCATGTTAAAATAGCCAAATGTACCAAAAATGAAAAAACAGCTTTGTCTCCATAGCTAACATATTTTTTCATTCATGATAACTGTATGGAGGTGGTCTTTTTTTTAAATGTATCTCATCAGTTAAAAATATATTAAGCCATAAAACTCAGACATGGCATGGTGGTGTAGTGGTTAGCACTGTGGCCTTGCACCTCCAGGTTGAAGGTTTGATTCCTGTCTCAGGTGTATGTGCAGTTTCCAACTTCTTCCTGTGCCTAGTGGGTTTTCTCCGAAGGTCAAAAGACATGCAGATTAGGCGAATTGGCATTCCCAAATTGCTTGTAGTGTGTGTGTGCCCTGTGATCGATTGAGGGTTTACCCAATATTTTACCTAAAGTCTCCTGGAACAGGCTTCTGGTCCCTGTGACCCTGTATAGAATAAGCAGTAAAGAAGATAAATAAATTAAATGATGTCTACTTAGGCAGCATGGTTGGCAGCAGCAGTGACAGCTGCAATGCAAGTGTCCAACCGCTAGCCGTTTGCTATGCATGACCTTAGGTAACTGGAATCGTTTATTGTAATTTCTACAAGACATATTGACGTTGACGTCAGACGCTGTGTAGGGTATGGATTGAGTTCAATCAAATGCCAAGTGACGCTTTCATATAAATGAACATAAGGGGCCTTAGTATTATAGCTAAGCAAAAGCTCTCAGATTGTCTGCACTTTCACTTATATGCACAGCATTTGGAGGAACTGTATCTTATCTTAGTCTATTTTTAACAAATAAATGCTGAATCTTGAATCTTAAAAAAATGCTATTGTGCTATGAGGGAGATAATGGGGGATAAACAACTGTATGACACTGTTTTAAACATGAGGCTCATGAAGCATCAGAACACTATGACATCACAATACACCAGCTGCTCACATCATTGGTTAAAGCCAGAAGAAAGCACACTGGAAACAACACTCCATTTACAAACGTCTTTCATGACACAAACCACAAAAAAAGAAAAGTAATGGATTGTGACCGGAAGGGAAGGAAAGAGAGGCATACTGAGAGAAAGACGATGAATCTTGCCTATGAGGAACCTGAGGCCCAGCCTAGGAAGAAGCTGGCTAAAAGGAGGGGGAAAAGCAAAGAAGAGCAGAAGGTGAAGACAGAAAAGACTGAGACGATCTCCTCGGTCACTAAAAAAGGAAGGAAGGGGAATCTAAAGAGAAAAAGATTGGATGTTCATCATAAAGAACCTGAGCCCCAGCCCAAGGAGAAGGCAAACAAGAGGAGGAGAACAGAGAAAAAAGAGAAGACTGAAAATGCAGGTATGAGACAGAAAACAGGAACACTGATCAGATATTTCATTAATTATTATTTTAGACTCTGTGGAAGTATCACAGAGCTGGATCTCTGAAAATTCTTCTTCTTTTTAAAAATGTTGTTCAACAGAAAACATTTTCAGTCGATACGTTTTGGATGGTATGCTGGGAGGAGGGAGCTTTGGCGCCGTCTACCCAGGAGTTCGGAAATCAGATGGGAAAAAGGTGAATATCTGCACAGATAGAGTTAACTGGCACTGCTGAATATAATACAAGACTTAGAAATCATTAAATATTACTTAGGTACCAAATTATAAAAATATTTACATGTTTTCTTAATTTATTAAAATGTATTAAATTGAGTCATAATTATATATCTATGGCTAGTTCCTTAATGAGTTAGATGAGTGTTCAATGAAGCTAAATATCTAGTTCTTTGTTGCAGGTGGTCGTGAAATTCACGCCTAAGCGTCCAAATGAGCAATATATCACTCTGGTAAGTGAACTTTACTCATTGTTTTTGTGGGGTTTTTTTTCAGATGAAAATGAATTTCGAACCCAAACTCATTTATCACAGACATATTTCTCACTCATCATTAGTTGACTAATATGACGTTTGACCTCACATTCACTGTAATGCAATCCTAACTCTATCTACTCCTGTTTTTAGCCCGGTGACATACACAGTCTTCCTCTTGAGGTGGCACTAATGGAGATCGTGTGCAAGCCGCCTCAGTGTCAGTTTGTGATAGAGCTGGTGGAATGGTGCGAGACACCCTCATTTATCATCTTGGTTCTGGAGCGGCCCGACCCCTGTGTGGACCTCTTCAAATACCAGCAAACTGTAAACATGTCTGAATCACTGGCTCGAACCATCATGCGGCAGGTGATTCAGGCTGCACGTCATTGCCGTGACCGTGGTGTCTTCCACCAGGATATCAACTCAAAAAACATTCTCGTAAACCCCCAGACAATTGAAGTGAAGCTGATCGATTTCGGCTGTGGTGATCTGCTTAAGGACACCCCTTACAAGGAATTTAACGGTACCTCAAATGTGAATAGAATTGATGGGAATTTAGTGATGCATAAGTTTTGTGATCTTACTGATAATACTCATTCTCTGCCTTTTATTTAGGCACCAAGATTTTCCGCCCACCAGAATTGTTTGTGGAAGGAGAGTACAAGGCAAAACCTGCCACCGTCTGGGGTCTTGGCCTTCTTCTGTACAACCTGTTATGTGGACGAGATGTTTTCTGTAGAGTGAAAGAGATCGTTGAAGGCCACATGGACTTCCCTGATCATCTGTCTGAAGGTGAGGAAACTATTCATTCAAACATACACAAAGCTAAAAACCTTACACAGCAGAATATCTAGAATTATTTATAGAGCTATGGAAATGTTTTAAAGAATGATTAGTTGAGAGAAAATATAAGTATTAAATGAAGTTTCAAAAGGTTATCAAATATCAAGATTTAACCAGTTATATTGGAATATAATATATAATCCTGGCCCCACAGCTTCCTGCAGTCTGTTGAAGTGGTGTCTGCAACAAGACCCGAAGAAAAGACCAACCCTCGAGCAGATCCTCTCACATCACTGGTTCACATCATGAAGAAGTAGCAGAGTTGACTGTCCCACTCACAGACGGGGCTGTGTATTGTGCTAATGTATTGCACTACTGATCATCTACGGTATAAACTAAAAAAATGAAATGTCTTTTAAGGGTCATTAATGTAGAAAACTGTCTTGCATTGAGTAACATATTGTATGCATGTTAATAAAGCCTTTAATATGTTAAAGTGATGTTAATGTAATCTGGAGAGAAATAAAGACTTGTTAATGCACAAAACCAAAATTCTTTACAACCCTCTACAGCACATTATGCCCTGGATAGAAATTGGGATGTAGTTAAAACATAAAAAGCTGAGAAATTAAATGTGAATTCATATTACATATATGGGTAGTATACTGTACATACTAAATACCTTTAAAGGAGGATGTTTTACATCCGGTCACTGGTGTGCATCAGTTTATTTGTCCTACTTGTGATTTGCATGCATAAACAGCAGCTGGAAAATTGATGGATACAGTATTTGATGCCAAATTGTCGAAATCACGTACTATTTATTCTTCAAGTTCAAGAAAAATGTACAGTAACTGCTTAGTCTATTACTTTTACTGTGGAACTAATAGCCCCTGCTTAGTTGGAGTTCCCTGTGTCCCAGCTCCAAATAATTTCAGCAGGTCAAATCTGATTAACTGGTGCAAATTTGGTGGCTTTTATGTTTTCCTAACCAAAGTTAGAAATCAACAAAATAACAACTAGGTTACATTTTGCTGTCTTTAAACTTGCTTTATTGTTTTATTTTTACTATTTGGATTTTAGATTAGTAGAAAATGACTAATGCTGATTGACCAGTATCATACCATATTACTTGTATCACACATATACTGTAACAGTCGTTGCATTTCAATACTAAATACTATCTTAATAATTCTAAAAATAATTTCTTCTAAGACTAATTGAATTCATGATTCATGAGTATATCATTGTGAAAACATTACTGGAACATCATCCATTATTGGAACCACTGCACAGCAAAGTTTCAACATCACACACCGATCACACAAGTGCTTTATTATGAGCTGAATGTGTTAAGACTTGGAATAACATGAACTTATTGAGGGCAGTGTGAACCTTATGTGTTTACAAGCTCATATATGTAGGATGAAGGCAGAAGTGGTGATTCATTGCAGTTTCCCTAAGACACGTGTTGCTATGGTCTTGACCCCGGCGAGAGCTTCATTGCAGGCGTTAGGGATCAGGCTCGGGGGAAGGAGGAAGCCGTATTGCCCGCGGTCTTGCAGCTCGAAGGTGAACGAGTATTTAATTCCCAGATCATAGGCCCAGTCATCTGATCCCCCGGGAGCTAAATCTGAAGAAAGAGAGAAAGCAGGAAGTGACACGGTGAAAGCGTGCAAAAAACGTTTAACGCAATTAATGTAGATAGACGCTATAAAAAAGTGTAAGACTTTTTTCCCCTGCATAATGAATATATTCTAAAATGAGTAATAAAGCTTACATATTGTTTTTGCTCCAGAACCATAGCGATATAGGCTTTTGTAATGCCTCCGTATTGTAAGGGATGCATCCTGGACTAGATTAAACTGTCAGGGAGTCAAATACAAACACATTATATAGTGCAAAGTTATACTCTTATACTCTTTACTATCCATAATCCATGCATAATTTGTAACTGAAATACAGATAATAATAATAATAATAATAATAATAATAATAATAATAACCTAGCTACTAAATAGTAATAGACTACTAATAAACTACTAATAGTTACTTATTAGATAATGCACTGTACTGTATGTTATTAATGTATGTGCTCTACATGTTAAGCCTCACCAGCTCGTCATGGTTTGGAATCTGCTCCTTTGTATAGGAGTATGGGAAAAGCAGCATCTGCGAGTAGGAATGCATGGAGAAGTAAAGTTTGATCGAGTCCTTGTTGTTGCGCAGGAAATTGGTCACAGCTTGCACCTCCGGCTCGGACTCTGGATACTGGCCGCAGTAAATGTCCGAACAGGGATCGCTGGATGCTCCCACCGCTTTATTAACAGAAAGTTAAGGGTTCAGCAGAACAAAAGATGTAAGTTCTTGTCTTTAATGATTGTTTAACCTGAAAAATAGTTTAACTTTACAACATCTGTAATATTCACCGTGATCGGCGAAAAATGTTAACACATTAAGGCTTGTGGGGACCAAAGTCCTGTTCGACAGAAAAGCCAATGCAGCACAAATCACAGACAAATGTCAATGCTAGCTATGATAGAAAGACACCAGAAGACCCAGTGCACCACAGCCCAGTGTGCACTGGGCCCAGCAGGCAAAGAACCAAAGGCTCCAAAAAACAAAACCCAATTTAATTGAGCACTCGTGGGATGCGCCAGACAAGCAAGACAAATGGACCCATGCCACATGTGCCAGACACCATAGATTCGTTGTGGATTCATGCACCGAGAGCCCAGAGCTTCCCAGGTGACACAAGAGGAACTCACACAATATTAGGCTGAATGTTTTGCATTTTAATGTTATGGCTGATCGATGTGTGTGCATTATTGTAGACAAGAGCTTTAAATCTCTCCCTGTAATGAGAAATGCGATGAAAAATTGATGAAAAACAATGCTTTACTTAACAATCCATTAGTCCGCCCATGAATCTATCTGCACTGTATCCGCACACTTGTTTACTGTCTCATCACTCTCCAGACTCATCAGCCACCTCACCGCATCCTTACACTTTACTCCTCATGTGATTTTCTTTACAGCCTTTCATTGGCTTTGCACTCTTCCTCTGCTCATTAACAATAAGGATGAACTTAATCGAATAAATAGGGGCAACATTTGCCTGCCATAAGTCGTGTAGTTAAGAAACACAGTGTAGAAAGTCCAGGGTTTTATTACTCACTGCACCAGTTGGCATCAAAGTTCCTGTTCAGGTCGACTCCGGCACACAAGCTGCCCGCTCTCGTCGACCGGTTCTTCCTCCACATGCGGTTCTGTACAGTGACACCAAACACACCTTACTGAAGCAAATCATTAACGAGATCAGAAACACAACGTATATTTACACATTCAAATCTGCACACGTGTCCTGAGACATGCTGAGATAGGATACAGTCTGCTATATTGTTTGGTTGTTTTGTCTCACTGTCTTACCGTGGTCCATGTGTACTTGTAACCATCCGGATTTAAGACAGGTAGGATGTAAATGTCCATCTTGTCCAGCATTTTGGTGATGTCAGAGTTATGCTTGTAATACATGAGTGCCTGAGGAAGGACGAGTACAAAACGCATTGTTTTTATAATCATTGTGCTTGTTTAGTCCAAAATCAGAATTGATTGATTTTTACCAGGAACAAATTATAATAGGGATTAGTTTTCATAGCTGTATGAATTGTTTTTACACAAAGTTCGACTTACGGCACATGTATTTGTTAGGATAAAACAGATCTTTAAAGACATACTGGACAGTATGCTACAATTATAACATAAAATAAGAACCAAAACCATTTGAGGCCGGATATTTTTTAAGTTGTGAGGAAAAAGAAAAACACATAAGGGTGCAAAAACTTTTGATTCGCTGCTGTATATTTGGTTCTAGCGGGATGCATCTATACCGCTTTATCCTGTATTCAGGGTTGCCTATTTCAGAAGACTTAGGGCATGGACAGGGTACGAATTCATTGCAGGGCACACACACACACACACACACATGCTCACTCACTCTTTTACACACTATGGGCAATTTTGTAACGCCGATTAGCCCAATCTACAGGTCTTTTGGAAGAAACCCACTAAACACGAGGAGAACATGCAAACTCCATACACACAGAGATGGGAATCGAACCCGGAACCTAGAGGTGCAAGGCGACAGTGCTAACCACTATGCCACCGTGCTGCCAGGTAGCTAGCTTTTCAAAAAAAATTTTTTTTATTTTTTTACCAAAAGAGTATATTACATAATAAATTGAAAACTAATATTGTGCTATAATTTGTTACAGTGAATCTCACATATCTGATGAACCACAAGCAAAACGCAGGTGAGATCCACTCTCGGGCATGAATGCCACAATCCATCCACATGGCTTTATCCACTGGGCCTCGCCTTCCTGATAGCTACAACACAGAAGATCATTAGAATTGTCAAAAATGTTGACTCTTCGTTCACCAAACTTGCAAATGAATTCTTAATCAAAAAAACAAGAAAAAGTTGGACCTTGTGTCCTTGAAAGAATGAGAATTAAACAAAAAATAAAAAACCTACCTTCAAGACATAAAGTGGATTTTTCTCAAATGATGAGCCAATGAGAAGGAGTTGCGTCATGTCAGGATGATCTTGGGTTGTTTTATTGAGGTAATAATAAATCTGGATCAATCATGAAATGAACAAAATAAGTCAGAAGAATAAACAACATCAGAGATATCTTTTCGTTTTTGATGTTAACGTGAGCAGCTCTTGATTTACATCGTCTAAAGAGTGATATCTCTCGTGAGGCAGGCCACCACTCCTGGGATCTGTGGTTTCGTTTCGGGTCTGTTCCTGGATCAGTTGTTGCGTGTTTTCCAGCAGAACGCTACATAAACCACAACACGTCTGATATGAGAACACTGACGCACATGCAGCGTTTGTGTCATCCTGGCAAATGCAAAGCTATGAGCAGATACTATGAGATCAGACCTAATCCTTAGTCGCTCAAACTCATACCAGTGAGCAAAATGATTACAGTAAAACTCAGGAGTAGTTCTTTAAGACATCTGCTTTACCTGAAGGAGAATCCATGCGTGATTAGAAGCTCGGTGATTAAAGATATGCTGCTGTACTGGACGTACAGATGGACCGGTGTGTTCTCTTTGATGTGACTGGGAGATGCTGGCTGCCAGAGCACCGTCTGATCCACAGCAAATAAATAAAAAATATAAAAAATCCATGTTAACGGCGCAGAAATTGTGTATTATATACTTTAAGCCAAAAGCAGATTGAGCTACACAGAGAAGATTCATTTCAATTGTTTATATTTTGCTTTGGCTCTCATTTTCAGTTCCTATTCTTAGTTTGTTAACCTGAGAAGTGACCTATGAAACGTTCAAATATAAAAAAAAAACATCTAAAGCATGAAGAAACAGGTACAGATGATGAAGACAGATGATCAGGCCGGTGATTAGGATACCAGTGATGCTGAATGTTGGAACAGACGAGAGGGGAAATGAGGTTGCTGCAGAGGTTGTTACATAAACAACCAATTTCTAGGTTGTAGATCTTTCGGCATTGTGTTACAATAAAACATGTGTTCCCATGCCTTTTATTTTAATCTACATCATTTAATTTATTTTAATATTAAGTAATGAGGAAAGGCACAAGACATTTGCACAGTACTGTATATACAATACCTTCTCCTTTGATGTTTATTTTTTCTTTCTTTCTTCTTCTTATTTTTAACATTGTACATTAATACTGGAGCCACCCAAGCTATGATAGAACACTCATTCCATTCTCTCAACAGATTCACGAGATACAAAGTCAAAAGCCCGATTAAGTGCTACTACCTGTTCAACTACTGTACAAATTCATATCTATATACTGTACAGTGTGTGTATATATACAGTACATGCCTCATTATGGCTGGTTATGTTCTTCAGTATGCTCACTTGCTCCTCTGTTGTAGCAGTGATGGACAGAACTTTGTCTCTGGTTTATAGAAGAATAAACACCAAAAATGTTTGGCATTAGATTCAAGATATACATGCGAGGAGTCCCCAAAAAATTAAACATGAAGAATATACTGTATGCCTCTCTTGTGATGGTCACATGATTGCATCAACGATGGTGCGACTACTGACTACTGATATAATATATATATATATATATAAATATATATATATATATATATATATATATATATATATATATATAAATAAAAATAACAATTCTATAAAATCTCTCAGCAACACCACATGACAGATTTCAGGATGATCAACAGAACCGAATCACAATGATCTGGACTATAATCTAGCCATACACAAACATAACATACTTGAAGGTGCAAAAAGTGTACTTACTGTTCTGATGTGCAGAAACATTTTCTCAGAATTAAATGAAAACATATTAAAATGGCTAATAAACCCAGAGGTCTCATCCTTGGTCTGTTGGCTTATAACACACTTGTGCAATCGTGAGACAGTGAACAGTATTGATTTGGATATGTTGACTTTACTAGTTAAACTTTTGCAGTCCTCGCTCAGAGAAAAACCTTCCGCACACACGTATGTGTATATTTAAATTGACCATTAATGCAAAATTTATTATCTGTGTTTAATTAATGACAGCAGGACACAAATGACCACGATGAGTTATGAGTACTGAGGATAGTGTAGATAGTGTAGACGCTTATTTCATTAGGGCATTTAATTAGTTTCCAAATAATATCTCATAGATGTTTACCTATTTTGTTTATCCCTAACAATATTAGAAATAGATCCCACGAGTGTGACCCAAATTTAGGTCCTTTTCTTGCACAAGGCAATAATAAGTTCCATTCCCGTCCAACAGGTGGCGAAAATGCTCAGTTCATGGTCACATTTACACAGACCGTTAAAATAAAGCGTAGAAGAAGAACGCACCCGGAAGCGACTCCGGAAGTGTGAATGTTGTGTTGTCATTTCTTACGAAGATGTCTGGACACGATCACTTGTCTTTCTGCTTGTGCGATTTAATCAGGTAATAATAGTTTAAAACTTTAAATATAGACGTACCCACATTTAAAACTCATTTTTGTACATTTGTTTAATATGTACAAGGAACATAGACGATATGATCTAGTTTGGTTGAAATAATTTAACTTCATGTTTGCTTTCTCACTGTTTATAATGAATGAACTTTTTAGATTTTGGTATTTTAGACTCTGCGTGTTAGTTTTGTGAATATATTACCATGTGTAAATGTGTCAGAAGTAATATTGTATGTGTTGGAAAATAAAACAGTTTAAATAGACTGAGTAACACGTTTAATAGCATAAAAATAATTCAACTTGACACTCATAAGCTTCAGCTGAGAAATAGTGCAAGTCATCAGTTCTCTGAAATTATATTATGTCCTTTGGTGAATCCTCAGATCCGTCTAAGTCATGACATTATCAGTAGATTGGATAAAACATGGCCAATTTGATCTAAAGTTCAAGGCAGCATTTTAGGTCTCCAAGATTTCACTGTGAATGCTGTGATGATTAGATTAGTTTTTCATCTGTAGCTGCTGAGGTGAAGATAAGCGCTTCTCCATCACACGATAGCTGCACATGAACACTAATGATGAGAATCAGCAGTCTCCTTCTGATACCTAGGTCCTGATTCGATCAAAATTTCGATTCTATAAGTATCATGATTCAATATTACACTTCCCCTGATTTTGTTACAATTTAAACCTTTAAAAGGTTCAACGATTAATTAAATGTATCTCATTCCTTATAAAATTAGTTTTACCACTTAAAAAAAAGACAGCAGCATTTTAACTATACAAAATCACTTCATATACAAGAGTTTAACATTTGACTGAGCAGCACATATCTCTGTGATCTGCCATAATTATTATTTATCATCAAACTTAGCAAATATTTATCTTTTTCCACAGTGGATGAAAATGTGTAAAAAAGTTAAAGGTGCGTCCACCTGTCCACCTTAAATGCCTCCAGAGTCTCAAAACTCAACTTGATAGTGAACACACAGGTCCATGAGGCTTCTAATGCATGCGATTTTCAAGTAATTTACGCTCACTGTTTTGAGACTCTTGTAAGCATGTGTAATGAGTGGGTTTAAGACAAATTCGCTCACAGAGTTTGGAGAAAAAGGCAGATCGGAGGCTTTTAACCACAAGATTTTTGACAACAAAACACTATAAAAATGTGTTTCTGATGCGCCACTCGGAAGCTTCTGTACTCGGTACAGAATTGTTTATATCTGTGGCGGAACGACCAATCACTGGTCATGCCCAGTCAAACTGAAACCCAACCAATTCTGGTCCCTGGCTGAATGACCAGTTTATCTCTATTATAAATATATATAAAATATTGAATATATACCGCATATAAAGATAGTTTAAAAAAATACTTTGGAGTCAGCATGGCCATGTGAATCTTCACAAAAAAAATTAGCTTCTAAGATCTTTTCTCCAACGAAACCATGAAAAAGATGGAAAGAAAATAAGGATAGGAGGGATTAAGGACAAACATATTTATCATACAAGACAAAAAAATTCAGTGGTGTGTTGCAAGTCTGTTGTGTGACAATTCGTGTATTGTGTACTCCAAAATCATTAAAAAAAAAAAAAAAAAGAGGTAGTGAAATTTTGCAGTTCCTCTATAATCCTACAGGTGGCACGCTCTAAACTATTTCAGGCAGCACAGCATCCTGTCTGATAGGAGCAAGTCATTTGCTGAGTTTGTTTAGAATTGTAACAAAATCTAGAGAGAAAAAAAAAACAGAACCGGAAAATGTATTAAATCATGAAATTTACAGAATCGCAATACAAATCAAAATTGTCACTTACTGTGAAGATATCGAATCGGGTGGGCCCTGGTGATTCTCATCCCTACAAGATACCCTAAAGAAACTCACCTATGCTTCTATATTCATAACATGGCATATTTCCAGGAACAATCGCAGTTCATTCTAAAGGCCATCTTAGCCTGAGGCCAAACTTCCTGACTAACTCTAATTGTCTTCAGATTTATAACAGCGTCATGGTACATTGTCCATCTGAGGTTCTGAGAGGATTCAGCATTCTTCGCCTGCATTGCTTGTCCTGTTGCTCTGAATGAATATAAGCTCTATAATGTTACACCCTAACATGGCACAAAAGATCTACTCTTGCAATGTCTAATCATTTTAATGATTAGTACAGAAATTTTAACAATTAGTACAGAACTCAGCCGCTAGAATACTAACTAGAACTCCTACAATGGACCACATAACTCCTGTTCTTCAACAGTTACACTGGCTTCCTGTTCAACAGCGCATACATTATAAAATTCTGTTTTTTGTTTATAAGGCATTACATAATCTGGCTCCGTCATATTTAACAGATCTTCTCCTAACCTATACTCCTTCAAGAAATGTGAGATCATCACCGTCACCAAATTTGGTTCTTCCTCGTATGCGTTTGGCAACCATGGGATCTCGAGCTTCTACTACTAGAATCTACTACCTCTTGATATCCGAAATAGTAACTCTATTTCTGTTTTCAAATCCCGTTTAAAAACACATTTCTTCAGGCAGACATACTTTTAACACTGCATTGCTTGTATATTGTCCTTTTCTATTGTTGTTGGTTTTTTATTTTATTTATTTATTTTATTTTATTATTATTATTATTATTATTATTTTTTTTTTTTATTATTATTATTATTTTTTTTTTATGGTGTGTAAGGTGTCCTTGAGTGTCATGAAAGGCGCCTACAAATAAAATCTATTATTATTATTATTATTAATCCAACAATGCTGTTTTCATTTGGACTTAAAATTGTATTCTGCATTATAAGAGGTTTATGTAAGCACTTCCTCCGTTGTTTTTTTTCCCCCCTGATTGTAAGCCAAACTGCTTCCTTTCTTCCTTGCCGTGTGTGTGATGCAGATTGATGTGGTCATTGCTCTTGCCATGCTTTTACCTGTGTCTGTTCCTGACGGGAGTGCTTTTCCTGTTCATCATTGGGATTCGCACTTGGCTTCAGTCTGGCAGGAAAGCACGCCGAGCTCAAGATGGACGACCCGCTGTCGCCTTCTTCCACCCGTACTGTAATGCAGGAGGTGGAGGAGAAAGAGTGCTCTGGTGTGCCATTCGAGCCCTGGAGAACAGGTATGTACTTGAGTTAAGGCTCTTAGAAGCCATTTAATTAATATTTTATGTGTTAATTCGGGTAAAAATGTACAGGCAAGTTATCTAAATCCAGTCCTCAAGGGCCAATATGATGTAATCATTAGCATTATAAGTGTATTCAGCTCTGTATCCCATTGCTTTACTGCAGGTACAAAGATGTAGATTTCGTCATCTACACAGGTGATCAGGGTGTTACGGGCGAGCAGATCATGGATGGTGCTCGTCGCCGCTTTAACATCCGCCTGCCACGTCCAGTTCGCTTCATCTTCCTGAAACATCGGCTTTTCGTGGAGGCCAGTCTCTATCCCCACTTCACCCTGCTGGGCCAGAGCATCGGCTCGCTCTTCCTGGGCTGGGAGGCGCTCACGGCCTTCACGCCTGATCTCTACATTGATTCTATGGGCTACGCGTTCACGTTGCCCATCTTCCGTTATCTTGGTGGATGCAGCGTGGCGAGCTACGTACACTACCCCACTATCAGCACAGACATGTTATCAGTGGTCCGTGACAGAAACCCCAGGTACCTGTTTTAACAGAACAAGATACACATACATACATACATACATACATACATAAAGGTGAGTCAAAAATTATCCGCACTGTGGCTTTAGAATTGATTTTAATTCACTTTTAGAAAAAAAATACAAAAATGCATTTTTGGACATGATCTCTTCTGAGCTTCAAGTCACGAATGCATCGCTGTCTTCAGTTCTTCATCAAAAGCGAACTGCTTTAACTGAAACAAACGTGAAAGTCCGACGGAGCAAGATCGAGAGAAAGCATGCTTTAAAACTTTAACTGGTGTACCATGTTCACTCCTGACAGTAGGCTTGAATAAAACCAACCAAACTTTTAATATAATTGGAGTGCGGATAATTATTGACTCACCCTCGTAAAAGAATCATCGCCTGTTTAGCTCAGTTTTAATTATTGTAATAATGTACAGTATATCTACCATATCTTTTTTTTTTTTTAATCTATAGGTTCAACAATGCAGACTACATCAGTAATAACCCCATTCTGAGCGCCATTAAGGTGGTGTATTACTGCGCCTTTGCCCTGCTGTACGGTCTCGCCGGCTCCTGCAGTGACGTGATCATGGTCAACTCTACTTGGACTCTGGGTCACATCCTGGCACTGTGGCGTGCCCCGAACCGCACCAGTGTTGTTTACCCACCCTGCGATGTCCAGGCTTTCCTTGACATCCCCCTGGAGAAGGAAGGAGAAGACAAAGACAAAGACAGGAAGTGCCACACCATAGTATCTGTGGCCCAGTTTCGACCAGAGAAAGACCACCGGCTGCAGATCAAAGCCTTCCGAAAGCTTCTGGACAGACGTGGGGAGGGGCCTGGCAAGAGGGACCTGGTGAAGCTGGTGCTAATTGGAGGATGCCGGAACCAGGAAGATGAGGATAGGGTGTTGATGCTGAGGGGGTTGTGCCAGGAGCTGGGCGTGGCCGATAGGGTGGAGTTTAAGCTGAACATCCCATTTGAGGAGCTGAAGAAGGAGTTGGGGGATGCTACGATCGGGCTGCACACCATGTGGAACGAACATTTTGGCATTGGTGAGAATAAAAAAATGATTCTTGTATTTGGAAGTTTAGTATTAGAAGAAAAGTCCTGATCTTTGATCAGATTAATGCCAAGTATGTGTGGGAATTCTTTTATGTGGCAATCCAGCAGGTATTGCCACACTGACACCAAAATGATGATGTTGGTCTTTTGGCTGCTCCCGATAAGGGGTCACCACAGCGGACCATCAGATCCGCACACAAGCTTTGGCACAGGTTTTACGCAGGGTGCCCTTCCTGACGCAACCCTCCCTTTGTACCCGGGCTTGGAACCGGCTAAGCATCCAGTGGCTGGGGTTTGAGCACTGGCTGGGAATCGAACACTGGTCTTCCGCATGGCAGGCAGGAAACTGTTCACTGAGCCACCAATGCCAAAGCAGGAGCAAACTATTTCCTAAGTTTGTTTAGAATTGTAACACTGGGATATTTATGAAATCATGATACTAGTTGGCACCTAGGTATCATGATAATGTTGTATAGAGCAGTCGATGGTGATTCCTACCCGTACTATCCAGTATTAGTGTAGTATTCTGAATACTTGATGATAGGATGTAATCTATACACCGATCAGCCATAACATGTGACAGGATCATGGCCAACCACAACCATTGCTCATTTGTTCTTATGAGGAACAAAGGCCAGCCCGTTTTGTCTTATCCCACAGAAAAGCCAATGTAGCAAAACTTGCTAAAAAAATAATCAATGCTGGCCACGATAGAAAGCTGTCAGAACACTTGGTGCTCCACAGCTCACCGTGCATAGTGGTGGCAGGCAAAGAGTCCCAGTCCTCAAAACTACCCAGACCCCAATCCGTTCGAGCATCCATAAAAATGCACAGGACAAACCTGTCCGCTCCATGGAGACCACACCCCCAGACCTACATGTCTTATTGAGATCATGCCCTGTAGGGTCAGAGCTGCCCCTGTCCCCCTAGGGGGACACAACACAACATTGGGTGTTATATTTTACACTGTAATGTCATGGCTGATGTATTTATTGTTTATGTATTTAGATGAATGGTAATGTTGGCTCTGAATGAAGCACTCCAAACATTCCCCTGCGCTCTCTCTCTCTCTCTCTCTCTTTCTCAGGTGTGGTTGAGTGCATGGCTGCTGGGACAGTGATTCTGGCCCACAGGTCTGGTGGTCCTAAGTTGGATATTGTGGTACCGTTTGAAGGTGGCATCACAGGTTTCCTGGCTGATGATGAAGAAAGCTACGCTGATGCCATGGAACGCATCTTCACCATGACGCCAGCAGCACGACTCGAGACCCGGCGTCGGGCGCGACAGTCCGTGAGCCGCTTCTCCGATCAGGAGTTTGGGGCATCCTTCTTGGCTGCCATGGAGAGTCTGATGGGCACTTTGGAGCGATGAAGTTTGAAGAGCATGCTGCTTGTCTCATTCAGAACTCATTATAACTGACTTCCTGTTAAGGGACTGATTTGTGCATAGTGCGAATGTTTACTTCCCCCCTGCAGATTGTAGACTGTTCTTTTGATTATGGTGTTTTTAGAAAACTGAGATGTATTGTGTTTAAGACAGATGGTGTTTTCAACTGAAGGAGTTTAAATACTACAGAAATTCTTCAGTTTAATGTAGCATTGCGCTTGACCTACCTAGCTCACAAACCCACTTTCGTAACTTGACCTTTCAACTGATCCAAGACTAACCTTAAATAAGAGAGTAAAAAAAAAAAAAAATCAAAACTGCCCTCTGATCAGCTGTAATTTTTTTTAGCACACTTGGCACGGTGAAGCTAAAATGTCTAGAGTCCAGTGAGCATGCTGCAAACAAACAAACCGACTGTTTGGTTTGTTTCAAAACACAGTACTGTTTCTCACACTTTGCATCTTCACGTTTGTCTTGGTCTTATTTTTTGGTCTCATTTCTGCCCGGGTCAGAGGCCGTCTTTCCAAAACGTCCGCTTTTCTCTTAAGATAGACGCCTTACATGATGAACAAGCATTTTCTTCTTTTTATATTTGAAGACTTGATGTGAATAATGAATATTTTTGGGACAGAGTATATGTATTAACTTGATTCATTAGACTTATTTATAAGGATATTTACAATAAATGGTTTGAGGAAAGGTGGTTTTGGGTCACGTCTAGTTTTAAAGAGGACTAGAATTACAAAGAACATTTCAGATACCTTATTAAAAACGTACAATATTTATGGTGCATACATGCTTATTCAATATTTAATGCTTGTATAGAAAAATTGTGCAGTGTTGAATTGTTTTAAAATTATTTATTTGTTTAGCGTTGGCATTGACCAAGAATGGATTTTAATAATTTTATTGGTTTTTATTCAATTAAATTCGGTTACATTTAAAAAACTTTATTTATCCCAATGGGGCAATTTAAGCGACGCAGAATAATTAAAAAAGCCAACGGTGCAAATACCAAGTAAAAAAACATCAAATACAACTGTTGGAATGATGACAAATGTCTCTAAATAAATATAAACTGTTTAAAAAGATATAAATGTAAAAAATATATGAGTTTAAATTTTGATGGTAAACTGTTGTGATTTTATTAAATAATCCACATGCAGTGGCATTAAAGTACAGTAGAATATTCAAAGCCAGAATGTCCAACTTTTATGTTATCTTGTTCTGTTTAATTTCAGTAACTTCACAGAAAATCAAATATAAATAAAACAAGAAGACAGTAAAAGCTAATATTAATAATAATCACTATTATTCTTTACAAAATACTCCACAATGACAAACGGGTAATGAGTAAAAACACATGTTATATATATATTATATATTATTATTTTTTTAATATTTAATTTATTTATAAAATATCCCATTTACATAAGTATTCAGATCCTTTGTTATGACGCTTGAGCTCTTGACTAATCCTATCAGTGGTCCTTGAAATGCCTTTACAACTTTTGTAAACTCTTGAGTCCATCTCTGCCTAAATGAATTCAATACACATACTGTAAGTAGGAAAAGCCATGAGTTTAAAAGAATTATCTGTAGACTTGTGAGACTGGATTGTGTGTCAAGACATTAATCTGGTGACGGATACAAGAGCATTTCTTTTAATTGAAAATGTCCAGGAGCACCATCATTCTTAAATTAAAGAGGTTTGGAATTCCCAGATCTGACCACCCAGTCAAACTGGGTAATCAGGGATAGAGGATCTATGGAGATGTAACCAAGAACCTAAGGGTAACTATAAATGAGATGTATAGGGAAGCTAGTCAGTGTAGAGGGAAAATCTGCTCAAAGATCTCAGGCTGGGATGAAGGTTTACAGTTCAACAAAACATTTCTCCAAAGCATACTGCCAGGAAAACACAAGAGTGGCTTCAGCACAACTCTGTGAAAGTCCTGGATCGGCCCAGCCTGCATCCAAACCTGTGCACCGACGCTGACCATCCAACCTGGTTGAGCTTAAATTATTCTGCCAAGAGGAATGGAAGGAACCTCCAAAAGAAAGGAGTGCCAAGATTGTAGTGTCATTCACAAGCAGATTTGAGGCTGTTATTCCTGCCAAAGGTGCCTTAACCATGTGATGTAGCGGTTAGTGCTGTCGCCTTGCACCTCCTGATTCTGGGTTCGATTCCTGCCCCCGAGTCTGTCTGCATGGAGTTTGCATGTTCTTCCCGTGTTTGGTGGGTTTCCTCTGGGTGCTCTGGTTTGCTCCCGCATGCAGATTAGGGAAATTGTCATTTCCAAATTACAACTGTATTGTGTAAATAAGTGTGTGTGTATGTATGTGCGCCCTGTGATGGATTGGCATCCCATCCAGGGTGTACGTGCCTCATGCGCTAAAGCTCCTGGGATAGGCTCCAGACCCTCCATGACCCTGTACACAGAATACATTGAGTGTGTAACATCACACATGTTTTATAACATTTTCATTGTGGAGTACGGTGTGTAGAATGATGAGGAAAAAATCTATTTTAAGAAAACCATGAGCACCGTATTAACAAAATAATATTCCCCCTGAACCAGGAAATACCCTGATAAATAACTGAAACGAGCATTCCAAGTCGACATGGTTTATACTCTACTCTATTAAACGCTGCAGTGCGAAGGTTGAATTTTGTAAATATTTGATACAGTTCTTTGCCATGTTAGACAACAGAACTGTATATTTTTTCCAGCTACACAAAAATCATTCCTATCATTGATGTTACACAATAATTCCCAATAGTGCGATTACATAATACTGTTACCTCACTTCTTAAGTAACCGATCTACTAAGTACTAGCTGTATTTACCTAATCCATTACAGTTGGCTCAGCTCTCACAAAGTTGGATAAACCTTTCATTTTGTGCGTCCATGACCACAGATAAGGTCTCCGAGCCTGTGCATAACTGTACAAACGTCTAAGATCTGGACCCTACTGTCCACATACTGCTTTCTGTAGTAAAAAACTGTTCCTAGATCAGTACTCTGGTTAGTGATAAGACTAACACAGTGAAGGCCTGTTCCAGGAAGTATGGATCCTGATCTATCTGACTAGACAGAAGAGCGAGGCCAAGTAAAACAGAGTGGCATACTGGGAAAGGAGGAGGTCTGATTCCAATAAAATAAGCTCCCTATTCCCTTTTTGTAGGGGGACCATGCCAAAAAAAAAGAAAGAATCAGGATTAAGTAATTATGAGTTTCAGATTGGAGCACTGTATAAGCCCTTTGGGTTTTTGGTAGAACAGTGGAAATGCAAACAAAGTTAAAAACTAAATGTAATTATATGTAATGATAAGGCTCTTTATGAGGGAAGTTGTTAGGGGAAGTAAATCAGGGCTGAACTGTTGTGAAATAGAACACAACCTGAGGAGGGCCCTGGGGATTTAAAGGTAGCGGCGCGTGCTGCTGGTCACAAACTGAAGTTTGATTGACAGATAAAGATGAGGTGCAGCGTTCTGCTCGTGCTGTTTCTCCAGTGCCTGGGAGGTTTAGGTGAGTTTCATATATGCATTTTATTTTCATAATATTAAAATTACCACTAATTATTATGCTTCATAGCCATGGATGAGCTGAATGACTATGGGAAGTTAAATTAACCTGAATCAGTTATTTCACTCTCTGTATGTAATTCTAATGATGTACAGTATTTAAGAAAGAAACATTTAAATGTAGTACAAATGCTGAAAAATTCATCCACGCCAAAGTCTAGACTGTGATATTCTAACAATCAATAAATTGATGAAACCTCGGCTCTGATATAGACCATTCTGTATGCAGGAAATAAAAAAATGTATCTAATAAGCTGAGTACAAATCAAATCAACAAGTGAGAATAGTATATACTTTACACTGGTGGTATAAAACATAGGCATCCAATGATTTTTTTTTTTGTACTGCAAATCTGAAACAAATGCCTGGTCCAGCCATTTGAAGGCACTAAAAAAATAAAATAAAAAAAAATAAATATATATATATATATATATATATATATATATATATATATATATGAGAGCATTAAACCTGAGTTTGCCATCCAAGATTATACAGCTGTATTTATATTGTTTAAGCTGCTTTACAGTTTCCCATGGCCTTTGAACATTCAAACTTATTGATAGTCCACATAATAGACTCAAAGAACAGTACACTTTGTCTCTACTTCAGCTGCCTCTCACACACTAACAGAGCAAGGGTTTTAAATGAATGAACTCACGAACTCACAATGAACATCTGAAACCTCAACTTCAGTACAAGTATAAAAAAACTAGTCCTTAGGACTAAACTGTGCTTGAGGACTAGTATCCATCCTAATCTAAATGATAAAAAATATATTTTTTTCAATTTATTTATTCTTTTGACGACCGGTTTAAAAACAGGAATTACCTTCATCCAACAGGGCTCCCTCTGTTTGAACTGAGTTCTAAAGCAGATGACGCACTGAGGATGGCCCTGGATGAGATCAACACTCGGTTCGCTCGGTATCACCTCTACAGGGTGTCCAAGGCTACAGTCACAAAAGTAAGTTAAATTTTTATTATTATTTTTTTAAATATCAGGATGCTTGCAGTAAAAATTCCATAAAAAAAAAAAAAAAAAACATTTTTAGCCAAAGAATTTTCACACACTGGAGCAAACAACAAGCACTACAATTAAATATGAATAATGAATTAATTTGTATGAATAAGGAGTCTATATCAGGAGACTTCATGTGTCACACATGAGGCAGGGTACACCCTGGACAGGGTGCCAATCCACAGCATGGGGTACACACGTATAAACAAAGATACTCATTCACACACTAAGGGTAATTTGGGAACGCCATTTAGCCTAATCTGCGTATTTTTGGATTATGGGAGGAAACCGGAGTACCAGGAGGAAGCCCACCAAACACTGAGAAAACATGCAAACACACAGAGAGAACAGAGGCGGAAATCGAACCCGGATTCTTGCAAATTTAGGCTACTTGGTGTTCCCAAAATGTGTCAAAGTGTGTATGTATACTGTATGCGTGCATGTGTACCCTAAGATGGATTAGCACAGGGTGTACGCCTTGTGCCTGAAGTTTCCTGAGATAGGCTCCAAGCTTCCTGCGACTTGTTACACATTTATAATGACATTAAGAATGGCGTCTATAATATAATTTACTACCCGAAAGTCCTTGTAAATACAAGTTCCTGGGACAGCACACACACTTGGAGCAGACACTTTGATGGATTTAATTGTTAATTTTGTGCACTAATAACTAATAAAAGAGTGTGTGTGTGCCAAGAATCCTGCATGTAATGAAGGTTTTTCCTCTTTCACGGTGCTCCAGGTTGTTCCACTGGGGGCAAACACGTATGATATGGTGCTGAAATTTGGCATAAGGGAGACTGAATGCCGGAAAGGCTCTGGGATCGACCCTCAGGGCTGCGCCTACCGGAGAGGCTTCTTTGCGGTAAGCACAAACCTGTCTGATATTATATACTGATCTTGGTCCAGCTCTTTTGATGCGCATTCTTTCCAGAAATGTTAAGAACAACACTAAAACTGATCTCAGATCTGTGTTACATGACTCAGTGATTTCTGCTTATATTTCTCACAATTCTGTGGTTCATAAAACTGACTGACATAGATCAAGATAGAATCTGACATATCTTTATATAAATGCTTTTTAAACAGATTTTGTTAGCCAAGCTAGCTCACATAAACTGTTTGTCAGACAAGCTTGCTAAGTTTGTTATAACTGGCTAGTGTTAGCAGTGAACTGTGTTCATCAGTGTGACTTATATTAGGTAAAATTATATTCTTAAATGCTAAATCATAATCCTAGCCACCAAATATTGACTATTCTAACAAAAATTTCTGAAAGGAACTTTAAGTTATTCATAAAATGCTCAGAATGCTAGCTGCTAACTAGCCAGCTTTAGCTGACATTAGCAGACATGGCAGAATGTCTGAGAGGATCTCTTTAGGGCAATAAATAAGCAAACAAACTGCTGGCTAGTTAGCAATTATAAGAGGATAAAAGTTATATTTAATTAATATAAGAGGATTCTTGAGAAAACATTACCTTTGAGGGAAAATAAAAACTACTTTGAGCTCTGAGTGCTTCAGTATCGTGGGGCAGGTCTTTAAAGTCAAATAAATCTACTTTTAAGTAAAATATGTTCGCTATTTTGCAGCTTGCAAATAGGATCGTCCCTTTAAAATCCATGTTTTGTGTATCAATGAACAACATGCAACATTCATTGATTATGTACGCATTTGCTTGTGTACAGTGACTAAAAGTACAAGTTCTTCAAGCCAAGTCATGAAATAAAGTGACTCGGTCACTTTGAAATCAGAATTTGTAAAAGAAAAGTAAAGCAAATGTAACAGATTAGCAGTGTGCAAATGGGCAGATCTTGAAAAAAAAAAAAAACCACACTCTGAACTTTTCATATAGTTTACCTCCATTTGGTGCCATGCCAATAGTGCCTGCCTGAGCAAATTCAAAGAAACCCACAGTTTGGAATGACACGTTCCATGAAAGAACAAAAGTTTTAGTTTAGTTTACTTAACTCTTGCATAACGACTTTCAGGAAACTAACCCACCACTGCTTTCGTTTTCTCTTTCTCCATTTCATCCCAATCTTATCTTAAATGTTCTCTATCTCTTTTTTCCTTTCCAGGGAGAGGCCGGCTGCCACATGCGAACACATTTGACCGAGAGGCTTACTAATATAGTCTCAATGAAATGCAGCCCTGCGCAAAGTTCTAGCTCCGAGTCCAGTGAAGAGGTGAGTGAGAAACTTCTAAATGAGACTTCATTTAGATACTGTATTATATCTAAAAGAGCTGTAAAGCCTTACTCCAAACACTGAGCATGTTGTCCTCTCAGGTCCAGGGTGTATGCATAGCCGAAAATATTTAAATAAAATTAAACTAATTGCTGAGTAGTGTGGCTCAACGAGGTTGAGACTCTGGGTTGTTGTTTAGAGGATCAGGGGCTCAAACCCCACTCCTGCTGGGTGGCCACCGTTGGGCCCTTAACTCTATGCCCATATAAAATACTCTGCCACTTGATATAGAGGGCATCCTCAGTTCAAGTCACAAGAAACGCGTGGATTGTGGAAATGACATGTAGATCAAATGATCCAGTGTAGCACCCCTGAGAAAAGAATCCAAGGGAAGAAATTGAGTGGCCAACTGAGAATTCAAATTAAATAAACTGTTAAATTTGTGGTTTCAGATGTGGACTGGATGGCAATATGATCCAAATCGACTTAGTCGTAGAGGTAAGTAAATTTATAGACATATTTTGTGTTCATTGAATTAATTCTGATCTACATCTTGTGATACAGCACATACTTAAGGCTTTGCTAAACAGATAAAGTTATATAGATATAGTTGTTATATCACTTACGATTATCCACCCAGAGCAGTGGGAGTTGTCCATATCATACCATTTTATGCACCAGTTGAGGGGGGTTATGTTAAAACACACCAATTTATTTTTCTGGAATGTTTTGTGCAGCATGTTCTAGTGTTAACTTTCACCAATAATAAAGTAAAAACAAACAGATTTGATAAGAACAAGAAACCCAAACAAGACATCTTGTACATTTGATTTGATAAACCATTTTTTACAATCTAAGTAGGTTTAATTCATCTTAAAACCTGTCACTAAACTTACACAGTACTTCTCAATGCCTAATTAGTTTATTTGTTAAAATTGTTTCAGAGCCTGTACTTTCGACTCCCTCTCCAGACCCGGACACATCTCCACAGCTATATCCTGGGCGCCATGGTGTTGTCCATGAAGATTATTTGAGCAACCACCTCGAATAATTACAGGCTACTTTTTTGTACCAGTAAAACCAGAGTAATACAGCCTCTGGAAATGTATGACTGGTTTTGGTGTAGGTGTAGGCGCTATAAAGTTCCGGAGGTGCTACCTAACTTAGAAGAAGATAACTTAAATGTTTAAAAATGATGCTGTAAAATTTTTTGTAACATAACCTGTCCACATTGTGGGCTTTCTGTTTAACAAATGTTAAAATAAACAGCATCATCTTGCTTATGCCATTGGTTCTAGCTAATTATGTTGTTAAGGTTAGGCTGTACACACAGATACTCATCGATAAACCCATTAAGTTAAATTTACACACACACACATCCCTACACTAATTAAAGAGGGAACAGCTGTTATACTCATGCGAACTGTTAATTATAGGGGCATTTTACATACTGATAGTTGTTTTTCATGTGGTTCAACCCACCTTTATCTGCAAAGCTCTATTTTTATATTCATTTAACAGATGCCTTTAGGTATTCTATGGTATAAACACATTTATAGCATTTATGTAGCATTTCATTGCCTCATTTAACTTTTGTTTAGACACAAACATTAAAAGAGAAGAATTTATTCCATCGTGTTCCCATGGTTTAAGACTGGATTATTATCTTTAATAATTTAATGTTTACATCATCAAAAACCTTAAAAAAAACATGATATTGTTGAATTGTCTTCAAAAACACAAATATCCTTTCAAGTGGAATACATGGTTCTGTAAGGTAATACACATGTTTATACATATATGGCATGGTTATTTTGCATTCTGCTGCTCAATAACAGCTATTATGTGGTCAGATTTCTTTTTTAAATTGTTGTTATTTCAGTAGGGAAGTTGTAATATGGACTGGTGAAATAAAATCCTACTGGTCATTTTACCAAAACATTAAAATTTTTGACATGTCTATACAAGATGGACTTTTCATTGACTGCTTCCTACTAAAGGATTAGATCATAAGTAGCCATTAGTTAGGACATTGTTCCAGAGTTTCAGGACATGAGCTCAACACAACAAGCCACTTGAAGTTCAAGATATTTCAGAAACTGTAACCAGGATGACTGAATTCTTGACATAAAACAGCATTTTTAGAAACGGACAAAGCAGGCGATATTGTACAGTAAAATACTGAATTGATGTGAAGTGTGTAGGCAAGTCAGACATGTTTAACATATTCCATACTCTCACAGAATCTTGTAAGCAATCATGACAAGTCTCTTTATGTAGGTTATTTTGATAAGAAGTCCCTTATTAAATATTTCCCAAATCTTTTCCCAAAGAATGTATGTCGACCTTTACCTAGATATAAATAGCATGAATCATTTTCTGAACTGATTTTTAAGAAAGTTGCTACTTAAGACGTTTCACAAACATTCTTGAAAATTCCAAAGCACCCCTAAAGAATGCTAAGCACATTCACCAGTATATTCAGTCCCTGTCTCTTTCAGGCAAATAGGAAGGGCCAGGCCAGCCTATGACTCTCAGTACAAAAGCACTTAACATATACTACTCTCTCAATGACTGTCAACCCTTCATCACCAACAACTTCATCTCAAAATAAAAAAAAAGACTTCATACATTTAAATAAATTCATATAAAAAACAAAGGCAAAATTCTTCCCAAATTTCATTGCCTATAAATTCTTCACATTCAACCACCCAAAAACAAACCAGTTTTGTTTACTTAATATAATTTTTGCCCTTTCGTCCATGCAGTACCAGTATGGTGCAGAGATTTCCTTTATTTTATAATTTGAAACTGAATTTTTTACTGAGTGCACTGATGCATATTTAAAGCTGAGAGTAATTTTGACAGTTTAAATATTGTTTAAAAGTCAGTTAGACCGATTGCTATTTATCCACATCCCTGCTGAGGAATCAACAAAGAGCATCCACAGACATTCCAGTACTCTTAGTTTGTCAGTTTGGTGGTGTTGTCCCGTTTAGGTGGGGCAGGAGGTGGACCTCGTCTTATTGTTGCATAGCCAGAGATGTTGTTGGACATAAACCCACTCCCACTATGTCTCTGCTGATCAAGAAGCTCTGGAGGAGGTGGAGGCAGTACCATGTCATCCATGGTAGCCACAGGGTCCAACTTGGCTGCAGAGTTACGCAAAGACTTCCGCCTCAGAGTCTGGTTCAAGTCCTCTAGAAAGTTTGGCTGACTACTTCCTTTTGGAGAGGCTGGAGTTGCGGACCCTCCTTGTAGAGGTGGGGTCAGTGGTGGAGGCTCTGGTGTTAAATTGTTGCGGCCCAGTAATGTAGGGGGTGCTGTCTTCTTTAGAGAGTTCTTGCTCCATGCAGGCTTGGGCTGAGGGTTCACAACAGCTACCTTTGGGGTGCCTGGTAGGGGTGGTGGAGTTGGGAGACCTGATACATGTGGTGGTGGTGGAGGAGGAGGTGGAGGGGGAGGGGGAGGAGGAGGAGGAGGGAAACTGTTGTTCTCAGTTGGGACATGGGGGGGGAAATGTGTGCTGGGCTGCTGGTTTTGACCCACTCTGTTCTGCAAACCCAGTGGAAGATTGGTCAGATTAAGCTTGCCAGGTTTAGGTGGGGCAGGTGGTCCAGTAAAAGAATCCTTGGTAGGAGATCCAGAACACACTGGAGCAGATGATGGTAAACTGGGGTTGAACTTGCTCACTAAATTTCGGCGGGACTCCTGATACTCGGCTGAAGAGTCTAATTTAACACTTGAGTCCCGTAAAGGAGCTGGGGGAGGCTTCTTGATCCCTCCTCCGTAGGATGCAGAAGGGACCTTCATTGGAGAATTGAACTCTGCAGGGGGTAGTGGAGGTGGTGGTGGTGGTGCTGGACATGGGGGAGGTGGGGGAGGTGGGCATGGAGGCGGTGGTGGTGGGAAAGTGAGTGTGGTATCTGGAGGTGGTGGTGGAAACTCAGGTGACCGCTGCTGCTGTTGAATTTGTCCACCTGGTTGCCATTTTGGTTTAGTCTTTACTGCAGGTGCTGATGGTGGTGGTCTGTGACCCTCTGCATGATTGCCCACTGAGGGAACAGCACCTGGAAACTGGCTGGCAATCTGTTTGACCAAAGATGATGCAGTAGAGCTCTGGTTCAAAGAGGGCATTGTTTTGGTGATGCTCTGCTGCTTGGGTAGTGTAGGTGGTGGATGAGTTTTCAATGGTGCAGGAGGTGGTGGAGGTGGTGGGGGAGGTGGTGGTGGGGGACCTGGAAGAAGAGGAGAAACTGAAGACACCTGTATGCCAACGCCTGATGGTTTGGGTGCAGTTTGAGGTGGAAATCCTCCAGTGAAGGTTTTAGCCAGTGCCTGAGTTACCCCTAAAGCAGATGATAGCAGAGGTGGAGGAGGTGGAGGGGGAGGTGGTACTAGAGCAGGGGGCTGCTGCTGAGGAGGGAGTGGAGGGGCAGGAGGAACAGGGGGTGGTGGTGGAGGAGGAGGAGGGGGTGGTGGTGACTGAGTTTGAGTGCCTGGAGAGGACACATCCCTGGGTATGTTGGGGAACTTCTGGGCTAGAATGTGTTTGAGGCCGTTGGAAGTTAACGGAGTTGGGGCTGGTTGTGGCAGGGGTGGAGGAGGCAGGTTGTTAGTTTGCAGTGGAGGTGGAGGAAAACCCTCAGATTGGAAGGGGGCTGGTGGAAGGGTTTGGGACTGAAGAGGTGGAGGTGGGGGAAAAGGCTGGGACTGGATGGACACTGGAGATGGAAAAAAGGGGTGGGATTTGTGAGATGCTGGAGGTGGTGGTGGTAAAGGATGGGACTGGATAGGTACTGGAGGTGGAGGTGGAGGAAAAGAGTGTGTTTCAACAGGTGCTGGAGGTGGAGGTGGGGGAAAAGGTTGGGATTGGATAGTTGCTGGGGGTGGAGGTGGGGGGAAAGAGTGGGATTGGGTAGATGTTGGATGTGCAGGTGGAAAAAAAGATTGGGATTGGACAGGAGGTGGAGGTGGAGGAAGAGGGTAGGACTGGATTGGTGTTGGAGGTGGAGATGGAAGAATATGGGATTTGATGGATGCCTGAGGTGGAGATGGCATTGGTGGGGGTGGTGGGGTGAATGAAGGTACAGAGACTGGGCTTGAAGGGCCAAGTTTCAGAACAGCCATGGCAGAACCAGGAGCAGGCATGGGTGGTGGAGGAGGAGGAGGTGGTGGGGGTGGGACCATTGCTCCTGGTGGAATATTGTTTATGTGAGACTTTAAAGGCTGGGAGGAAGATACTGGAAGCACCTGCTGTGCTTGGGGGTGTGGCTTAGGAGTCTGAGAGGCATTCTTCAGGCGGTTGATGGTGCTATATTTCGCAAATATATGTGGGCCTGAGTAGTGATGGACACAGATGGGAGGAGGTGGTGGCGGAGGAGGAGGAGGAGGAGGAGGAGGGGGTGGTGTTGGCGGAGCTGGAGACATTTTAGACAGTACTGAAGAGGTGTGGGTCAGAACTGGAGAGTACTGGGGTGGAGCTGATGAGGTCTGGGGCAAAATGGGAGTGGACTGGGCTAGAACTGGAGAGAGTTTGGGTGGAGCTTGCGGGGGCTGCGGAGGAGCTGGTGTTGGCAGGGGTAGAACTGGTGCAGGCTGAGGTGGAGCTTGAATGGCTGTTTGAGTAATGCTACCACGAGGTTGCAAGGCTGATTGTGCATGTGGGTGTGGCACTGAAATTGATTGATGCTGCTGCGTCAATTGAGGGGTGTTAAAGTGAACATGGCTGGAGTGGCCACCATGCACACTGTGGATAGAATGACTTGAACGTGTTGACTCTGGTCTTGACTAAGGAGAAAACACAAACAAAAAAATAAATGAAATACACACCAGGTCATCTTATGTGACAAAGTCGGTCTCCATGTAAATACTAGGAATAAAGTTGTTGTCACTTGTCAGAATTTGAAATCACTGGTAATATAAAAATAAATTCTTAGAATAAATATAAATCAGTTAAATGTTAAATTTTTCTTCTCTTTAGGTGTGAGATTAGAAAAATTAACCACAAGGACATTTTCCATAGCATATTTAACCCATATTTACCAAATATACGTAGAATAATTCTGGCACTCAGTGTAAGATCAAGTACTAAAAAAGCAAGATATTTTGGATGCATGCTAAGTGGTATAACTGGCCTTAGGGCACTTGGAAACTTGTGGTGATTCCAAGAGGGGTTAGGTGAGGTCAGAACACCATAGACAAGATTGCAAAAGAGCTTTTAGTTTAGGCATTCAAAACTCACCCTGCTACTCTCTTCCATCTGCGTGCCTCTCTTCCAGGCCTCAGAGAAGATGGAGCTGACGACACTCTGTGATCGTGCATGTGTGGATGAAGTGCCATCTGACACCCCGCTGTCGGTCTGACTTGAATGGTTGGATTGTGACTCTACTAGGTCATACAAATATCAAGATTTTTTATGATCCAGCAACTCTGGGTAAAGCAAAATGACTCACTTCTTAAACAAAAGTTATAAATTAGAAAGACATTGTTCTAAATGCTATAAATTCTCTTACTGTGTGTGTGATTATGCACATCTAATTTCAATTAGGAGTAGATGGAATAAGAGTAATAACGAAGCACTCATTACATTCCACCAAGAGCTGTTTATCACTGTGGGCTTTATTGCAACAAACCCCCAAAGCTAATATAATACTGTGACCACTAGAATAACTACTACCTACCTAAAAAAAATAAAATAAAATGTGATAGCATGTGCAGATCAGGTATGAATAGATCAGGTCCAACAGTGATAGTTTTTGACATAACGTTAAATTATACACCATCAAGTTGGAGCTTCTAGGAACGTTAAAGATTTTAACAAAAAAACTGTTAAGGTTTGTATTTGACGCACCAGGGTTGCTGACTGAGCTGGTGCCAGACTTGATGCTGGAGCTGGATAGGGATGACCAGTCATAGGCGGCCTCCGTGCGTTTCATGGCCTCCTGATAGTTCAGGTACAGCTGTTTCCCATACTGCAGAAACACACATATTGCAACTCTTATAAAAAATCGTATGCGTTTAATAGAGTAAACATGGACCACAGTCCGCAGATCAACATCAAGCTGGTTGAAAGACATGACATGAGCTGGGTGAGCTTAGAAGCAAATTGTGTACCTTGGCAATGCGGATTCCGTTGACCCACTGGTGCAGGGTTCTGACATCATCACAGCACAGATACTTGATGTACTGAGACTTCTTCTGAATCTGAGGGTGCTGTGGAGGATAAGCCAGGGTGTTAGCATGACAGACACGATTTCTACAACGTCTCTGATGAGGTGCTATATAGCTACCACCAGAGGGCAGCACATCAATGCAAGCTGTAAAATACACGCACTATAAATCACGCCTTAATCAGACAGTAGAACATTTTACAGAATGAATGGAATATTAAGTAGTATAGTCCCAGGGAAAACACATACATAAATGCTGGTCCTGTGGAAAATGATGGGCAATACAAAGGATAAATAGTGTACTAAAAGATCTCTCTCAGGCAGTATTCTACAAGATTCACTCTCACTCATATATCATTAATCCTGCTTGTTGCTCACACACACATATATGCATTTATGTTCATTCTAATATAGAAATGCATACTGTGTGTGTCTAGACCTGTATGGTATTTAGGTATTTTGGTCCATCACCTATGAGTGTCATCCGGAACATCTAAAGATATATCCATAGTGTCTGTGGCAGTTACTTAAGGGATCGACGCCCGATTGTCATTCACACACTACTGGCATCTTAGGAACACCAATATGCCTAACCAGCATGTCTTTGAAAACTGTGAGAGGAAACCGGAGTACCTGGAGGAAACCCACCAAGCACGGGGAGAGCATGCAAACTCCATGCACACAGACCCGGCGTGGGAATTGAACCCCAACCCTGGTGGTGCAAGGCGACAGTGCTAACCACTAAACCTGTAACTTAGTTTGAACCTTATTGGAAACCTACCATAAAACTTAATGAAATTAGCTTTAGCAAGCTGGTACATTCCAACTGTATCTTTGTGCACAATTCTGCTTGAGTAGCAAAATATACTGTGGGACGCCAATGCCAAATGATCAATCATTCATTAGAATAAGAGGTCACAACCGCTAGGACAGTCCTTGAATTGCTGTGACCTACACTGTCGACATTGATTTATTAGAGTTATTATGTTTTTATTTCCTTTTTTAACTTCGAACCTTGTGTTGTGTATAATGCACAAGTCTCATATCAACATTGTGCATCTTATACGCTGTTACTGGGGAAATTCCATAAGCAGAGAAAAAAAGATATAAAAAGCATGTCTGGTATGACTAACAGCTAAATGGCAGGCAGTCAGATGGCTCTGATATACGACAGTCCTTGGAGGGGCTGAAATGGAGGACTAACAGTATTACAACATACAGGATGTTTCAGCGTCAAACCCGAGGGACCCAATGTTTCCAGGCGTGCATAGATTGATCTTATTGACCAAGTATGACATATACTGGAATTCAGTGAAGTTTCTCACACACACATGCACACACACCTTGAGAGCGAGGCAGTAGTCAGTGGGGGCCTTATACTTGCTCCGGTAGTCTTGTCCATAATAAACATTTACATGATCCAGTTGCAGGAAGCACACCAAGTCTTTAGAGGCCTGCAGGAGAAACGATAAAAGATGATGTCATTCTCTCTTTTTTTTTATGACTCCATTACGCTTATTAATTGGAATGAAGGTGACACAAGGGACGTATAAATACATAAAATATAGTGATCTCAGAGTAAATGTGAGGTTAACGTGCTTCGAGAACAACACGGTATGTTTTGTGCGTCTCTATTCCCGAAGGGTTAAAGTAGACAGACATATGGTTTACACTACACTAAGTGGATCCATAAACAGGAAATACCACTGAGAAACTCGTTTCGTTTACTGTCCCTTTTGCACACACACAAATGAGTAATAAAATACAGGATAAAATACAAGGACAAACACACCTTGGCTTTGCCCTTAGGCACGAAGTAAATGCCAGAAGCGCGCAATAAGAAGTAGCGCTTCTTCCAGGACTTTTTCCCATCATCCTTTAGCCAGAGCACTCCCTCAATCTCAGGCACTGATACAGAGCCGCTGCAAAAACACTCCTACGCGAACACACACACACACATGCACACTCAGTGTTAGCATTAATTACCACCTCGATCTTTGTGTTAACAGATCGAGAAGAAGAGGATGGCTTCCATTTTAACTTTGTTCTGATCTATAATTTAGAGTTCGCCATACGAGAAAAAGCTGTAAGCAGAATACAAATACTGTATGAGTGCGTTACTGAATGTTGGGAATGAATGCTAAATGAAAATCATAGAAAAAAAAAGTACAAGAATAATTTTTTTCCGATAAGGTTTTCTGCGTAAGAGTTTGCGTTTAAACCAGAGACTTTGGAGCTTGTAAACAATTTATAAACCTTATGAACACACAAAGTCTTAATCCAACACCTTTAAACAAGAGATATGGGAAAGAGATTTTAAAAGTATGTTACTTATGTAGTAACATCTGCCCACAGTATCATATATTTCAGTTAAATCTAGTCCAGCATGTGTGTGCAGTTATGTGTGTCGCGTGTGTGCATCCGAGACCTCCAGCAGTGCCTCCTTATTTCTGTCAGCCATCTCGGACGTCTCCTTTCTTCCTAGTAGGTAGTTCTGAAAAACATTAGGACCAGACAGTTAAGTGTATTTATATGTGATGTCCGTAAGTAATGTGATTCTAAAGGTAACGTAAAGGTCTCACCTGTGGGTTTTTAAAGAGTGCGTACTTCTCGATCCGCTCGATGAACATGAGTTTGTTCTGGCTGTCTCTGGTCCAGTTAAGAAGGTTCTCCACCAGGTTCTCATGGTCCTCAAAAATACGCTCTGAAAACAAAAACAAAGAGAGAGAATGTTTGTGAACTAAAATTTAAAACCACTCGAGGCAAAGCGTTGCTGTTTATTTTTCACCTTTAAGTGAATTGGCTTTTTTGTTTCACTAGTTGAAAATAAAAAGTTAATAAATAGAGCAGGAGCTCTCTACATACAGTGTGATGTATTTTTTTACGCAATGTACAGTGAATGTAATACATGGTATAATGTGATGCATGAACGTAGACTAAGTAATCTGTTATTTTAGGCACAGGAAACAGGATTCAGTCTAAAAACCCTTTTGTATTGTTCTTTCTGAATTTCAGGCTCACCGCAAATGAGCTTTACGTACAAGTTCTCTTGCGTCTGTTAAACAATGGGAGCACGTACCCATCTGTAGCTCGGTGATGGTCTCCACCAGAGCCCAGTCGGGACTGTATCCGCAGTGGGACTTATCCAGCAGGCTGTCCAGCACCTGCCTCACACTCTGACGCTCGTCCACCATCATGGTTTTCGAGCTCTCGTCCGACATGTGCACGCGGATCACCAGCTGTTGACCAGGAAGGAGGGAGAGCAAGAGGAGACATATCAAACTGCTGCTAATTTCAAACTACTGCTAGTTTCTTTGCAAAAGTATAAATTATTCTTTTGCCTTTATGGTAAAAAGACATAAATGATGCATTTACAAACACAAAATCCTCTACAGCCATTATGAAAATACACTGAATAACAAACTGCCTATCTCTGATATTTATTTTTGCACTACTAGTACATCTGTTACGAATAACACATTCTGGCACAGAAATCTCCGCCATCAGGCATGAAGTTAACCAGCCCCATCCGACCTATAAACGGACAAATGCTTCACTTCGACAAGCTTTAACTGTACCAATAGGTTCATTAAATGCTCCTGCCTCTGCACATTCTTGAAAGGAGATGACATAAGCTTATAAACTTTGCATGCTATTAAACCTGGCATTTTTTTTTCATCAGATTACACTGAGCTGCGTTATTGTGGTTGAACATCATCATTTCCTCATAAGCTCCTGATAAAGAAACGAAGGCATAACAGAGGCTCATTCAGCACACTGAGCTTCTCTCAGTTTATTCTTCATGTGTGTGAATATGTGTCTAGTAGTGTTTAGTTCAACGTACTGGTGCAATGAGACGACACTCGCTTATGAACTGGGCTTTAAACGACTCGTCTCAGCTCAGCTCTGGACAAAGAGCTGTTAACATTGACTTAAGAACGATCAACAACGTCCCCACTATGTTGACAAAACCTTCTCCTCAATATACAAGAACAAGGACTGGTCAGATCATGAGATACTATAGTCACAATAAACTGCAAAATGTTAGGCTTTTCTGGGAGGATTTCCAGTTGTAATTACAGGAATTTTTCTAAACTTCACAATTTAACTAAAAAATTGATTTAATGATCAACTGATCTGTAATGGGTCGAGTCCCACCCACCATATGACAGCTATCAACTGAAGGCTAAGGGCAGAAATATACTTGCTGTTAAAGTATGGGCAACACATTCATTCATATACAATGGGAGCTGCCATAAAATTCCCTTCCTTATGAATTTTTAACATTAAGAATTGATATTTTGGCCCAAGAAGCATTTTCGGCGTACGAATGAACGAACCGAAAGCCGGCAAAGTTGTGCGTACATCCGGGAGTCGTTCAAATCTTGTTTGCGTCAGTGAAAAGCCAGATAAAGTGAGTTTGTACATTTTTTTCAGTCAGTAAAAACCCTCTTGAAGGAGTCAGCAACGATGCCAACGTTGCCTTCGGCATGTGTTCAGAAGCAACATGATTTTTCAGACGTTTTTGTTAGATTGTTAATATTTTTGGGTGGTTGAAATAGATGATCTGCATTTACATAATTTCTTATGGGACAATTCAAATGGTTAAAGCATTGGACTACGATTCAGAAGGTCCCGGGTTCAAATCCCATGACCACCAAGTTGTTCCTGTTGGGCCCTTGAGCAAGGCCCTTAACCCTCAATTGCTCAGATGTATAATAGGATAAAAATGCAAGTCACTCTGAATAAGGGCATCTGACAAATGCCTAAATGTAACTTGCCTCCAGAATGAATTAAATTCTTTATATTTAAGTATGCTGAGGTTGTGCTGTACTTGCCCATATACAATACTATGTGTAGGGGGCACAGTGGAGAACTCTAACATAATGAATATTTGTCACTGTGTGGTGATTCGTCATACTGTGTTAACATGCATATTGCATCTCTCAGGTGTGTTTGGGCAGTCACGTTAATTTCTAAAAAATCTGTGCATTAAAACGAATTTAGGATATGTATACATCACAGGGCAACATAACACTATCTGCCCTCTTCCACATAAATAAACTCACAGACAGCCATGAGTGGCGAGTCACTGTGTGTAAATCTCAGTCAAATTAGTCAAACAGATCAGCTTTATCCTATAATAAACTTTTTGATCCTGTTGGGCGTGGTCTCTTCAGACTGACTCCACAGACAATGAGAGCTTACTGAATGATTTGATGCTTTGTCTTTCACGGTCACCAGGACTGAACACCGATTAAGTCCTGATCTCACTCTTGAGACATTCCAAGGTGCACTGGAGCTGTAACGCCGACTTGTCAAACACTTTAATAAGACGCTATGATGGATTTTCCTTTAATTTGACAGCTGCTGTGTGTACAGCGTCAGGAGCACATGCAGTCTCAGTGGCTAAACTTTATTCTTCCATGACTGAAAAACTAGTCCAGGATGTATAAACATCGATTAAGGGGAGAAAAAAAAATGTATCGCTGTGTCAATCTTTGCACCGTTCCTCTGTTACTAAATCACTCCACACACACACTGACCTATTTTCTAGCACGCTCTCTCTCCTCGTCTGACTGCGGCATGCTGCACAGCCAGCTTTCAGGCAGCTCATACAGAGCTCTATTATATTCATGCGCAACAATATCCTCGTTTTTTTTTGTTTTTTTTTAAATAGCTCAGCTTGCTCAGTTACTCCTACAGATTTTGGTGATTGAACCAATTTAACCAAAATATAAATTGGGCTTAACTGCTGAATCATCTTTAACAGATCAATAAGCCTTGCTTTTATTATAACTTGACAATATAATATCGATAGGAATATAAAAACATTATTTAATATGCCACCCTATATGTTACTAGTCGTGTAATTATGCAAATAAATGCAAGAAATTCATTAATAATTTTTTTTCAAAAATATCAATAATGCACCCTATATATATATATATATAAAAGCATATATATAGCATATATAGCACCCTATATATATATATATATAAAAGCAGTGTCAGAAAAAAAAATGCAGGTGAATCCTTTAAATGAAAAATTATAAGAGCTGTACTGAAAGTAATGCAAAAGTGGACATACATTTTTTTTGACATAGAATGTCCAAAATGCACATGTTGGTAGAGTCACTCTTCCTCAAAGGTACTACTCATCATGGTCTCCATCACAAACCATGCATTTGTACCATTGTTGATTATGCACCCAATCCTTTTTTAAACCCCCCCCTTGTTGCGCTTATTGGTCTCTACAGAATGTTTACGGAGATGACACCATTGACAAGAGCATTGTGATGGATAAAGGGGAAACCAGAATTGAAGACAAACCACCCTAAACAGTGGGGCATTCAGTTGCATCGCATGTGATGTAGACTATGTTAAGTAGAACCTTTGAATAGAGGAGGAGTTATTCTAAAAGACGTGCAATTTGAACCACCCATGACAGTTAATAAATTTTTTTTTTATAAAATTAAATACAAACATGCCCCCTTATTCATTACTTTTGTATAATGCATTATTTTCTTTATGTATAAACGTATAATTTACATTTAAGTTTTGCAGGAATGGCTCATTTTGTTAAACTAATCTTGAATTAAATCTAACAGCCTGTAACATCAACTAAAGTTGGTAAAATAAACTATTGTGACCAATAATTAGTACGGATAAAAAAAAAAAAAAATCAACAACAAACAAACAAACAAAAAACATATTTGTGCTGAATTAAAAGAAACACAATAACCTCAAAAGGAAAAAAAACACAACAGTTGGATAATATATTGATAAATTCATATTAAATTGTATCATGATGTGCTATTAATTGTTTTCCCAAATTAAGCAAATTAAATTATAATAATAATAATAATTATTATTATTTTTAATGAAACCCTTCACAATTTAAAAATGTCAGTTTTTTCCCCTTTCATGTACCACTGGCTCTTTATTAGCCATTTGAATAAATACATTTTTGAACCCTGGAACCAAGACACACACACACACACACCCCTTTGGCAGACCTACCTTTTTGACCTGCGCTTCCTTAATTTTCTCCAGAGCCACACGAATTTTTTCCGCCTTAGCTTTGGCAGCCTGCTCCTCCTACAAACACAAAACAATGTTACAACACACACACACACACACACACACACACACACAAAGACACATGCATGCACAAAAATACCTTCACACCAGCAAGAGCATTGTATGTTGAATAATAATCATTTTTTGAAAGTCGACAGGTGGATTTCACGTCCTCTCATGTCCTGTTACAATCAGCCCTACCTGTCCCCTCCAGCACGCCGTCATCATGTCCATGTTCGCTCTTTAAACACGGCAGCTTGTGTCTCTGCGTGCGCTCAGGACCTACTCACACATCCTGTCCTGTCTCGCCAAGCACCTACCCCTAGGAGAACGAATGGCTGCTTTTCCACATTAAAAAAATGTCCACGGTAATGAAGACGTGCAGCCGAAAATTTCACGGACGAAACCGGACGTCGATTCGTTCAGGAGAACAGATCAGGAGCCCGGTTGTTGGTTTAGTGGAAAAGCCAAAAAATGTGTTCATCTAAAAAACGGAGTCCATGATGCGAAAAAGACAAAAAGACAGCACAAAAGTTAATCCTGGTTGGTCAGAAGGTGTGTAATGCAAAACCGCACTGAAATGTCTGTGTGTATATATGATGTGTCCAAGCACGAGACACAGCTGGAGACATGGAGACAGGCTGAGGTGTTAGCAGACACACTGCTGATCTTCAGCTCTACACACTGTACTCTGGAAGAGAGGGAGGGGTCAGGAGAGAGAGAGAGAGAGAGAGAGAGAGAGAGACTGCAAGTGTCTGTCTCTCTTTTTCAGTCCATCTCTTCTCTTTCCCTCGATCTCTCAGCTTCAATCCTCTACTCTTCATCCTGTCTCTTACTCTACCTCTTCTCTTTCTGTCTCACTCCTCTTTCTGCATTTCTCTCTCCAGTTTTCCGTCTGTCTCACTAGTTTCCTTTTACGGTCTCTCTCCATGGCGCTGATCGTCTATATCTGCTTTCCTGCTTCCTCATAACTTTTTGTACCTCGTTGCCCGTCTCTTGCTCTTTCTCTCTTCTTTTCTCAGCTCCTGTCTTCTCTTACAATATATCTCTGAATGTTCTTTACTGTCTTGACTCCTCCAGGCAATTCCTTACTTGATTTTTTTTCTCTTCCAGTTCTTTCTCACAATCATTCTTTATCTATGAACTTTTTCTATTTTCTTTCTCTTTTCTGTCATCCTGCGTATCCCGATTAAATTTTCGCCCTCCTTTTCTCTCCTCCCTTCACTGTCTTCCTTTTGCTGCATTTCCCCATTTACACCCTTCTTCTGTGCTCTCTCTTTCCTTCTCTCAGTATCTCACGGTCTTACTCCACAGCTTCATATCTCTGCACTCGTTTCTCTTTCTGCAGAGCAGCTGCAATTCTCTGGGACTGTGTCCAATCTTCTGGACTAATCCCCATCATAAAAACCAGAAGCACCCCAGAAGATTCTGCTCCAATCAGTGTATGCAGCTAAAGCCTAAGAGCCAATCAAAGGGCAGCATTTTCTTGACCTTCTTTCTGTTGGCCTATCGCGGAGTCCGAGCGGGCGTCTACTGCCATCACCCCCTTTTTATATTGGTGTGGAAAAAGGAATGGCATCAGTTCGGGAAATTTACAATCAAACCCGGGGCAATCGACCCTATATACTTTTTATTTACGCCCTTTGGAAAAATAATCCACTGTCCCTTAATTTTTGTCACGCTTTAGGCCCAGAGAGCTTGATAGTGAGGAAGGTGAAGACAGAGTGAGTGAGAGATCCGCTATGGATTAACATATTTAAAATTGAAAATGATGCAGATGAAAAAACTCAGAAGAATGTAGCGGGGGGGAAAAAAACAAAGGAAAAATGTGCATGGAGAAATTTTGCAGGTCTTTGTCAAGGGTAGATTCCTGTGAGCTGAGCGAGAGAAAGAGAGAGCGAGAGATAACAGGCTTTGCAGAGGCTGTTACAAAAATATTCAAATTCTCTTTGAAGTCGCTTGCCTTCTCTTCCCCCTTCCTCTTCTTCCCTCACTCTCTCTCTCTCTCTGCTTCATGTTTTGTAATTCGCCGTGCTGTCTCTTTCCTCATACAGAATAAATGAAGTGAACCCGTTTCAGTCTCTCGTCTTCTTCATTGTTTAAGAAATACTCTAATACTTCTTCGTCTCTTTTGTAGGGGCCCGCAAGTGCAGCCCTCTTGAAGGAATTTTAAACTTGTAAACAATATCAGCAACATATTCTTGACCGATGCTTTGAGAAATAACATTGTCCAAAAAAACAAAAACAAACAAAAAAAAAGTCACAGTTTCAGAAGGATCAAATTATTGGGCTGGATCAGGCAAAGAAAACCACTAAGGAGATTTGTAATCAACACAGGATTGGGACTAAAGAGCTGTTTTTTTAATAAGATAAAACACTTGTTAGTGAGACTAATCAGTAAAAAAGCCTCCAACTTTCTGGGGAAAATAAAGATTAGACTTTGAAGCAATGGAAAAAGGTCATGTGGTCTGATAAGTCCAGATTGTTCCTTTTCCAAAGCGATTTGCTTATCAGGGTAAGAAGGCAAGCGCATAAAGAAAAGCATAGTGGCCAGTGTACAAGCCTCTGAAGGCAGTGTTATGATAGGGTCAGGACTTTAAAACCAGTTTATTACATCAATGGAGTTTTTTTTTTCCTTACGGCATGGGAATATTCCATGTCACCTTTATATGGTTCAGAAAAGAACGGTTTTTATGACCTAGTCAAGTTTATAAGTCAAGTGTAGCTGTATTTTCTCTGATTTCTGACAAAAAAGCTGACCATATTGGTCGATTAGTACAGTATTTTCTTTTCTTTAATAAAGAACAGTGAAGTTCAGGAAGAGAAAAACATGATGGAATGCAGGGTGATTTGACAAGCTATGGGAAGCAATCGTTTCTTCACTCATACCCGGTAAGCTGTGATTTATCTGGTTTGACAAGAGGCTGTGTCAGTTTGCATATAATAAGATGTCTGTCATGATTATGAAACCAAATAATGGCATGCAAACAAAGGTGCAAGCAAAGAAACAAACAAAAGGACTGGAAACACAGCAGGATGAATTTAAAAGGCAAGCTCAACTCAATGAGTTGTGCATCCGGGCAAGCTTTAAGGTCTCCAAACTAATAGCATGCAGCGACAAATCTATTTCAGATGGGGAGTTTGTTTGAAGGAAAAGGGTAGCTGCTGAAGTTTGTCTTTGCAAAACAGATTCTATTAGAAAAGAAACTTTATCATGAGAGAAACTTTAGAAATTTCGGTGGGGCAGTGGTCGATTAGAGGGCTAAGGCACTGAGTTTACCGACCGGAAGATCGGTGGTTCAATTCCCAGCTCCACCAGGTTGCCACTGTTGGGCCCTTGAGCAAGGCCCTTAACCCTAACTGCTCTAGGGGCGCCGTATCATGGCTGACCTTGCGCTCTGACCCCAGTTACACTGGGATATGCGAAGAAGGAATTTCACTGTGCTGTAATGTATATGTGACAAATAAAGGTTTAACTTTAGTAGCACAAAGTGAAACCTTTTTGACTGGTCTGTGATGAGAGTAATGATATGTGAGACACTGTGGAGCATCTTTTTTGATTTTAAAATCTGGAAAGAGCTTGCAGCTCTATGAAGCCTCAAAAGTAACACCATTAAGACTGGATGGATTTGAGAAAAATCACCAAATGATAAAACATTTGGGACTTTACTGGGCAAAGCAAAATGTGATAACTGGCGATGTGCTTAGCATAGCTGGCACAAAGCGAGGTCTTCTTGGCCTTGTTGATGGGTAGCTCAATGGTTAAGGTGTTGGACTACTGATCGGAAAAGTCCCAGGTTTAAACCTCAGCACCACCAAGTTGCGACTTCTGGGCCCTTGAGCAAGGCCCTCAACAGATGATGTGAAATAAAATGTAAGTTGCTTTGGATGAGGGCGTCTGCCAAACAAGTCTTGTGTGGCAAAGTGGATTCTGGAATGCGAAACTTGAGTAGAGCAAAAATGCTTAACCAATGACAATTGCTAGAGGTTTTGTCTGAGCTCTGATTATGGTGATGTCATGCGCCATACAAGTCAGGTAATTGTTCCGAGGCAGAATTTTAACACGCGTTTTAAGCTCAACACATTCTCCAGACCAAAAACAAAACTGTCATAAAGCTGACAGATCCAGAATTGAATTAGCACCTAGCTCTTTTTAACTGAGGGAATATTTTGCTATCTTTCTGTGAGAATATTTACTAAGAAACCACTGATCGCATTCCCAAGCAGAAAAAAGGCATTGAGACCGAAAGTGTGTGAAAGCGTTAAAACTGATCAACAGGGAGACGATTCTGGGGACTTCATCTACATGCAAATCATCCCTCTTTTACAAAATCCATTTGGTGCTGACAGATGATGTCTTGCCCTATTATTAAATGGAGCTGGTTGAATTCCAGAACTGCGTTGCTACTGTTATAAGACGCATTTGGGGACAAAACATTAAAAAGCACGGTATCAAAATGCCTAAACTCTTCAGGATCTGTAAGCAAACCTTCTCAAGAATACAATTAATAAACACTGCAAAAGGATTAAGAATCAGTGATGAACATTTACGTCAGTCACTGAGACTGGACGTGATGGGAACAAAGAGAGACTTAGACCTTCTCTCAAGCCAGACACAAGCTCACAGCTTCCACTGATACGAGATAGCATTTTGGAGTAATGTTCATGCAGATTGTTGACTTTTACATGTAAAATTATTCTATAAAATAACTAGTCCTCTTTTTAGATGAAAGTCATCTTTGCACTCATTTGGAAGGTCCCAGGGAGTCTGGAGGACGGTTCTCCAAATTCCTTGAAGTCCAGGGTGAAATTTCCAAAGTCAGTAGTGATTTTGGGTGCCATGCCATCTGCTGGTGTTTTCCCGACTGTGTTTTATCAAGTCCAAATTTAATGCAACAGAAGTCTAACAGAAGATTTTAGAGCACTTCATGATTCTGGCTGTTGAGAAGCTTCAAGAATATGCCTTCAGGAAACAAGTCTGAAAGCTATTCAAATCAACAGTTTTGCAAAAATTTTTTTTTTTCAAATCAGACATGCAGACTAAATTAGTCACTGATGGAATCAGTGAATTAAAATTGGCAACAACAACAAGATAACTTTGAACTGAGATGCTTCTGAACTTATCTTATAAATTATAGCTTCAAAAGGCATTCTGGGGGCGACGTCAGGGCACATAGGGATGTTGCTGGGCATGAGGAGGATGTTTTTGGACTTTGTTGGAGAGCACACGTGGATGGTGTTGGAGAACATGGGGACGATGTGAGGGCATATGGGGACAGTACTGAAACTCATGTGGATGGTGTCAGGGCACCACATGGGCACAGTGTTAGAGCACATGTGGACGTTGTGAGGGCACATGGGCAGAGTGTTGGAGCACATATGGATGGTGTCAAGGCACCACATGGAGACGGTGTTGAAACACATGTGGATGGTGTCAGGGCACACTGGGACATGGGGATGGTGTTGAAACACATGTGGATGGAGTCACGACACATGTCAATGGAGTCAGGGCACATGTGGATGGAGTCAGGGCACATGTGGATGAAGTCAGGGCACATGTGGATGGAGTCAGGGTACATAGAGACGGTGTTGAAAAACAAGTGGATGGTGTCAGGGCACCACATGAGCACAGCATTGGAGCACATGTGGATGGTGTCAGGCTATATGAGGACAGTGTTGGACATGAGCATGGTATTTGGAAACATGTAGACAATGTTTGGGAACATGATAATAAAGTGTGGACAGTATTTATAGGGCACATAAGGACAGTGCTAGGACTCATGGGAACAGCTGTTAGTTTTAAAGACACAACTAAGTTTAAATGAACCCATAAGGTGAGTGCCAGAGAAAACAAATGTGGCAGTCAAGTGACTTCATGCTGCCGTGTATGGAATACCACGAGATGTCCGGGTCTAATATGTCCATCTTATGGTTATAGATAAATATTTGTGCTTGTGTGTGAGACACAGATGATGATCGTTTATATTTCGTAAAAGGACTAACATCACCTTGAGGCATCACATGTTCTAGAAATGTTTACATGTGCATGTTTACTTTGCGCAGCCAGAACATATTTCCCACTTATGTCAAATTGGGATTCTTTTTGTAAATACATGGTAAGCCTCAAACCACTAAACATGCAAACAACCACCCACAAACATGTACAACTAAATGATAGAGTGGAGATGGTGCTTGATTTTAAGAAGGAACGCTCACTGACTGAATACAAGGCGGGGTCAGGGTACTGTAGAATAAAAAAAATGTAAAAAGAGCACAATGCAATACCGTCATAGCAGTTTCTCTGTCCTGGGATTCGGAGTCGAGGCGACATGACTTGCCTTACCTTTAGACCACACACACTGTCAGACTTTCACTTTGTATTCAAATTCTCAGATATAGAAAATTCATAATAGAAAATACATATACACATACACGCTCTGCTGGTGTGAAGATAAAAAAAATTATACCTATGCACTCTACATGTACAGAGATGATAAAAAGGCTTCTTCAGTTTGTAGAACCTCATTACACTGTGACAGGAATTTGAGGGATAAAAACAATCCTAGATCAGGACTTAACAATAATAATAATAATAATAATAATAATAATAGTAACATCATTTAATGTATAAACTATGTCCTGTAATGTCTGGGTTGTCTGAAAATACACAGACCATCTGGGTTTCATTTCTCTGAAAGCACTGTAGCTCTTATTTGATACATTTTGGAGCACACTCTAAAACATTCTCATTAAACCACAATTTGAAAACTGGGCACAAAACCCCTAAGGAGGAACTTTATCTTTATTTACAGCTTGTTGGCACAAGTAGTGTTACCAAAGTAACAAAGCTGTAACTGTACTTTGTACAAATTACTTCTCTGTGCTCTTAACTTTAACATTCATGGTTCTTTTATTTTCTTTACAGGAAAAATACACTTAATCAAAAAATGGGCATGATTTTCAGACAGGCCGGTTGGTCAGGCCTCAAGATTTGCTCATCTAGTCATGTAAAAGTATAATTTTTTTTCCGATTTTCTCCCTCATTTAGTCGTGTCCAATTCCTCCCCGTCAGTAGGGGGCTCCCACATTAAGGCTACTACCGCATCTTTTCGAACTGCTCGCTCACTCACTGTTGAGGGCTATCCGCTCCTTCCGCTTGCGTGAGCTCATAGATGCCTCTGATTGGCTGTAGGGCTGTAATTATTGTGGGAGCACAAAGTATCTCTCATCCCTCCCCTCTGAGAGAGCTCGGCCAATCAGCTCTCTCTAGACCTCCGGCTGCGAGAGGTTACAGCATCACCCAGGGGTCGAACCAGCGATCTCAGGATAATAGGGCGAGAACTTTACCACTGTGCCACTCGGAGGCCATGTAAAATTACCTTAAGCTTAGGGATTAATTGTAAACTTGCTCCAGCACCTTCGGAATAATAACAAAAAAACTCCTGTGCGGAGAGAAAGAAAGTGGGAGGAGCTTCTAATCATGTGGGCATGGCAGATGCAGAAAGGGTGAAGCAACGAAAACCAGTTGATTCCAGGGGTGGGGTTAGGAGGTGATAAACACAGGTCATTTGCATGCCAAAAGAGTAAAAAATAAAGAGGAAGGAGCAAGCGAAAGGCATCACCTTGGTCAGCAGGTGAGAAGGCTTTCCTGCAATGCTTTTGACAATCAGAGAGGTCTCCCTGTCCAGGTACGAGTGCTTTAACAACGGCAAGGAGAAAGACAAACAAGATCAGTCAGTGCACAATGAGCAATTATCGTGATCTGGTCAATCTAGAAAATGTGCAAATGGTGATTGAAAAGAGTGTGAAAGCGATGCACGTGTTGATCGTGGTATATTAACTGAATAGAGAAATAAAAGATAAAAATCACATAAGGAAACAAAGAAGTGTGAACAAATAAACCATGGGAAGAAAAACATCATACTAAATAAACATGAATAACAGTTCGGGAGTCACTAAGTGCAGCGGTGTAAGCCTTATTGAATTGTGTTGTTATTAAACGTTCAATCAGAAATGGAAACGTGGAGTCTTTAACATATAATTAAGAACTTTACTGGCCATTTTATTAGGTCGACCTACCACACAGGTTAGGATGGTCACTTTGTAGCTCTTACAGTTGCACAGTTTGTTACATGTCAGTGCTCTGGACAATCACCGTAACATATTAACCACAATTTGAAGGTCAATGGAAGCTGGCAACATTGTTATGTAACATTATGTTATGTTTCTTTCCCCAAAAAATCCAGGACTTGTGGGATTGATTTTCATACATTAAAACTTGAGTTTTCACCATTCATTTAAACACTCAAAATGGGCGAAACCTTTAGTTTCGGAAAATAGCCCTTGATCAAGCACCACCTACCTTGATGTGTTGCAATCATAAAATTCACACATAACCAGTTCCCTCCAGAATATGTGTAATTCGGAAACATACAGTATAATTGTGTGGTCGGAAGGGTGGTTTGCATATGTTCCCTAACACAGATATCTTTTACAGTTGGGATGTTGTACTTCTGCGATGCTTTCAGGGAAACCATGGCAACTGTGGAAGTAAACTAATCATAGAAACTACAACAGCAGCAACCCAAACTTTAGAATATAGAATTAACTTCCAGAAAAAAGGAAGTGACCTATATGGTAGATTTACCCAACAATGGCCAGAGAGTGTTAATAAAATGTATGTAAACCTAATAAAAAGTAAATTAAAAAAAGTACTAATAAAAAAATTGCTAGGATAGACAGAAACTGGTGTCGGTCCTGGAAACCTACTAACTCTAACCAATTAACTGATCAGCTTATTACTATAAATTAATAATTAGCTTGAGTTATGTCAATTATAGGAATATATAACTGGACACTCTGAGTGGTTAGAGGAAATTACAAACACAAACACACATTCATGTTCTTCACACACACTTACAGTGAACTGATCCACTTCCCCCTCGCGGGAGGTGAAGTCTAGGTGCCGTCTGGCGGCGTTACCATTGAACCTTCTCAATGTGGCATGCTGGGAAATGGGGGTAGGCCAGGTGGGGACGTCACATACATACAGGTAAAGAGAGACATGTCAATCATGCAGGCAGGCGAAGGGGGTGGTAGGAAAAGTTAAAGTATAAAATTAGGTGACACGTCGTCTTTATTCTTAAAGCTGTCAATACGGTTCTAACGTATAATATACTTTCTTTCTATCTTTAAATACATGTGCAATTGATTTAGGGAATAAAATGTTTGAGGATGTGCTGTTAGTGTTATTATCCTGAAGTGTTTTATTCCTCTTATACTACAGTGATTTGCCAGCATTCACAGTTTGTAATTTATTAATGAGCCGCAATTATGTTTTAACCCCTAATGATTGCATTTAATGTGACTCATGCTATAGCAGCTGAAATCACTAGCTTGTTCCTCCGCTTTTCTTTACTTACAAGACTACCCAACCCTACTTCCCAAACAGATCTAATGATATAATAATAATAATAAATATCACTATGATCATAAAAATTGCAAAAAGTTTATTTACATTTTTAAACATTAATAATTGCTCCTTATTGCCCCTAGTTCTATACTCAAGCTCATCTAAAAAACTCACAGTTTAGAAATCAGCAAGATAAAGCTCCTATTAATATCTAGGTAGAATATTAATATAAGCAGGCTGGATCTCGGAACTGTGTCGGCTCGGTCATGCTCATCGTGCATCATGACACACTGGACAAAAAGGGGCAGGCGGAGGTGGTGCTATGTCATGCTGTCATGGGGTTTCCAACACATGCATTCACATGAATAACCGGCATCACAATGATAATTAATTAGCTGTGGCTGAAATGGTAATTGCAATTACACACAGTGGACAAGAGGGTTAATTGCAGACAGTCGCACACTCACAGTCACACGTATAGTCACACGCTGGGCTGTTTCCTACTGCGCACCAAAAAACAAGTCAAATCTTCCCATTACTCCGTAGTACAATATTAAATATTATGTTATATTCTTCTCATTTCCTGATTTTAGATTTTACACGCTTATATTTCATTTCACGTAAGTTTATTCCAGTACAAACCCCTTGGTCTGTAGATAATAAGATAATACACAAGAACCTTAACATCTGCTTCCTGTTTGGAGTTTGTTTTTATATGTACAGTACAAAAGAGCCCAAACACACACACACACACACACACACACACCACAGAATGACATCATGATACAAAACTTGTTAAACCACATCTGGCTTTCATTAAAACCAATCTAAAAAAGTAATTTGATTCTACTGTAGTAGAGCCAGTGCAAATTCTTTAATAGATGTGCATGTAGGTGTGTGTGGTGTGTGTGGTGTGTGTGTGTGTGTGTGTGTTTGCATGTTGCAGCTTTAATTTCATTAAGTCTCTGATGGATGTATCGATAAACTAAGCGAATCTTGGATTTAGCGAAAATGTGCGTGTGTCAGTTGTGTAACGGCTCCGAGGTGAAAACACACTTGTAATGATTGAGACATACAGTCTGAATGATGTCGATCCTATAGGATGAGACTAAAGAAGACATTACCGGTCGATTATTTTAAGTGTGACTGAACAAAAACTTATTTTCCTACAACTGCATGTCACATGCCAGCATCGCAGCACACTGAGTTTAATTCTTTTAAGAATAGCATATGATTTAATATTCAAATATAACGGTGATGGCCAAAAGTATTAAAACAAATGCAATGAAGTCGCTATACGACTATCAATATTTAGTATGAAGTCGTTTATTATTCTTCGAAAACCTGCTGGATCCGGCTGGACAGAGAGTCATAAAGACGTCTGCAGTACTCTGGTGTCACTTGCCTGCTTGATTGCTTCAGAAATTTGCCACAGAACTTCGCTGTTCACTCGAGTATCTCCTTATTAACGCCATTTTTGTGGCTCACTAGCTTCAGGACATTAAACTCCCACCATATATATTTGTTCAATCCATTATCTAAACCAGTTGATTCTATTCAACGCAACTCTTCAGCCAGGTCAGACGAACTAATTAGTGACGCCTGTTTTGTGTACATAGAGACCTACTGTATAATATACGGCTCTTAATACTTTTTTTTTTTTTTTTGCAGCTGGTTGTATTACTGAGAAAGCTTGCTGAGGCAACACCCTCGATCTTGGAAAGTTTTCTGTGTTGCTCAAACTAGAGACCCGCCTCACAGAAACCCTCACCGTGTCGACGATTACAGGCTTTAAAATCTGGTTTATGTGAAGCGTCCACTCGAGTTTTTGTCTATAAAATGTGAAATCCATAGAACCGCATTAACTGTCAGAGCTGCTGCTGTCAGAATCAAGTGTTACAACACAGTGTGGTAGAAACCGTCAGTGACCATAATGGCGTAAAAGACACCGAGGCGGTTCAAGATTTATTTTAAAATCCTTTTGGGACTCTCTGTTTCTATGTGTGTGTGTCATGCAGGCAGAAATCCCTCACATCTGTTTCGTTCTGTTTCAAAGTCTAATTCAATTTTCGGTCACAGCCGAGCCAAAGCCTGGTGAAATCTGCCACTATTGTATTCTCACCCTGGAGCTGGGAGCACCATTGTCCTCTATGACCTCAGAGTGCAAAGCACCCTGGGAAACGAGCCACAGGCTTACATCACTTACTTCTGAACTCTGTGGGTTGATTCTGTACATTCTCTAAACTTTGTGAACTATTGTGTGAGTCTTTGTGTGAGTCTTTTTTTTCGTGATCATTATTTGTAATCAAAGGCAAAAAATAAACATAAAAAAAATGATGAAAGAAAATAAACATGTAAATAAAGGTCGTTTGTGAATGGTGTTTGGATTAGATGGTGTAATGTGTTGCATCTGTGTGTGTGTACCTCTGTGCTCGTTTGGCTCTGTGCGTCCCCATCTTGTCCCCTCATGTCCAGCGAGTCCATGCTGGAGGCGGAGACGGAGTTGACACTCGATCGCGACGAGCGGCCCACTGAGCGCGCCTCCTGATCGCTGGCCCCGCCCACCGAGCCCACACGCCTGAGCTGAGAGTTGATCGCGGGCGACTCTGAGGTCTGACGGGCGGCCTCGTCCATGCTCCGTGACGCCTGCTCCAGCTGGGCCGTGATGTCGTCCAAAGAGAAGTTGGAGGCCATCGGTCGGCTCTGGCCGCCACCCGCTCGCACGGTACCTGCCGGAGAGGCCTGGCTGCTGCTGCACGCACTCCCACCGCTGCTGCCCCCGGCGTGGCGAGCGCTGGCCGAACGCCCCTGTGCAGCCCGCTGCCGAGACTTCAAGTCGGTGGGGCGACCAGAGGAAGAAGAGGAGGACGAGGAGGACGAGGAGAAGGAGGAAGAGGAGGAGGAAGGCTTGCCGATGGTACTGAGCTCCTGCTCGATGGAGCACAGGTCGGCCATGAGGGCGTCCAGGTCCACTGGCTCACCCTGGTTTATGGCTTCTGTGGAGGAGAAAAAGGTGGGGGGCGATAACAGTGAGGGAAATGTCGTGGAAAACTGATGGCGAACTTGATTATTTTTTTAACTAGTAGCAGAAGTAACGAGAGCTTTTCCTGCTCTCTTGTCACTGAAAGATTTTGGTTACTGCATTTGGATATAAGCGACTTCACTCACAATGTTCGTGATTTACGCCTTCACTTAAACTCCTGACATACTTATACTAATTAGAAATATCATTACCATTAAAAACGACACTTTAGTTTATCTTTCAGCCAGAAAAGTCCATCAAAAATCTTTTGCATGGAAAAGTGTTGGTTTTTTTACATTTACAATTTTACATTTTTTTTTACCTTTTGAAAAATCTCTATTCTCTTTAGAAGATGAATGAAAATCAAGTTGAAGAATTGTTAGGAGACCAGAAAGTATCAGTGTTAAGATGGCGAGAAAAGGGCGGAACTTCCAGTGAGAGTGCAATACAACTGTCAATCATGACAAGACTCACATGAAAAGAGGCAAAATGTAAAAGTCTCACTTATTTTCTGAGGGTTGATGTACAAGAGGACACAGTTGTTGTCATGCTTGTGTGTGTGTGTGTGTGTGTGTGTGTGTGCTGACCATTGATGTTGTACATGGAGAATCGGTAGGAGAAGTTGGCTAGGTTGGTCTCTTCTCTGAGAGGAGCTTTCTGGACTTTTCCTGGATGACGTCCATCATCCAGACTCTGGAAAGAAGAGACAAATATGCATGAAAAAAAAGCATTAGAACATACAGTATTCTAACACATTCCTTGGACAAGATCAGAGACAGATGTGTGTGTGTTTGTGTGTGACCTGCGTGATTTTGTCCAGCTCGCCTAACCAGGCTCCGAACATCTTGTCCAAGTCCTGATCCTCCTTATCGCTGTCCTCCTCGGCAGCGTGGTCCAGCTCATCATCCGACACCTGCTCCATCTGCAACACACACACACACACACACACACACACACACACACACACACACACACACACACACAGACAGAGACAAACTTTAGAGCCTGCGTTCTGCAATTTCAATTTCTCACACCTTGCTAGTCTTGTCTCCTGTCGCTATGGCAACACCGACATGCCTCGGAGCACGTCAACCTTCCGCGCTCTATCTCAATTCCTATGTGCTACATCAGTCTTCCATCGTGGTCGTCATATCAACAGTGTCCATGGTTACGGAGCATCATGCTTTTACTGGGATAGCTTAATAACCCTAAATATTTAATGTCATTAATTTGGCTAAGTAGAATGACGCTGCTTTTTTTTTTTTTTTAATGCAGCAGCACATCAGTACTGTGTATCAGAAAACATTTGCTATGATTTTATTTTAAACACAAAGATTTAGCCTTAAGCAGGAACCAGAAAATTAAGCCAGAGACCTGCTGAAACCTGGCGTGATGTTCGTGTTCATTCGGCTCATCCATCACACACACTCCATATGAGAGCATTAGGGTTAGGCTAATACATACACACACAGGCTCAGAGAGACAGAAACCACTTGAAGACTCTTGGCATAACGTCAGTCGCTAGACAGAATCTGCCAACTCAATGGGTGCAACCTGGTTTCCATGGCAACCCTCACCACGTCTCCCAAGACTGGCAGAGTTGCCATGGAAACAGCTATTTGCTCTTTCAGACTATCCCTTTTTTTTTTTTTTTTGCTCTTAGTCTTCACTATGGCAACAGTGCCTACCCATGCATCACCCTCAGCATGGGGTTCAACTACAGTCTGGTGACTTGGTACACATGGTGTTTCTCTTTACTCATGGTGAGCAAAATCAGCTGTTGTCACACTCCCCAAAAAAAAAAAAACCTTGAGGAAACCAGTCAACCTAGTATGATTAGGAGTATGATTTTACTGCAGGCAACCTAAACTGGAATGCTGTAAGGGTTTAAGGTGATGACGGTGCGCCCTCTACTGTCCAACAAACCACATTACTATTTGTAGATCAAAACATTTAAATCATACTGTACTAACCTAGATAAAGGAATGATCCTGCAGGTCTGATAGTGCGCTAGTGTGTGATGTTGAGCAGACTACTACAGCGCACAGGGTCAGAGTGTGAATACAGCAGAAATGACAGGAAACCCTGTCAAAGCGCTCCTTCACCATTAGGCACGGGAATGGCCAGGGACCAGCTAATACGGTATTATCATTGCTACCTACAGTATGTGCTGATTCAATTTGTATTGCGATTCTATTAACATCACGATTTTATAAATATCGCAATTGAAGTTTCCTATTTTTTTGTGGAGATTTTGTTACAATCCTAAATAAACTTAAGCACATGTGAACATACAGTACGTACATAAAAAAATAAATAATAAATTTGGTTTTGGTCAGTGAGGTGATACATGAATCAACACAAAAAACAATCATAAAATATAACTTTTATTAAAAAAAATTCCCAGCTATATACTGTATGTGCTGCACCTCTGCCCCAAATGCTTCTTTAATTAATTATACTCGATATAGTGCGTAAACTTGCCTATCAGTGTATCAGAGTCGAATTCCCAACACTAAAGTGTGTGCAAGCTAGTTATGTATGCAACTCTGTCATACATTTTACTCTACTATAAACACCTAAATGAAATTTATAAAGCTTTTTTATTCTCTCAAAAAGGATCAAAACTAATTGTTTTTACATTTCAAAAGCCATGAACTTAAAACACAATGTGAAAATTACAACATCACTTTTCACAGTAAACTGTTGGGGGGAAGAAAAAAAAAACACTTTGACACACTTTTCCTTCTTTGTGGATTTTAACCCTCAGGGTTAAAGTTCTACATAAGTAAACAAAATGCTGTGAGTTTAAATCTCAGCTACTTTTTTTTTTTTTATTTGTTCATCAACTTATTTTTCTTTCCCCATCACGTCATGTGGTTTCCCGTATTAGAGCCCAGCAGGGGAAACCCTGAGAGTCAGTTTAACTTTCGGATTGACACTGTTCCTTGATACAGGTCAGTGGATTTGTGTCCGTCTGTGTTTGTTACTTAAGCAATATCACGCAAGAGGGAGTGCTGTTGTGATGAATATCAGCACGGATGTGATGATAAAAGGCACGGAAGCCGTTTTATACAACAAATCCACAAACATAAATTATTATTAACTGATCATGATTTGTTTATTTAACCAGGTATTTCACTCTGCTAACAGACAGACAGTTCGCGACTGACAGTTAGTGTCATTTTCAGGGTATTTTTAACTGGTATTATGCCGTCAAAAGTGAAAGAAAAAAAATAAACCATGGAGGTGGTTGAGAGTCCTGCAAATCTTGTAAGTTTCCCTTTTTATCTCTAATTATTCTGCTTTAGAATATCAGCTTAACGTCTGGGTTAATTCCTAAATTAAATGTTAAATAAAAAAAGCTAGTTTGATGGGGTGTACAATCACCAAGTAGGTCCCCTGATCAGCGGTTGGAGAGGGACTGCCTTGTGTCAGGGGCTAGTTAAGCTTTGTAGGTTTGTATCTGTTTCTAAACGACTTACTTAAGCAGTTATAAAGTAGGCAAAGTGTTGTTTAAGATGAAAACCACGGCTTACCAGGGCGTAGAATGAGAGGGTGGTTCCCTCGAACATACATCTTTAGAATTGGAAGCCAAAGATCGACCAGGTCATAACTGCTGATGTGTTATTATTTTGTTTAAATCTAACCATAATTATGTTAACAGTAAAACTTTAAAGTTTTTACTTAAATATTAAATATTCGTTTTATTTTTTTATCACATGAACAATAACAACAAGTGAAATGCAGTGCAACGTGGAAGTGTTACTTATGTAACAGTGTAAATTGTAATAATTGTGCAAAAAACTGACTGGGTCTAATGCATGTTGGCATAATATGCAACACTGAGAGTAGTGAGCAGACCCTGAAGCTTAAAGATGTGTGCACCATGATGTATAGAACAGAAGAGCCTTAACCCTTGATCCTTGAGTCCACATTCCCATGCCGCTGCAGAACGGTGCTGAAAAGCTGAATGGCTCTGGGGACAAGGGGTTTCCGGAGTCTGTCAGTTGAGCAGTTTTGCAACGGAATTTTTTTTTTTTTTACTAAACACATTTCTGTTTGGGTGGTCAAAGTTGGTCATGATGGAAAAGCACTTTGTTTAATGTCCTTTTCTCCGGCACATCCTTGAGAGACTCAGGGCATCCTTGTTTCTGAGGCGACGTCCCTGGCATACTACCGCATAGAAAAATACACTGACGATGCCCGTCAACTACTGAACCGTAATGAAATGCAAAAGCATCCATCTCTCACTGGATGGCGAGACAGATGGATGTTCTTCATATGTGTTTACCTATATCTATGTTTCATTTCTTCAGCATGTACATCTAACACGGCATTTCCACGTGGCTATAATCAGCACAAGATGCTAAACCCTAGTGAGAAAATCAACTCTCCGTGTGGTTAGACACTACATGCATAAAAAGGGCAGCTGAGGACATTCATCTCTCGCTCGCTCTGAGAAACTGACACCAGGAGAAAGTGAGACGACTAAATTTGGAAATGAAAATTTCACGTTTAAGCCTTAAGTTGCCTCATCTTAATCTTTGTTAACAACAAAAAAAACTCAACTTTTTACTTAATTTAAAAAAACAAAAAACAGGGTGAATAGGTCAGGATAAAGGGTTTCATTGTGTTTGTCCGAATAATAATAAAAAAACTTTAGTGTGTGAAAAGAAAGGCATTGTGTGTTGCTACACATATGATAAAAGTGTGTGCTAGAAGTAGACAGAGATGTTCTTTTGACACACTCATAACAGCTGCAAGGTTTGTTTTCATCACCCTCGTGTGCGTGTCTAAATGCAGCTGTTTAAAAAAAACAACAAAAAAACACCACCTGCGAGTATGTGAAGTCTTAGTGACAAACATGCACACAAACAATTTTAGCAGATAACTTTAAAATATTGAACATCTTATATTTTGCAAAAGTAAACGCACCCTCTGTGCATTAAACAGGATCATTAAATCTTGAAAGACTGATTGGGTGTAAAGATTGGACATTGACACCAAAGCAAGATGAGTGTATGTGTACATGTGCATGTGCGTGTGTGTGTGTGTGTGTGTGTGTGTACAAGAAACAATGAGTTGAACACTTCAACTCTCTCCCATGAGTGGTTCGGTTAGGTTTCTCCCACCCTCTGTCTCCTTCTCTACGTCTTTCTCAGTCTTGTCTTTCTTTTTTCCTTTCTTGCTCACACAAACTCAAATCAGGGTTGGCAAGGAAATAATAAAAGGAAACAAAAGACAGACGACCTAACCCTCCTTACCGTTTAAAAACACACACATCCTCAGTGTGTGTGTTTAACTCCCACACTTACGATCCCTGAAAACATACACAGCTCCCTTTTCAAATCTAATCAAGTGCTCTTCACCACCTGCTGCTTAAAAACTAACTGAATTATCGGAGGAGAGCTTGTGTGCGTGTGATGTGTGTGTGTGTGTGTGTACTTGCCTGTCTGTGTGTGTGAACATTTCACTTGACTAGCATCATGCCTACCTGTGTTCAGTTGAAAACTCTGTGATGCGCCCTTGTATACTGATCTCAAATCAGGTCATGATGTGAGGCAGTCACAGACATTTTAAATACATTTGTATTTCAGTACAATAGACTTCGTCATGTTAGATGGAAAAACCTACAGGACGATTGTTTGACATCAAGCTTCTGTCTGCACATGGATAAAAACAACAACAACATAGTCATATCCGTTATATTGTTTGACTTCTGCTTAACGCCTCCATCGTGACTCCACACTCATTTTTGCATTTTAAGCGTTTTTAGCCGTTTCATGAGAATGTTTGTTTATTATCTCTAAACCACAGGAGCAGGTTACTGTACAATACGTCTAGGCTGAAAAGTCCCGAGTTGAAAAAGTTATCACAACATTGCTGGTGACATTTCAATACGTCCCGGTAAATGAACTTGCAAATGAAAAGAATGAAGGGTCGTAGTGTTAAGTGACCTTTGGCAAATACGCTACTGTACGGCTTCATAAACGACCCGACTGACCTTTTGAGATCTACACTGCTGCATCGCTCTACAAATGGCCAATTGTGATGGGCAACTGTAAAGAGACAATGTTGAATGGCTGTTGGGGATTAATGTTTGGGTGTGGAGGAAAGGAGGGGTATTTTTAGTAGTGTGCCACCACCCACTCCTTTACCCCAGTACATTATATTTCTATGGTGTGAGCTTCCGGAGTAAGAACGGGCTTTGCGCTGGTACAGCCAATGAGGGAGGAAAAAAAAAACGAATGGAGTTCTGACTGTTAAAAAAGGAAGGGCTTTAGGATTACAGAAAAAAAATGCAGCCACTGGAGATGACGTTACCTGGCTTGAAGGCCCTCACTACACAAGAGCTACTGTTAACTAGAGGAAGAAGTCTGCAGCGGGAATTCCCGTTACAAAACCAGACACTTTTAACTGTTGCTCACAGGACAGATTAGCCCTCTGGCTCCTCATGGTTAGGATGGAGCTATAGATATCAGATTTACACTGATGGAACGGCCTCATTTGTGGCAAAACATTTCATGTGCTAGAATTCTTGTCAGTATGATGTCACTGTAAGAGCTATGAGAGTGTATGAAGTTACATGGGAAGACATTGGCATATAAAACATTTCTAAACCCAAAGATGCTTTTGAAATTATTTTAAAAAGTAGTTCTAAATATAATTACAAAAATATCTTTTTTTTTTTTTTTTAATTAAGGACTATATACTTGATCAGGACCTGTACTTAAAAAGCTTCTTAAGCCTAAAAGTTGTTCCTAGTGACGAAATTCTAAGAAAATTCTTAGAATTTCTCCTTAAATTCAGGACTAAATCTTAATAAAGTTAAAAAGATTCACAAAACATCTTAGCCCTAAAAACAACTCCTAAAGTAAAAATTGTTAAAAATAGAGAGGATGACTTTTAAGAGGCTCAAGACAAAAGTCGGAAAGAAAAAATATTCTCCAAACACTGAACACGTAAAGCTAAAAGTAAACACTGCTCTTCTGTCTAATTTGGTTTTCTTGTTGTTTTACTCCCTTCAATCTCTCTTGGACTGTTGAGTGCATACCATCCAAAAGTGTAACTTAAATAGACTGTCCTACAATCGTGTAAATTGGTAAAAGCTGAGCCATTTTGATCCCAGTTTCAACATTTGGCTGTTTATTATCTTTAAGATATTTAGCCTTTAACAGAAACTTTGCATAAAGTAGCCTGTAGTCATGATAATAAAATATAAAGAAGAAATTGTATAATCATGTATATTCTATTTTCAAGACCTTTGCAGCGGTCAGAGTTTATTAACCAATCACAGTCCTTGAATTGCTGCATCATCCCTAGTAACGGGGTCAACCACAGCTCCTCATTAAGGTTAAGGTTTTTGTACTTTCCTTACTTAGAGTTGCTCTGAGAAGTTTCCTAAATCACTTTTAGTCTAAGACTCCCAGCTAGGACTCTTTAAACTAAGATAGGAGACTTCTGAGAGAAATCTAAGAAGCTTTGTGAATACAGGCGCAGATGTCTACTCAAAGGGACCTTGCTTATTTCTCTTTATTACATGCTAAAGTTTTATAAGATATATTTGTCCATGCACCTTAGTCTTTCCCTGAAAAACTGCCATACTTATATGCTTAAAATTTTAATGTTAAAACTTTTTTTTATCTTAAATTTTGTCTACAGATAAATTTTAGTTAAGCTGACGCTTACAAAAACTACATTAGGGACCATTAAACCTGAGTATTGGAAACTTATAAATAACATCACCACACACAAAAAAGACTATCTTATTTAAATTCCTTAGTCCTTTAAATATCAGTAGAAGTCTATGGGAGCACTTACTCTACCTTGCTACAGCTTCAGTAGTGCACTATCCACTGCTATTTTGATTGCCAATATGTACTATATAGCTGTGATTGTCTCATATCCTACTGCATTGGTCAATTATGCTAGCTCCTGTGTTTCTAATAAAGAGTTCATAACTCACCAACTATTTGATTTTTTTTCTTTGTTAATGAACAAAATACATTTGTATCTGTTTATTATTAGGAATTCCTGAGAGGCCATCGTTTCAAACGTGAAGTGAACAGTCCGATCATGGCTCCGGCGTACTGATAAACTTTCTACATTGATGGTATCAAAGCACTAATGAAACGCTGGGATAAGTGCATTAGTATAGCAAGAGATTATATAGAGAAACTAAACCGTGTTCAGTTATTGTGTACAATCAAAAGTCTTGTTTTGACTTGAACACACCTGCTACAGTTAGAGCTGATGATTTATAAACGCTTTCTACACAGACTAATTTGAGAATTTAACAGTGCTGTACTGTAGAAGATTTAAACAAAAGACAATAGCTGAAAGTAACAATTACAATCTATTAAACTAAAAAAAACAGCTCAGGTAAGATTGCCTTTAAAGTGCTGATCTCAGACCTGTCCTAAGTGTTTCAGTATCGAACACTGCTCTCATCACACACTGAAATGGCAACACATTGAACCTAGAAATCCGAGACGTCAGATATCACGTTAGGTCAGAAATATCTTTAATTAAACGTTTTAAGCAGAGGCATGGGTGGCTCGAGGGAGATGCATGTAAGTTCCTTGCCAGGGGAAGATGCTCTGACACAGATCTCAGATCAGTTCTGTATTGTGACTGAGGACCGTGTTAATCCCTGGATCTTGGATCAGCCTAAGGGCATTTTCATAATATTGGGAAAACTTGACCCCAAGGTCTGGTTTATTTTGACCACAATCATTCCAGATATGTAAGCCAATCGTTTATGAAGAGGAAGTAGAAGTAGATCTTTGTTTAGGCACAACGTTGGTGCGTTGGTCTCTTCTCAAAATCTCTGCGCGCATAGCAAACGCCAAACTCATCCTCTGACTGAGACAGCCAAAGCTGATAAAATACAAAAAATGCAAATGTGTTGCACTTGACATTTCTTTTAGAAATATCAATAATATTTGTCATAGCACGAAGATTAACTTTATTAGTGTATACTGCCACCTGCTGTCTTGGAGAGTGTACTGTAAATACCCAAGTTGTTGTACCCGAGTACAAAGAGCATAATAAAATAATCGTTCCTGGGTACAGTACAAATCAATTGTGCCTAATGTAGAAACGCCCTACGAGCTTCTTTGAGGTTTTTTTTGGAAGGATGAAGGGGCATTGTGGATCTTTGCGGAAAGGGGACAGGAATTAACAAAGTCTATAAAAGCACCAGGATAGGAGAGAACAAAGGCAAAGTCAACATTACCCAAGAGGTCGTGTCAAATAAAAGTACTTGTATGGACACAAACAGAAGAATCCACACACACATATTTAAAAAACAACAAAGAAGACTGAGAGTTTACATAAGACTCCCCAGGCAGAATCAGTGTTTGCTAGCACAGTGAAAATTTGCTTGGTCGTTAACGCTAAGGTGTAACGAGAGTACAATTTCAGACTCTTTTTAAAAATCTATCGACACAGCTGAGGAAAATGTTAACATTCCCAACAATTCTGTCTCATTTTTACATTAATTTTGTCTTTAAATGATCTATATGTAGCATAATTAAATGATACAAATAAACTAGCGCCTGTCCTTTGCTAGCTTATAGATACAGTAGCATCCACATTTCCAACGCATCGTGACTTAAATCGCTGGAATGTCATTCATGTCAAAAGCTAGATTTTTACTAGATTGTATTAATCCAAAATGATATCTCAGTGTCTGTTCTTCACTCCTGTCTGTCACAACCTTGACACCCACACACACAATCCTGTGTATCATCTTACGCAGCATGACATCTGTCTCAGGGTAATTGCAACCATTTCATTAGAACGATCAACTTGTGCCTTTACACAGGGACAATATTCATATCGCTTTCACACATCACACACTTGGGACACTTACGGATCATTCCTCTGCTTAACGTGTGTGAGATAGTCTACGCATGTCGGTCTGGGGGGGGGGGACTACTATAAGGACGAGCTGGCTCGACTGGGTCTGGATCCCTTGTTCTTTGCCTTCTTCTCGTCTCTTGTGCTTCTCGGTTTCTTTCTCTCTCCTTCTCTGCATTCTCTGTCATCACTCACTTCATCCCTCTGTCTATTTCAGTCTGCATTTCTACACTCAGTTCCCTAGCAACACTCATATGGCTCTGAAACACAATCTCCTTGTAGTGAGCCTCTCCATCACTTACACACACACAGTGGAGAAATGTATAAATTAGAGACGGGAGAAAAAAAATCGAATCAGTTAAATATCGTGATTAGTTTGTGTGGCGATTCCTGTAGTGCCACACTGACTCAAAAATCGATGTAGTAAAATGATTTTTAAAAGATGTATATATATTTGCAGTTTGTGGTAAAATGTAGTAGTTTATCAGTAGTCGTATAGGTGGTGCGTTCTAAACTGTTAACACGTTCGCAGGCGCCACAGCAACCTGTCTGGTAGGAGCAAATAAATTGCTACGTTTATTTAAAATTGTAACAAACTCTTAAAAAAAAAATGAATATACAGTATGTGTATATATATATATATATATATATATATATATATATATATATATTCTAACATTTTTGACAACCAACAAATTACTAAACATTTTACTGGTCGGCAGGAAAACCTGTTGGACAAGGACGTCTCGTACAGTTTATTGGACACATTTTTTGATCCTTTTAATGTTCAATATGGTATAAAGTTGAGTAACTAAACAATCCTGCTCATTACCATGTCACATATAAAGATGTGCTTCTTAAGTTTTCAAACACAAGGTTTATTCAACACTCAACAATTTACATCATACTATATTGTAATATTCTCATTCTATTTTGTTTTTTTGTTTTATACAGCATATTTAATATGACTGGGACTTCTATTAAAGGTTCCGTATTTTACTACACAGGTCTCAGGGCTTCCTCAAAGTCTGTGTGTTAATGCAGAAGATGAAATATTACACAGAAAAACCTTTAATACATCAATATATCTTTGATTCACTCATCAGAGATGCTAAAAATTTTATTTCCATGTCTGATTAAAGACCAGCAGACTAAGCAACAACCCGGTGGAGAGGCTCTTTATATACGAGGTATATATATATGATATAAATTTTAAAGATTTCAGCGAAAGTTTAATATTGGCTATAAATGGTTACACTGAGTAAATAACACAAACTAAATTTATTATTACTTATATTGACATTATAATGGAACATTCCTTCCATTTCTTTACCCCGAGTGATTTAGGTGATACCAGCGCAAAGCAGCATCCTAGTCTGTGACTGTATTCAACTATGGAGTCTTGATTATTAAAATCCATCAGAAGGCTTTAAATAATTGTAAACTAAATTGAATCCCACTAACTAAGACATTATGAAATGATGATGCTGTGAGGCGACAGTATAATTACAGTAGCTGTAATGAAATACTTAAAAAGAGCCACATTACTCAAAAGTAGATAAGATCTCTACACACGTGTGCACGCTCAAACATGTGTGTGCATACACACAGCTGTTTTCATAGCACTGCTCCGCTTGTGACGCAGGAGATGTGTGTGTGTGCGCTGTCAGTATTACGATCACTGAGACAAACACAGTGAAACAGCCGTTAATTCATGTGTGTTTTAATGACCTGGTGGAGACATGCGTCTTCATTGGCTTGACAGCAATTTGTCCACGGAGCGAGAATCGAGACAGCCATGCTTTGAGTGATGGCTGGACTGCAGGGAGCGCTGACATCACTCCCTCAGCCTTAGATGACACTGCAGAAATCTAATCTAAGCACTCTGAATGGAATGAGAGCAGATCCATAGTGTCTCCTTAAAACATCCTTCATTTAAGGGAGAAAACTCAACAACGACATTTAGGAAGAATATTTATGAGAATCAGTAACGCATTCACACTTAAACATTTACCTAATCAGCTCATCATGTGGCAGCAACACAATGCATAAAATCATGCAGATACAGGACAAGAGCCTGGTCTATGTTTTAGAATAATACAAAAAAGGTGTGATTTCAATTGTGTCCTGAATGTTGCTACCAGTAGGGTTGGTATGATTATTGGGGGGAAAAAAAACTGCTGATCAACTATAACAGTGGTAATCAAAAAAAAAATCCCGGAATGCACAAGAACATCAAACCCTAAAGCCGATGGGGCTACAACAGCATAAGACCAGAACTTCCTCTCCTGTTACTCAAAAACAAAAACCTGAGGACACAAACTATACATCATGACTATATATCCGACAGACCAATCAGTCATAACATTAACACCATATATCATTAACATATTAATATTAAATATCAATTATATATCAGTGAACTGGTGACAGGATCATGGGCACCCAAGGATCATGCAGGCCCGTAGAAACCAAAGGCTAGCCTGTCTGGTCCAATAAAAAAAAAAGCCAATGAACCAAAAAAAGGCAGGCAAAAAACCCTAGGTCGCTGACTTGGCTTGGTTCCCTAGATACTGTTCTGAGCGATCATCTATGTGATGCACTGGTTCTTCTACCTCTTTTGACCACTAATGTATCTAATGTAGCCTTATGCAATAAAATGAAAGTTGCAAGCCAAGATGTCATCTCTGAGTAAGCTTGACCGCTCTCACAACTGTTCATGACATAACAAAAAGAAGAACATCTTGTCTCGATGTCTTGGACTGCAGATTCTGTTCAGAAGAGACCAGCTTTACTCAGACAGTGTAAAATCTGCTATAACACTATAATATACAATATATATAGTACGACATCAAAAAAAAGAATGTAGCACCAGGTTAGACACAATGCTTTTAACAGCACTAAACTTGACGTCTTTTCAGAGTGAGGCTCAAACACATTGGTTGATCGCTAAGAGGCAGAAAGAGTGCTGACTTTTTAACAAAGAACTTTTTAAAGGCGGCGTGATAGAGGAGAGGATGTTTTGGCATCTTGTGACTGTGTGAGGAAGCGGGAACATCCGGGCTCCTGGGATTACTGCAGGCGAAAGAGGATACAGTCATCGTCACGCTTATTTCCAGCTATATCGTCTACGTGTTCTAACAATCAGAGGTTTGGATGGAAAATCTTACATCGGTTTCCTTGTGACTGCAAATCTCTGAGATTTAAAACACTCAGTGTATTTATTCAAGATTTCATCACATTCCATCCAATGTTAATAATAATACCAAGGTGGGTCAAAAATTTTCCTCACTCTGGCTGTAGACTTTATTTTAATGAATTTTTGGGAAAGACAAATACATAATTTTTCGACATTATCTCCATGCTTTTCAAAACACTTTCTCCATCTGTCCACAAGCTTTCATATTCCCTCATTATGTTATGAAAAAATGCTGAGCTGTGAGCCATGAATGCACTGCTGTCTTCACTTCTTCATCAGAAGTGAATCTTTTGTCCTCATATGACTGCTTTCAGAGGGCCACACAGGTGAAAGTCTGGTGAAGCGAGATTGGGACTATAGGGAGGATGCTTTAACACCTCAAAATGAAGTTTTTTGCAGAGTCTCTGCAGTGTGGGAAGGGTGTGCAGACGTGTTACACACTCAAACAAAAAAGGTGGAGCTTTCAGCATTTTTGTCCTGATTGGTCATGACAGGGACCTTAGTTTTTCCTACATGTTTTAATCCAGATCATGACCAATAAGGACAAAAATGCTGAAAGCTCCACCTCTTTTGTTTATGTGTGTGTAAGTTTTGTTTTGGATGTCGCTTCGAAGAAAACACTGAACTGGATGCACATATTGCGACCTGCCATAGAAGTATGGTTGCACGGTGTGCAAATTTTACAGTTTAGACAGTTTGGTTTAATTATCACCTCCATTGTGTCTCTCCTTGTTTCCTGCTACTCATTAATGCTGCGAACACTTTATTTCTACTTCGCTGCGCATTCCAGACATTTCTTTGACTTTAGTGTTTGTCTGGACGTCGTTCCTCTGTACTGATATGAAATCATGACCATTTCCTCATCAGCTGCCTTAAATATGCGTCACAGTTTCATCTTTCTGGGGGGTGAACAGGGATCTCTTAACAGAACACTTAACACTAAGGCTCATTTGAGGGAATGGCTGGGAATTTTTCATGCACTTCCCTGGAAAATTACTTCGGTTTAGATCGTCTCCGTGATTTATTACTTTAAAAAATAATTTATAAAAGTGCATGAGTAAAATAAAAACACACACATAAAACATTAGCATGCACACAAACACAAAGTAGCAGGTGGCTGCTTTAAGTGTTACTGCAGGCAATTAAACGCACCAGCACCATAGAAGAGGAAAAAATTGCCCGCTCTGTGTGCGTGTGTGTGTGCATCCATGTGTGCTTAGCTGAGCAGCTGGGAATGCCATTTTCCCCTTGAAGGCCTGCGACACACCGTCGTACTCCAGTTGGTCCATGACCTTTGACCCTGGGAGGCAGCTGGCTGAGGATTGTTTACCACAGAACAGAAGATGGCTTTGTGTTATTCTGAGCTACAATTAGCAACAGTTGTGTCAGTGGGTCAGTAATAATAATGATACATTTTTTAATCCCATTAACACACCACATGATTTAAATAACAGGCAGACAAATGTGCTACGCAAGCTCCAGTTTCATAGAAAGAGGAGTGGTCTATGTTCCTGTGAAACCCAGGGAAGGAGGCGTGGCCTATGTGTCAGGCAATCGCAGTGAAGGAGGCGTGGCCTATGTGTCAGGCAGTAGTGCTGAACGTAGCATGACCTATGCACCAGGCTGTCCCAATAAAAAAAAAAAAAAAAAGAGACGGCCTATATGTCAGTCAGTCACACTTAAGAAGGCGTGGCCTATGCATCAGGCAGTCCCGAAAAAGGCGTGGGCTATATGTTAGGAAGTCTCACTTAATGTGGCACGGCATATGTGTCAGGCTGTCCCAAATGAGGAGTGGTCACATTATGGAAGACATGGCATAAGTGTCAGAAATTTACAATAAAGGTGTGGCCTATGTGCCAAAGGAGGCGTGGCTCATGTGCCAGTCAGTCGCAGTAAAGGAGGCATGGCCCATGTGCCAGTCATTCGCAGTGAAGGAAGCGTGGCCCATGTGCCAGTCAATCACGGTAAAGGAGGAGTGGCCCATGTGCCAGTCAATCACGGTAAAGGAGGAGTGGCTATGTGCTAAAGTCTCTAACTTTAACTGCATACTGTGAGAACTATATATTTAAAAAGAGGACACTGTCCTTGTCCTTACTAGACTCCAGCCCCAGTGGAAGCCGACTCCATGTTTCGCAATCCCTGGATGTGCAGTAAAAATTCCAACACTCCATCTTTAATTGTACTCTCAGGGGATCATCACAGCCTCGCATGTTTTCAGTTAAACTGAATCTTATCCTCAAAAAGCCCAGCTCTGTCTGTCACCACCCCGTTCATCCCACTCTCCTCTCAGACCTTCACCTACATCTGTAATCCTCACTCAGATATCACTCAGACTCTTCTGCCCTGTAATCTATAAAAACATGCGTTCAGATACCAGGCACCCATCACGCAGCAGGAGTTGCCGTGCTGGTTATTCATCGCCTTTTACTCACTTCCTCGGAAGGATTTCACAGCCTGAGCTCACACGGTCTACTGGATCTTTGAGCTATTCTCGGTTCTCGAAGCAGAAGAGCTCGAATCAACTTGCTGCGAGGCTTTTCGCGGATCTGGTATTTACAGCACAGTTAAATGACTGCATGTTATGCGTTTTTAAATAATAATAAAATAAAGGCAGTTTCCGGGAAGGATCTTAATTATCTTGAATTATTAACATTACTACGATTATGAACAAAAACCTCTTTCATGCTGCTGTTAAGCTCCTTAATTATTGATTACTGATGTACTGTACCACTAAGCTGGGTAAACCATGATGGATTGATCCCAAGCTCCACCCACACTTGGTTACTGTTGCTATGTAGGTCAAACTTCGGGGGAAAAAATAACGCTTTGAGTTTTGTCTACCACAAGCCATGACAAATCAGCACATTATAAAAAAGGAGCTGATCACAAAGCTCTGTACACACATAAGAAAGAAGAAATAATTGGTCCAAGCTTGGTCTTCCACAAAAATTGGCATTCTGGGCAAATTGCAGATAATATGATGGCACTACATGAAGGCATGGAAAAGCAGAAGATTTTGGCAACGGATAACAAGAATTACTCACTAATGCGCTATGAGGGACTACGGGTTTCTACGATAAAAATTGATCGATTGAAATTGTTACAATTTTGACATTTATACTGGAAATGCACCGGTCTTTCATCCCAGTGATGAGAATTGGCTGGTTTTTAGCTTGACCGTCTATGACTGGCGATTAACCAATCAGCTTCAGGTATAAAAAAATTCTGTACCGAACACGCAAGCTTTCGAGTGGCGCAACAGAAAGACATTTTACATCATAAAAAAATCTTCTGTGTTAAAAGCCACAGATGTGTTTTTTTTTTCCTCCAAACTCTGTGAGCAAATTAGTCTCAAAATCCCCTCATTACACACGCTTACACCAGTCTCAAAACACTGCGAGCACTAATTAGTTTTGAAAATCGCGTGCCTTAGAAGTAGTGTGCTTCTGCGCTTGCTGATGATCAATCAGTTTTGAGACTTTGGAGGCATTTAAGGCAGTAAAACGTTATATATCCTATATTCTTCCTATATATTCTAGGATACGGTGGTACGCTTGGAACAATTCACATATTTTCATGTCAGTTAATGTAGCTTTAAGTTAAGTTAAGAGTTAAACTCTTGTATTTGTAGTTAAAATTTTCTATATTCTATTCGTATTCTCATTCCCTAATTTTTTTCTTATTGATCATTTAGATTTTAAGATCATGGATGGTCATATAAGCATTTCAGTGCATATCGTTCTGTTTATGACTGTGTAAGTAAGTTTTTTATTATTTAAATGCTTATAAAGAATTGGCTACATTTAATTACTCACGTTCAATTCATTTGTGAAGTTTTTGAATAAAGCTAATGTATAAACCTTTTGAGATATTACATTTTATATTAAATATTAAATATTTTTTTATATTAAAATATTAACTTCCGATTGCAAATTTATAAAATCATGATACATACAGAATCACCATATGAACTGAATCAGCACCTTGATAATATCGTACCTGGTGGTGACTGGTGATTCCCGTTCCTACTGCCTATGACGAGGAACAGACTTACAAAAACGTACCTATGAGTCATAAGATATCTTTTCTTCACAGATTTTTTATTCATATCCTATGCTGATAAGCTACAAATCATTCCAAGTCACGTGACACACTCCCGGAAGCCATGATTTAGCCGAATCACTACCCATGACTCATTTTACTTTTCTCCTGGTTCTGAGACAGAAAAAATGAAATAATCGTATCTATACTATGTCAATTTTAAATAATGACAAATCAGAGCTGAAAATTCTGGAAAATATTTTATCATTCGTACATGCACACTTACCCACATCCACACATTAAGCAACAAAAACAAAGCAGCCTACCTTTGTTTTCAGATGCTCTCTCTCTCTCTCTCAGTGACCAGGTTACAATCCAGTAAGGTCCAAAGAAACCTGGGTGAGAAAGGACAGAGAGAAGAAACGAGACATATTCAGAGTGGGACTAAAGGAGCTGCATCAAGAACTGCTTTTAGTCCACATCGATTCAGCCATGTGTGGTAGAAAACGCTGTGAAAGCACACACACACACACACACACACACACACACACACACACACACACACACACACACACACACAAGTATAAGCTATACCAGCTGCGTGGGTGAGTGCATCTGTCTCCTTTGGATAAAACAGCCCTCAACACACACACACAAAAATAAAAAAGTAATTTTTACGCTCAATCCTTATTTTTTATTTCTATGAACTTAGTCAAACACAAACAAACCACTTACAAGGATAAAAATAAATAAATAAATCACCTAGGCATTCATCAAGACACAAAGAACAGACTGTATGTGTGTATGTGTGTAGAAAGAAAACACTCAGATCACAGCTGCGCACTGGGCCGCAACTGTGCGAGCCGTCTGTCTGCGCGGCAGCCGGGCTGTGTGCGTCTCGCATGACAAAGAGGCGTCTCACCAAACTGCCCACCATGTGCTCTTTTGTAAACTCACGTGCTGTGTCCAAAATTAGCATCACAAGATGACTAAAACCCGAGCAAGTCAGAGTTTACTGGTTAAACTGGCTCTTTTTTGTTGGTAGTAAAAAAGTGTGTCGGAAAAAAAAAACTGCAGAATACCTGCTTTAAAAAGATTTTATAAAAGGAATGAGAAGAGTAAAAAGCTTTGTGTCGGTTTTAGACAGTGAGTCAGGAGAAAAAGAAATCATGAGTCAATAAAACTAAAACAAGGTCAGTTATGATCCAGGAAATCATATGCCAAAAAATAAATCGAGGCAAAACCAGTGTTGGAAAAACATCAGGTGAAGAGATGAGGGGTGTTCGAGTTAATCCGAGACCGGTGATGAAATTTCTTAGGAACGAAACTGGATTGACATCGAAGACTGACATCGCGGTACCGTGATGAGACCCATAGCCGCAGAAAAACATTTAAATGGTGCGAGAACAGTCTTGACCTCGTTCCAAGCCATTTCCACATGTTTGGGTCTTTAAAGTAGTTCCTGGCATCCAAACAGTTTTGTGTAATCTACTGGTACTTGCACAACATAAAAAACCTTGACAAAAAAAGTTTGCATTCGGCGTCATAGCTGGAGCAGCCAGGACGACTTTGTCTCATGTCTGTCTTCCCTTCAATAATAATTATATAGCAGTTTTGAGATGAATGCTATGTAGTCATGATGTTTACTGGCAGTTCAACATTTGCCCCTAGACTCAGTAAAGACACTTTCTCTTCATTTCCCACTCCCGGGGAACTTATCTCGGTGATAATCACACATCCGTTACAGACATATTTATTTTGATTTAGATACTAAAAATGTAATTAATACAGTTTTTCAATCAGGACTTGTTTGGTTCTGAATTGTGTGCCTTCCATTTCTGCACTGCTTTGAAGTTAATGGGGCTAAAAAGTAAGTGGAAGTCTATATTTAACAGTTTAAACGATGTCGAACACGCAGTTGCTTTGTGTTGCTTCTCCTGCTGTCGTGAATCTCGTTTAAAAAGCAAGACGCCACTGCCAGTGTGAGGTCTCACTCTGATACTTAATTGTGTACCAAGAAACAGGCTTCAAGATATATAAGTCATTATATCTATATAGTCTATAGCTAATGTTTTTCTGGTTGTTTCTGTTGCCCTATAACTTGTAAATACTGTGCACTCTGTGCTTGTGTGTATTCATTCTCTGTATATTATTGTCCTGGTGGCAACAGAATTCTGAATACAATATCCTTATTTTTTCTACAATACAATATCCTAAAACAGATCACTCAGGTAATAGGTTACCCTACCTGGTTTCCCAGAACGCACTGCAGCAGATGTCCTTGCTGAACTTTAACAGCAAGAATCAGACATTTGCCTTTACTTTCAATCTGACATCAAAAGCAAAGCTACCAAACACTAAAGGACAAATAAAAAGCTTCACGCATGTCCAATACTCAAGGGATAAAGAAACAGGCTAATACTAGCTGCTAATATCAGTTACTAATCTACTAAAAGTTTTTAAAGATATGAAAAATCTTGCCGCATACTCAGCAAAAGTCTTGTTTTTTTTTTTTGAATTGACTTAATGCAGAAATGTAATAAATTCAGATTTTCTAACATCAATATCCACCATAGAATTAAAAGGAAATATTGTGTGTGCCAAAAAAGAAGGCAGCACATTATATAAGCGACCACTTTTCAAAAAAACAAAACTGAAGCTGATGGTTTTGCATAAAAAAAAGAAGCAGGTGCAACAGAAAGTCGTTGGAAGATCTGTGGGTGGTTTTGTAGGACGCTGAGCAAAAATTAGTAACTAATTTCCTTATAAAACTGCACAAATTATATAGAAGAGTAATAAGACTAAAGGGTCAAATACGCCAGATTCTTAATTACTGTTTACTTGGCTTTATATGTTTTCGCCACTTTTTATGTTTTTTTTTGAAGACAAAAATTATTAATCCTTATTCTACGGTATTTACTTGCATGTGACTTTACTTAAACATTACTGTATATATGAGGCACATTTCAGGACAACATGACCCTTTCGTTAAAGCTTAGTGAATGTGTGTACACATAAGCTGAGAAGCGTGTGAAGATCACAGAAGCCTCATTCTCCATGGCTGTAAACCACATGAATGCTCCGTAAACCGCAGGAACCCTTTACACACATACAGATACACTGTACTTTCTATACTCTGCGCCTGTCGGGATCTTGCCAGGTGCGTCCGTCCGCAGGCCGACTTCCTGCTCAGCGCACGGCTGCGGCGGAAGATAAAACCCCGGACGGGAAACGGGGGGTGTGGGGTATGAGGACTCGGTAAAGGAGGTGATGTCAGAGGAAAAATCCCAGCGCTGAGACAGCTAAGGATGGAGAAGCTGACTCGGCACTGATCACACACACACACTGTACAGGAGAGAGAGAAGGGGGGAGATGGATCGTACTAATAGAGAGGTGTGACAGTGCGGCTGACTTTACTCTCATTAGCATCAGCTGCTGTTGGTTGCTGCGCCGTATTGATTTCTGCATTACACTGCTCTGAGAGAGGATACACACACACACACACCACAGTGAGTCAGCATGGACCGCAAAAGCAATGCTAACCGCAACACACCATCGCCCATGCCTACATAAACATTATAAGGACGTGTAACTATGACAACGAGCCTGTATTTAGGCTTCAGCGTTTGCATTGACCTTTGCGTTTAAGCTTATGAACAACAGTTTAGATGCGAAAGCAAGGTTTTAAATAAAAACATCGCTGATGTAGGACGTGTGCATGGAACAGAAAATCGATGCGCATCATCACTTTCAAGTCGAAGCATGGAAACGCATTAGTATTGACCAGACGGCACTTTTCTCAGGAATACGAATCAACTAGAGACACACGACTGTAGAATCCGGACTGACCGTCAGCGCCGCTAGTGAAGAGCAGCAAGATCATCTACTGACAAAACTGTGTGTCCAAAGCCACGTGTTGTTGTTGGTCTTTCGGCTGCTCCCGGCAAGGGGTCGCCACAGCGGAATACCCAGTCCGCACTACAACTTGGCACAGGTTTTACGCCAGCTGCCCTTCCTGACGCAACCCTCCCATTTTATCCGGGCTTGAGACCAGCACTGCATCCAGTGGTTGGGATTTGGGCACTGGCTGGGAATCGAACCCGGGCCTTCCGCATGGCAGGGAAACACCTACCACTGAGCCACCAGTGCCCATATTTCCAAAGCCACATGTAATATATGCAAATGACTTTATGGGTAATGAAGTTACTTTGAATACTGGTCTAGCTTTCCCTGAGGGGTCACATGACCACACACAAACACACACACACACACACACACACAAACATACATACACACACATATATACATATACACACATATATACACACACACATGGCTTACTGTATCATCAGGTATCGCTATATATGGCTCATACTGTCCAGAGTCTCGTTAGACTTTGGGCACGAGGCGGGGATACCCTAGACACACACACACACACACACACACATGGGAACACGCACACATATATACACTCTTGGCAATTTGCAATGTCATTTAACCTACTCTGCTTACCTTGGACTGTAAATCGAACCCTCAACCCTGGAGGTGTGAGGCCACAGCGCTAACCGCACCACCACCTCCCTGGTAACATTCAGCATGTCAGATTTAACAAACAACTATCTACAGATTTATCTCAAGACAATTATAATGTAACAATATAATAGTACAAAATAACTCTGTCCCTATCAACTCTGTCAAAGAAGTTGACAATGAATAATCGTACCATCTAGAGCTAATAATGCTAAACATGTTTGTGAACACCTTCTACTTAAAGCATGAGGCATTGTTTTGTGATATTTGTTACAGATGGCACTGTAAATATTATTTCCAAAGTCTATTCTAATTAATAAAAACACTTTAAATAAATTGCGTAATTTTGAAAATGCATCATGCAAAAAAAAACTTTTGTAACTTTTTTAAAAAAGTAAAAAAATAATAAAATATAAACCATCTGTAGTTTCGCCGAACAGAATAAACATTTTTCCATCTGTACTATCTGAATTAAATCAGCTCAGTAGCCTCCAATATGTTACTGCATTACTAATTACTCTCACTTTCTGTGCAGACCGCTAGCTAAATAATGCACGAGTTGTCCGTCCTGTTTTATTCATGTAAATTAATATTAATCCCAGAATCAGGACAGCCACAGCTGGGACTGTAAACAGATCAGAGGGTTATGTTTAAATGATGTATTCCCAGGTTAAAACTGGAAAATGAATCGGCAGGAATTAGCATTCGCGTTCAAGTCTCCACAAACGGACGCATACCCTCTCTTAGCGCCACACAGACGCTCGTGTCAAATTCTCCACACCAGACCATGCCATGCTCTGGATTCAATTAAGCTGCATGACCGCAAATCCAGTGTCAGCTTTAGGCTTCTCCATGGCCTCTGTCTGATCTCACGCATGCACACACAAACGCTGGGAATTACAGTGAGCCATGCAGATGGAATTTTCCCACGGCGACACCAGATATCAAGAACAGCCGCACTCATTCTCTCATTCCCATCCCCCCTCCTCCCCTATTCTCTCTTTTTGCTTTCCTACCCCATGGTGCGTTATTATAAACCTGTCAAATAGCCCATAATAAGATTTATTTGCGAACGTATGCAGTGAAACCGATCATTACTATTATGTACAATCAAAGGAAGGCTGCTGTGTACCGTAGGGTAGTAAGAAGAACATGACGTGGCAATAACTCGCGGCTAAGTTCCTGTAATGTGGAAGTGGTGCGGTGAGTGGTATGAGGTTGTCCATTGTCCTGCAAAAAAATAGAATGTCTTCGGTGATTAAACTAGTCTTTTATTTTTTTCATTAAAGAAAGGGTTTTATTAAAAGAGTTCCTGGGAGGCCAGCGTTTCAGACGTGAAGCAGCCAGCCCAATCATGGCTCGGAAAAAACATTCTACCTTGATGGCATGCAAGCACTAGTGCAGCGGGGAGGGGATTATATCAGAAGTCCTAGATTGATTTGAACATGCCTTGTACGTTTAAGTGGCATTTTACTGGTCAGAAGAGGGAGATGTTTTTGTTGTGCTTCTACATAAATGTGTAAAGATTAGCAAGTAATATCATAGCATATAAATTATATAGGGTGCGGTGCACATGGCTTTATTCCAGTCTAACTGGAAGTAACTGGTGTATCCTGCATTCAGTAATACCCCACCCTGAGGAACCACACAGACAATAGAAAACAGCTACTTCTGCATAAGAGGTTCTATGCACGTCACGTTTATACCTGGACAGTGAAATTAATATGGTATGCTGTAGAAAGTAGCAACACACTCCATCACTGTAACCTTGATGACCCTGGAACGGTCTGTGGGCATCAAAGTCAGCGTGTACCACCTGCAAACCTGATCCATGTACCGGGCTCGCCGTTTCCGTCTGGCACATTGGTGTGTCGTTTAGAGTAACACCAGAATGAAGCAGCCACCACTCTGACCAAGGGATTTACAGATGTGTAACAGAGAAGGTTGCGTCACCTCTGAGTGTGTATTCCTCTGTGTACTTCTTCAGTAACGACACACCTCTGTGAACATCAAACACATCTGATAGGAAACAATCTCTCTCTTCTGTTTTATTGCTGTGATGTGGACTGTGACCAAGCATGACTCATGACCTGATTCAAAGCTCGTTTCATAAAATCCGCTCTAAGTGTGATTGTCGTGTATGTGGGAGTGTGTCCGGCAGAAAATGGGTCACTGCACGCGTTACTGAGACGGCGCTAACGCGATGACTCCAATCTGAAACGGCTTCATCATATGTCGTCCACCCTGTCGACCACATACACAACGGATCTCAGATCGGCGTTAGAGAGCGAAGCCGTCCTCCGTTTCTGGTTTTGCTCAGTGCATGATGAGGTCACATGGGCAGAGACCGAAAAGTCAACAATAAACACAGAGACCTTCAACCAGCTGCAATCATGTGGCCCGTGTGCCGAGAACTCCACACCCTGCTCTGAGACTCACTTCACATACACACGACTTTACTGTTGTGTCCTGATTATCGGTTCTACAATCTGTGATTTTTAGCAAGAACAGTATTATAATTATGGATATTTTAAAGAGGAAATAAAAAAAATAATTGAATCGCATTTCAGGCAAATCAATGTGGAAATTCGATAAAAAATATTAATGAGAGGTAAACTGTAAATGATCAAAAAAAAAGAAAGAAAAAAAAGAAAAATGGAAAAAAAAACTTGGCAGACTGCAGGCAACTGTGGTGCTTTTCCTTAATAAATAACTTCTTGCGAAGCTTTTGCAAATGCTGACACGATTTCAACACATACAAAGGTTTAGTCTGTCTTACTGAACCTAGTATAAATCTCCAAACATTCTGGCTCCATTTCTTTTTTTATATAATAATCATGCAGCTCAGGCTTTTTCATTCACATTGTCTGAGATACAAACAAACATTTAATTAACAATACTTGGACGTTAGTGCCTGAAGCTTTTTAAGTTAGTGTCTAAAGCGTTTTTAATTTTTTTTTTTTGTGCTGTCAGTATCGAACCGTCAGAATATTATAAAAATAAAGTAGTACCGCTGTAGACGATCAAATAAAAAAAATAAAAATAAAAAATGCGTGGAAGAAAAGGGCCACTTGAGTTGCTCTTTAAATCATACACCTCACCCCTATACACTAGAATTAAAGAAGACATCTAATATTGAATGAAACCTGAAACATGAGAATGTTCAAAAGCGTAACTGCGACTCAATACCACAGGACTCAGCAATATAGATAACTTCGTTTTTTACGACACATGGGAATCACAGTGATGAGTTTTGCTTACAAAGTGCCAACAGAACAAAAAGTCACAATTAAATATTGATTCAAACTACTTATATTTATGACCCTAATTCAATATTTATTTAAAACTGAACCGATGGTGCTGGTAATAACATCATACTTGGGCCATATTTAAAGTTTCTAATACGAGTTTGAAACCAAGACCATATCTTTCACAATCTGAAAAAAGATATTTAAGTATGTGAGTATTTTCCGCTGTTCAATACTACTCATATTGGTTTCTCCAGCCGAGCCTGTCAGCTCCTGAAAAAAGAAGAAAAAAAAAACTCTTCGTTTTATATGTTCCACTTCACAAAATGAAAAGGAAGTGAGTTGTTGGTTGTGGTGCAGCTGATGAGTTAGTGTTGGTCAAAGGATTAATAATTTCCAGGACACACACACACACACACACACACACACACACAAAATGTGGTTTCAACCACATTTCACGTTTAGCGAATTTGAAAGTCTCTGGATTGCACTAAGGCAGGAAAAAAAAAATCATCATCTTCATAAAAAACAAAAAAAACAAAAAAAAAAACAGAAAAGTATACACAAGGCAAGATCTATATACTTATTTTAGTCAGTATATTCCTCTGTAAAGTCTGGAATCATTTCACACTGCCAGTGGAAATTCCCTATTAAATTATTTGAGCATCTGCCTGAAAAAAAAAAACAAGTAAATCAAAAATAATCTACTGCCAACCATCTGTATGAAGCAAAATCAATCAGCTAATTTTGTACGTTTTGTTGTAAGTAAATCTCTCACAGAAAAGCTAGCAAAGCGGTAGCTAGCAAAAAAGGCAGATGTATTTGAAAAAACAAACAAAAAAAAACACCCACACCAGACAGAATTTCTGACAGGATTTTTAAGTCACACTCATTAGTGCCCGTCGTTTTCACTGCTAAAGCTAGTCAGCTAGCATTACAGAAACTGACAGGATTGCTTACAGAATTATTATTATTATTTTTAGTCGTGTTTATAAACTATAATAATGTTCACTGTTGATGTTAGCCAACTAATTACAAAAGAGCGAACCTGACAGGAGGACTTTATATCATGAATACATTAAAGGTCACAATCTCCACCAAAAAAATATATTTTCTGCTGAAAAAAAAAAAAATCCATTAGTCAAATCTCCCTGCGTTTCCATTAAGGAATTGGGAATTGGATTAACAGAAATTGGTTTAACAATTTCTATAGTTTTCTATTAAAGATTTTTGATTACTATTAAATTCACCCAGAACCCAAAAGCGCCTTCTTTCATGGGCAGATGATGACCAGCAAAATCTAATTAGATAAGCCCTCAGAAACCATTAGAAAGAGCACAATCCATTACACTACCATTATAGAACACCAGAAACCCATTAGGTACCACTAAAAACGTCTTAACAGGGTAGCCGTGATGAGCCGACGTGATGGGTTTCTGAGAGGAATTTAAACTTGTATTTAAGGGGGAATAACAACGATCCCAGGGTCCAATGTTCCCTAGTGCATTTCCTGTTCATGCTAAATTTACTGTTAAGTATTCTGTTTGAGACAAATGTGACCCAATTCAAAATAAAATATTTCTATATTATTATCCAGTTTATCTTATAGGAATAAAGATTCAAAACTTTTTAAACACAACAAAACCAATGGTTATCATTTAATGTTATTTTGGAGGTGTCCAGAAATAATTTCATTAAACACATTGAGCGATGGGGAACTGTGTTTTATTTGCTATAAAGACCAGGGGAAAATGGGGATGATCCCATACTGAAGGATATTTATCGATATTTATTATCAAGACAATTTTTAAATCACATTTAGTAACATGTATGTTGGCTGCTGACAGGACTACAGTATGTATGTTTGAGTAACATATTATAATAAATTATATTTATTCACATTTATCATTTCCAACTCATAAAGTTTGTAAGCGTAACATGATTTTTTTTTAGATTTTACCTTTAAAATTTGGAGAGTCATAAATCTATACAAATTTATCTATCTATTTTAAATTATAAGATTTTACAGTTTATTTTTACAGACAGATGCTTCTCAAATACATGCCTCTACCATAAAGCTAGTCTGATTCATAAACATGTCAGCAAACAATTTTCCTAACTCTCACATAATTGTTACAGTATTTATCTAAAATATGTAAGCCATCACATTATCTTACACAATCTATATCGCTACACATACTGTTCTCTCAAAAGGTCGTGCTCTGGAGATGGAATGTGAACGCGAGGCCATGCAAGGAATGAAAACAGATAAACTGAGAAAAAATAGATCTATAAACAGTAAAACACAGCGAGAGGAAACAACACGGAGGAAGATAAACTGCTTAACACAGCAGGGAAAGAGAAGAGATAGAGATCAGATACAGTGGCGTCTGATCCTCGACATGGATCTGTAATTTTAGCACGCGGTGGAGTCTCTCTCTCTCTCAGCGCCAAGTTCAGCATAATCCTCCCTGACATTCAATGATGTTGATAGTCCATCATTATCCTTTCCATAATTATTGGTTTCAACAGATGGATTTGAAACAAAGCTGCAGCGCATGACCAGCAGAACATCACAGTAAACAACTGTGCTGTAGTTGACATACAAAAAAGTGTATTTTTCCGTACATACTTTAAACAATGCGATGTCCTACATTAATTTTTGCCAAAAAAAAAATCCTAGCTTAAGTAGCGCAAGATATGCATATAGATCATATTGCAAGAAAAACACAAAATTAAGTAAACAGATAGGCCTATGTAAATATGTGACCGGGTGTAATCCTGTGACAGCTGTAGTCCTTATTTTTATAATTTTGGTAAGTTTTTATATCACCGGAGTCTGAAGGTCAATGCACATTTATAGCTTTTCCCACATTTAACTTGACTTGTGTGTAAACAGGCAAATACATAGCCTAGAATTGAGCATGAACATTTTTTACGGTTTTAAAAATAAAAAGCGACCTGCTGTACGCAGTAAGGATTTAACAGTAGCATAAAATCTGGCCTTCGAAATCCATACAGTACGGTTTGATGGTGGTGTATCTGTAAGGGGCAAAAATGTGCAGTTCTTGTGCAGACTGTGAAATGTAATCCTGCCGGTGCCTGTGTAGGTGATGACTTTTAAAACCGGGTGACCCTGACATGTATACTTATCAACGCGAGAACTGAACACAAGGCATGTCTACTTCCTTCATCCAGAGTCTACACTTTACTTTTTGTTTTACTCTAACCTTGCTAATTAAACTTAATCAGCCAAGTCTTATTTGGCTTCTTTGATGTTTACATTGTTGAAAACTGAATGTGAATCTGAAATGTGAGGAATTGCAGATGACTCTTAACTAATTAATTGATCAGTTTCATCACTATTCCGTATCAGTTTTCTAGAAACATCTTTACAGCTATCATGAGAAGATCCCCTCAATTCAGATGTACTGATGGGTTTTAAAGAACATCCTGTTACATGGTAATAAATGTATATTAGCACTCCATGTTGTGCTAGCAAAATGACTAAGATATAGTTTAAACTGTTGATGGGAGAATCATTGATAATAGTACATAGATGAGCGGACGATTTTCTGTGCATTTCAAACTATTGATTATGAAAAATAGTGATTATGAAAAATCCATTTTAATTACCAAAACATGCCAAGTTGGATCCACAATACGGATTAGTTACCGACTCCCATTACAAAATTTAAGGCAAATAGAGCAAAAGATCACATGGAATGATAAGCAGCACACTGAGAAGCAGCTCTCACTCTCTTTAGGATCGTTTCCGATTTGCATTTTTGAGCAACCTTTCGGAGAACCCAGAGGAGTGAGCTCACTTGGCCGATTTAAGGTTTCTGAGTACTTGAATGCTCGAGTGTGCACTCTTGGAGATTTTAAGGTCAAACTGTGAGGAGTGGCCTCGGTTGTCCAAAGCTCCCTGCATGAGAACATGCTGAACTCTGGGAGGGGAAGGAACCTCCATAATGGCTATTCCAGCTGGCTGGAGAAAAGGCTGTCGTCATGGTGAGATCACTGGGGTCAGAAGAGGTCAAACATGGCTGAGCACGCAAGACAGAGAGCCATTATAATATATCTTTCAAGAACTAGAACACATTTTACTGTTTTTTCGTTCTTGTAGTGAGCAGCATCTCCACATTGAAGGCTTCAGGTGAACGTGAAACTACATCCTTCATGGTGATGAATGTCTGGTCTTATGAGGCTCATTTTACAGCCATAAATCAGGCAGCACATGGGGAACATGTTTCCGAAAAATGCTGTGCCAAGATCATTTTTATTAGAATATAAAAGGCAGGAACAGACATGCGGTGCGTGATTCATTATTTTTGAAGATCTAAATAAGGGGAGGGGGTTTTAGGTACAGTAAATTTAAGTACTTGGTTTGGTTCCACTTAAATATGTTTCCTGGTTCACAGTCCAACAGGAGATGACCCCTGTACTTGTGTAGCCCTACATTATGTCAAGTCCTTAAACTCTCTGCCATGATGAGGGCTTCTTCCTATTAGTTTCCGTTGAACAAGCATTATCTGCTAAGCCAGTTATCCATCACAGTCTTTGCAGGAGCTTTTGAATGTCTGTCTAATCATCATTTACTTTGAGACAGAATTTCAAGATTACCTTATCTTAATATGTGTGTGCAGTATGTGTGTGCAATATAACCAGTCAAGCGATATAACTGTGCGATATAACTGGTCAATTGAATCAATGAACCAGTTTTTTTATTCAGAATTGAGTCGCACCTTTAAAATAATTTAGTTAAACTCTCAAACATTAACGATCCAAAACTGAATTATCCAAAAAGGTTTTGAAAGACTACCCCTTCTTCTTCTTTTGAGTTAATGAGCTCTCACCTCCTGGAGTGGAGTGTGGAGCAGAAGTTAGTATGCATCACTCACACCATATTGATCAAGAAATTGCACAAATTGCTGGTCCTAAGATGACGATCAAAACCGTTTGGAGCAATTTGAGTGAGTAATTCATTTACTAGAATATACATGAGATGCCAACTTTTACACAACATACCTGGCATGTCATTGTTGCATGTTTTTGGAACACGGTTCAGCACACTAGTATGTGATTTGCGATGAACTCCAATAGTCAGCAAACTATTAAAGGGTACATAACATCCTTCACCATAACCTTAATCTATCTCACACAGCGTATTCCCCGCGTTAATTCAAGGGTGTCTAAGAACTTCACTGGATACCAAATCCAAACTGGTGACCCCAAATCTAACTTTATTTTATGGGGACAAACTCTACTCACAAATCAGCACACCTAAATAACGCTTAAAAATACCAATATGGGTCATTGTGGAAAATCACTGGGTTTGAATTTGGCTAGACATGGGGATTGCGTAGACACACACAATGAAACAAGCACTAATATTTTTTTACTTTCAAGGACAAGACAAAGAAGGTCATCAGCGAAACAATGGATTGTTTCAGAGCCTGGCTGAATTTGGACTGGGAAAAAAAAAAAGATAACAGTGCTAGTGTTTAGTGATTATTTGAGTCCGTCATGTGGAACACACACGGCGGCATCTCTTACACTCTGACACATAACATAAGTAACTGCTCTGGATTAACCTTAGACCTGCACAAACATGAAGTGTCCTGGGACAACTGCTTCCTGTCACATGACCGCAGTGTTGCGTTTGATTGGCTCATTATGCAAGAGGGGGTAACGAACTCAAGCCACCTGCTGTTGACCTGCAGGCTGCTGTTAACAAGAGTCACGCCATGGAGCACACCACCTGCCACTGTGGGTGTCATCACCAATACCCAAATAAGTATATAAAACACTTCCCTGTACTGACTTAAGCATGGGCTTTGGTGCATTATTAAATACTATGCTTGCCCAAACTATTATTAAAAGCGTTAAGCTTTAAGCAGTTCAGTCATGACTTATACAATACATTACGATATAATTATAATAAAACCGAACAGTCCAGTTATGTTGTTGTAGTACTCTACAACTCAATACGACAACGATGATTGCTTTATAATTCCTGATTCAGTTCTTACATGTAGATTCCAGCTGTCTCTATTTCTCACTCTCACTTCTTCTCCCTCCTCCTGTCCCGTTTTCTTTGCCGAGTTTGTATCAAGCAGCTCTTTTGGAAATGATTCACAGGAGAGCTGTGGCATCCAAGGCCATCGATGAAAAGCTAAAAGAACTGTATGATTGTTGGGGTGGAAACCATTTCTAGACCGACCACAGCTAACCCATTAGCAATCTACACGCCATGAGGCTAATATCTAAAGAAGTAGCGCTAATAAAGACTCAATTAGTACCACCACCCAGTGGACTACAAAAACACAGCCATGCATTATTTGCTTTCCCCCTAATGTAACATGATCAAGAGGGGACTGGTGCCACCGGGGTGTATCCAGAAAAAAACTACAGATGACGAGTCAGCTTTAGATTAATGACTGTGTCCAAAGCCAGACACTCTGCATCACACCATTGCCCACCTGCTTGTGCAGTGACAGAGCTTTGAGTAGCCAAGGATCTCCTTTCTTGTTTCTCCCTGCCTGCTAACTGTCCTCCACGTTGGCCTACAGGTCCCTTTGAACCTATCCCCCCCCCTCCCCCCCAAATCTCAGACCCTCAGGAGGGCTTTGGAAAGACGACACCTCCTTAGAGTCCAGTCTTTTGTGTGGGATCCCTCAGGGGTGTATGTGTCAAGCATGCTAGATCAAAGCATCAAAGTCCCCTTCTAGTTCTCATCATCCATTATATACAGTAAAGCTCATTAGATTAAAGAGAGGGAGAGAACTTACTCTGAAAAAGATGGACATAATGCACAGTACGACCCCAAAGGCGTGCATCTAATGGACTAATGGTGACCTTGGACACACACACACACATTTTCAAATACATAACAAACCTTTCTTCTTATCTTTCCCCATGAGGAGCATGAGTAAGTCCTTAGGCAGCTGATTTCTTCATCAGATATTCTGGTGCCAAGTCGTAAGACTTCTTCAACAGCTCACACCACAAACAGCACACTTGGTTTCCACATGTCGCAGCACAGGGCAAAACTATCCACCTCAGATTTTCCTGATCAGCAGTTTGCCTTGTAAAGTGGTACGGTGGTAGAGTCACTGTACGCTTCCACTGCCAATTCTGATGTCTAAAACTGATATCAAGTTTGCTAATGGTTCTTTGAAAAGTTAACTCAGAGGTCCTCCAAAATAGGCGCATGTTAATGCTTCAACTAAAATTGCCCTTAGATAATGCAATCCTCTTGTTTCACTCCTCCTTCATATGCACTGTTTCAGTGTCTACGTAAATGAGAAACTGTTAAAACACACCCCACCAGCGAACAGGAGAGCTGTGCAACAAGTTTGGGGAACTCTTCTTCCATAAGGTCACAACTAGGACAAAAAGTATGTCATTTTTTACACTTTCCTTAAAAGCAAGGAAAACATCCAATCCTTGTGTCTACGATTAATCTTTCTCTTTCTCTAAATGTAGTCAAGTATTTTTGTATTTCAGAGTTGATTATCAGGAGAATTCCAAAGCCAGACTGCACAGTCTTGGAATGATGTTCCAACCTGATCACACTATGACTATTACTTTTTTTCTTTTCAAATTGTAATAAACCCATCTTTAAGCGTGCCTAGAAATCTTAAAACTGGACTCTTAAATTACGTTAAAGTGTTGAACTTGTGATTGAAGGTGTAAAACCAACTGACATTTACAGAAGACTCCAAGCACAGTATGGTGATAAGATTCTTATCCGCATAAAACATTTAAATGGCACCAGTGTTTAAAGAAGGCGGTAAATGACAATCCTGGCCGTGGTGTCTCGGAGCCCACTGCATTCATTCCTGTGACCATTGAGTGAGTGATTCTTGAAAATCAATGGATAATTTGTTACCAACTTTGGGCAAAGAGACAATTTTAACAATTCAATTCAGTTTTATTTATATTGACACAAAGCAGCTTTACGAAATAAAAATTCAGGGAAATAAGTGGTTTGTATCATAATTATCAGATTTTTCTTGATGAGTGAGCTGAGGGAAACAGTGGAAAGAAAAAACTCCCTGAGATAACATTCGGAAGAAACCTTGAGAGGAACCAGACTCAACAGGGAACCCATCCTCAACAACACTGGCACGTTTACAGGAACTCAGCTGGGAGTTATTGCCACAACCCCCATACAGTCCTGACCTTGCTCCAAGCTATTTCCACATGTTAGGGCCGTTAAAGAAGTTCCTGGAAGGCCAGCATTTCAGATGTAAAGCAGGAACTCCAATCATGGCTCTGGCATACTGAGAAAACCTAGTTGGTATATAAGCACAAGTGAAATGCTGAAATAAGTGCATTAGTGTAGCAGGGGATTATATAGAGAAATAAAAGTTTTTTAAAAGGTTTTACTCTCATAACTGTCTTTTGTTATTTTGCACAATCAAAAGTACTGTTTTGGCTTGAATGACCCTTGTAGTTTAATTCAATAAAAAAGGAAAGAAAAAAAAACATGTCATGACCTGGGCCTTCTAAAAGATGTCAGTTTACAGTAAACAATTTGGTGTCCACTTCCTTTCTGCATGTCTCTGACGTGACAACATTCCCATGTTGACGTATAAAGTGCTGGACGAGCACATTTTTATCCTATTTGCTATAAAAATGCCAAGAAGCTCTACAAAACATAGTATAGATCAATATAATTTATGGACTCTGGTTGGTTTTGGATCACAATCACTCCACCACCTTTTTCAGGCTACAAATGCTGAAGAGAAAGCTGTTTTATGTACACTCGAACTCGAGAGTCATGGCCACGTCAATGCTGACAGTAGAACCAAGACACCATGACAATCCAGGCTTGAGCAGACGAATGTAAATAAGACTGAGAATATTCAGAGCGAGACAACCATCCTCGTCTTGTCTCTGCTTAAGGCTCAGCAGGAATTTCCTGAGGTGGAAAACTACTTGCTGTCGCCTTTTCCGTTCAGTCCGGTGTGGATGTCAGCACCGGGGTATGACGGGAAAGAAGGTGTCTCTGCAGCAGAAACGGTCTCCGTTTCCTCCTCATCTCAAACTCAAGCAGGATGTAAAGTGTAATTCAGCCTCTGGTTACATTGGACCGATCTGTCAGTGACGCGCTTAATGCTGCACGAGATCCTGGTGACGTGACTCGCTTCACCTCGTGTAACCTCCGTCGATTGAGCGTCATGGCCTGTTTTCCGAGGCACACACGGGTAAACACTGCACCTCGAGCTTGTGTTTGCTTTCAGCCAAGACACACTGGCACAAACGACGAGCAAACAACGAGGCCTTGTGTCCATTCTGTAGCAAACTATGGTGATAATGGCAAGGAAATCGTCTGACTATGACCGAAATGAGAAATAATGTGCAGAGACATAATCCAGAGCACTGGCCTGAAAAATGAGAAATAAAGTCAATTTCTGAAAATGCACGTCCAGTGAAAGGAAGCACAATCCTTATGTGTCAACGTTATCTCTCAGCTAACAATGCAAAAAGTTAAGGGAACCAGGGGAATGTAAGCCCTGATGATAACGGTGCTGTAAGAAATAGTGGCTTTGGTGATGTACGCTAAAGCTTTACGTGCATCGGAAGTCAACAAAGTGACAACTTTTTTTTGACAAGAGCAAGACCGATGGCCAACGTCTTGCCCACCTTGTCTTGTTATGGTATTCTTTTGTGTCTCCTCTAGACTTCTATTAAAATATTTTGTTATGATATAATGAAAAGAACAAAAGCAAGTGATTATTTACATAAACATTTATTAATGACAATTTTTTTTTTCTTCATAGGAAGGGGTTTAATTATTTCTGTTCAAAAATAAACAATACACTTTTTAAATAAAGTGTGTGGGCTCATGTTTTTGCTTTCAAGTAGCGCTAAGCAAGAATTAACAAATGATTTGACAACATAAACAAAACACATTTTTGTGTAAGGATGAGCGGTGCTTTTTTTACGCTATAATGTAAAGCAGCTGAACATGAAATTAAAATACCAAACACAGAAACTGACATTGCAATTATAGTAAGTCCTACTAGGGCTGTGCAAAAAATCGAGAATTAACTGTAACTTTTTCGAGGTTTCGATTCCTGCCTTGGGTCTGCGTGCATGCCGTTTGCATGTTTTCAAGATTTAAGATTCAAGATTCAAATAACTTTATTAATCCCAGAGGGAAATTGCTTAAATTTCCCTGTGCTTGGTGGGTTTTCTCCAGGTTCTACCATCTTGGAATTGTGAAAAATTACATGAAAAGAAGACCTTAATTCAAAACACTACATTGTCCTTAGATCCACAGCAGACCTAACAGATTTTTTCCCACAGTTTTCCATTTTAAATTTGAAAAGCGGAATAAAACTGATGTGTTTTCATCACTCGAAATGGTGTTTTGATCTAAACATAAACCGAGATGCATTTAAGTTTACCTGTGCTAGTGATACAGAAATGATTACTGTAGATGAGTTCGCAACAACTTAAAGCTCTTTCAATCAATCAACATTTATTTATTTATTTATCACCTTACAGCAACCTATGTTGAACCAAAGTGCTTGACAGCATCACAATAACATGGCAATAAAATATATAAAACAAAACACATAAATTTATTAAACATCAAAAGCCATTCTAAATAAATGAGTTTTTGTTTTGAACAGAGGCAGGTCAGTAATATAGAGCAACTTTAACCAAACATATAGGATGTTCTATGTCTTGGAATTAGGACAGAGATAAATCAGACACGCTGGCTAGACATCGGATCAGATTTGACATACATGTTTCTCAGACAGGTTTTATGCCACGAACACACTGAGTGACTTGACACAGACCTTGAATGCACTGTAAATACAGGACATGAACACTGTCTGGTGCTTCATATAAGCGTGCAACAGTAACCTGAAGAACCGATGTCACCATCTGATTAATAGCAGACGTAACCCGAGATGCATTAATATCAACCATATATTTTAAAAGTGGGATTAGTGCCGATGAAGATGTACAACAAGACAGCTGCACGTCTATGAGTAAAAAAGAAAAAGAAAAAAAAAGGTGCAGGTCCGGTTGCCTTAGACGTGACTTCCTGCGTAGTCTACAGTATGTGGGGCAGCGTTCCTGATCCTGGTGTCGCACTGCACATTTTTTGGATCTCACACACCCTATTCGGCTCATCGTCTTGTTAAGAGGTGCACAAAAACGTGCACTTTACAGGGAATTGAGAATTTTTTTTTTAAAGAAGGACAGGACAGGACAGGACAAAAATACAAATGTCCAAACTAAGCATAATGAAGCATTTCTAAGGATTTTATCAAGCATTTAGATTAACATTAATAGGAAAATTAGTTGATTTTATAACTCGGGGTGTGTGTGTGTTAATGCTGTAGTGTCCACCGGGGTGAGTTTGAACACACCCAACATCAAGTGGACAATAAAACCAGCACCTGAAGGACATTTTAGATTTGTCACTACTAAAAATGTGTCACGGTGATAAAAAGATGAAGATTATATCAAGAGATGCATCAAGGATGAGTTTATAATTAGGTTCTGATTGGATTTTTTTTAACTGGACCCACACACACACACACACACACAGAGACAAGAGTAATGTGTCTATGGCTTTAGCACAATGAATGACCAGCCCAAGGAGCTCCATATTTCTGACTGTAGCATTGTTTTGTGTCTAACTTGTTATCACGTACTGGCATAGACATAAATATACGGAGAGACATATGTCTCTTAGCGACATGCGCAATAGTTTTTGCCCCCCAGTAGAATGAATTGTCTCATTACTGGAGGAGACAATAACAGCTTACGTGAAGCACAGGAGCAGCAGCAGGGCGTCAGTCCTGACTCCTAACCGCCTCTGGGAGGCTCAACATCCCCCCAAAAACACTCTCTCCATTTTGCTCAACACAGTTAACACCAACAGCCTGGGGTTAATTATAATCTAAATGAACAGACTTACCCAACAAACAATCCTCTCCGGTCTTATTGAGAACAACAGATGAAATCAAGTAAATATCCAAACGTTTCCAACCGTCCTTTCAGTAAACAAGACACGCTTTCTCTTTTATCTTATTTATTCATTGATGAATTAATTGATATGATTCTTTATATCTCATTCTCTTGTACACTACGGACACATCTCCGAGCCCTCTCCCATTCTCTCTCTGCGCCTTTAGGAAACCGTGGCGTGCTCCTACTAGCGTCCAATTTCCTTCCCCGCCCACATTTCCGACTCAACGAATCAGCGGATCGAGCGTCGTTCAAGTCCCACCCATATTACCAGAAACGGACCAATGGACCGTTCTGAAGGAGTGAGCACGAGCCGTATCCGTTAGCAGACGGTTTTTATCCGCAAGCAGACCTACACTTAAACGTAGTCTAGGTTACCAGGTTTAAGGGATATAAGAGCGGTTTAAGCGCACTACCTAGTGCTTTAGGGTGCGATTTAGGACGCACGCAGAGTATATTTATTTTATATATATTTATATATAAAATACAATATACACTATTATATACTATAGATACTATTATTTACAGTATATACTGTTCTGTTTAAATGCTGGAAAATATGTTGTATTTATATACTTTGTAATGTAATTGAGATATGGATTAGTGCAGCTAATTTACACATATCACAAAATCTGTACCATAGAGAGATGTGCAAAGTTATACCGTGATTATTAAAAAAAAAAAAAAATGAACCTGGGTCTTTCTCAAGAGATGGACGTACTTCCGGTTTTGTGCTAACGGTCCATTAGCATCACGCCCACAAACAGGATGCAGCATCCATTAGGCATCACACCCTATTTTACTGTAAATCATAAATATATTTAACGATTGTTATCAGGATCCTATTTAGTTTTAGAAATAAGTTTATTTATAGCATGTGCACGATGTATGCTTCTCTCCATCTGTGCTGTCATGAAACATTTGGTCCTTCTCTGTGAGACACTGGATGTCCTGCAGTAGATAGTGGCGGGCACAACGGTTGGAGAAAAATTGGTGTTGTGCTCCACCTAGTGGCGACAGATAGGAGTTATGATTCTGTCACCTATGAAACATTGCTACACCACATAGATAGATAAATAAATAGATAGATAGATACCTTATTGATTCATGAGGAAATCTAAAACATCCAGTAGCAAGGATAGTAACACAATAGACAATTTAAAATTGTCAATCGTGTAGAGCATACAGTAAAAAATTTTTTTAGTTTAGATTAGATTCAACTTTATTGTCATCGTACAGAGTACATGCACAGAGCCAAGAAATGCAGTTAGCATTTAGCCAGAAGTGCATAAGGGGCCCATTTACAATAAATACATACTATGTGTTATACAAACAGAAGATGCATTTTGTAATAAAGTTATGGTATATATAGTTATATAATAATGTACAACATAACTGTGCAACATTGCGCAGTGAATGTGCTATAGTAAACAGAAGGTGCATTAGACAATAAAGATGTGAAATAGATATGTATATATAGGTCTATGTCTATAATAGTGTACAGAATAATACGATGTAAATGAATAACTGTGCAAACATTGTAGTGGATTAGCATGTCTGGAACATTACATGCCTAAAAGTGACAGGATATGCATGTGTACATGTGTGAGTTCTTATTTGTACAGTGGTGGAATATACAGTAGAGTAGTGCAATGATGAGCATGATTATTGATGGTGCAAAGATGCATAGTGGTAAAAAACGGAGCAGTGTAATATAAACAGAAAGTGACAGTGCAGTGATGTGTTAGCTAACAGTCTATGATCAGCTGTTTAGTGCATTAACAGCCATTATTATTTTTTTTTTTTTATTTTGTCCCTTGGTGCAGGCTCTGATGCATCTGTAGTCCCTGTCCGATGACTAAACAGTCCATGATTTGGATGAGAGGAATCTTTGATAATGCGTCTCGCCCTTTGTAGACAGCGTCTTTTGTACATGTTTTCCAGGGTGGGTAGCTGGTTGCCAATGATTTGTTCGGTGGTTTTCAGCACCCTCTGAAGTGTGACATGATTTGTTCTGTGACACACGCGTCAAGAGAAATGACTAACAGAAAACAGAAAGTAATATATAAAATATATATACATATATGTAAAGAATGAGATGAATATGTGAAAATACAGTCATTACGGATGAATATTCAGTGGACAGACTAGTGCAAGTGAGATAAAACAATTCAAAGTGACAGCAGGGCAAAAAGTGAGTGATGCAAGACAGAGGTAATGAAAGTACTTTAATCATACACTGGTCAATCAAATGCCAAAAATCAGTTCATGAAATTTATGATTAAAATTTAAAATAAGTATCTAAAAAATTCTCTAAATGAACAGTATGTATAAAAAAAAAGTTTCAATGTAGCATATAGGAAATGCACGCTCTTACATATTTACTACTAATTATTACATATATTGGATATTTTATAATACAGCTATTAGACTTTTTCTTTTATAATGTACTGTAATTATCTATTCATACTGTTATATCTACACAGAAGCTTATTGGCCATAACCTATTTATTTATTTATTTATTGTATGAATATATCTACATATTCAACTTGCACTTTGTTAAATTGCACAATGGTACGTTTTCATTTTTTGGTAGATGTAAAATCTATGTATTGTCAGGTCTGTGTGCTTGGTGTGTTTCCTCCCAAAGTCCAAAAGACTTGCAAATTTGGCCGAATGGCGTTCCCAAATTTCCCAGAATGTGTGCATACGTGTGTGTACCCTGCATTGGATTGGCACCCTGCCTTTTGCCGTAAGTACAACAATTCTAACAAGTGTGTGTGAGTGTGTGTGTGTGTGAGGGAGGGAGAGAAAGAGAACACTTTGCAGAACTATCTCACTATCTCTACTCTTGCGAAGGTACTTCTCCTTCGGTGTCACTAGAGGGAGCTATTAACCTCGACTTGTTTTCCCTGAACTCATAACAGCGTGCTCAGCGTGTGAGTCACTTTACTGAATCGATTCTTTTTAAAGGAGTCACTAAGGGAATTTACAGTGTAATTTTTACCCTGGAAACGCAAGCAAATAAAAAAAATGTTTACAGATTACAATATATTATACTTCAAACAAATTAAGCCACTCGACTATTTTAGAGAAAGTTGAATTTTGAGTCAATTAGTTTGACTCTTTAGGAAAAGAGTCGATTCAAAAGAACCGAGTTGTTAATTTGCGGTTTCCAGAGGTGGCTTAAGCAAACAGTCTGTTCGGAAGTGATTCTTTTTGGTTATACAGGTAGCCCAGACAATATTCTATTGTTTATAATTAGATTTAGTGAATATTATTATAACTACTATTTTAATTTTAAAGATGTCTGTCTGGTTTAATATCGCGTCCGGTTGCTTGTAGCTATGGAAACGGTAGCATCCGGTTATCAATGTTAGCTCAACGGTTAGTCATTATTCAAAATTGTCTGTGAAAATAAACCCTGGGATATAACAGTGAATTAGAAAATTAATTTTAGTTGCACAAGTCAAAAGCGAGCAGAAAACCTTGACTTATGTATAATAAGTTTGTATTTTTGGTCACTTATTAAATTAGCTAACCAACTAACTAACTAGCTGTCAAACAAGTGCCAGATAATGTTACCCGGATGTACAGGTGCAGCACAATACACTAATCATAATCAGGCTAAAAAATAAAGTCTGCGGACGTTTGGTTAAATGCTTTGATCATTCTATTAAATCACAACAATGACCAATAATTAATTTTAATAACCAAGTATATTTTACATTAGTCTTAGTCACATTAAGGGTTTATGAATTTGTTAAAATATACTGTATTTCAGTGTCTGCAGCATGGTGGCGTAGTGATTAGTACTGTCGCCTCGGACCTCTACGGGCCGGGTTTGATTCCTGCCTCGAGGTCTGTGAGCATGGACTTTGCATGTTCTCACCATGCTTGGTGGGTTTCTTCTGGGTACTCCGGTTTCCTTCTACAGGCCAAAAACATGTAGTTTAGGCTAATTGGCGTTCCCGAATTGCTAAATTGTGTGAGAGTGAGTTTGTATGTATGTCCTGTGATAAATTGGCACCCTGTCCAAGGTGTAGCTCCGCCTTAGGTTAAGTTTAGTGCCCTAAACCCTTTATACAAGAAAAAGCGGTATAGAAGATGTATGAATGAATTAACTACCATGCAAATTTCCATTAATCGTAGTCTGATTACGGGTCCATGAATGTATTAAAATATATTCCAGTGGCATCGACTGATATAGTGCTTAGCCGGTTTCCTCCCACAGTCCAAAGACATGCAGATTTCAGTGTAAAGTTGATTTATCCTGCAGGTTATTTATTAGCATATTTGACATCTCACTTTTACCACCTCTCCTCTGTCTGTGTCGTACAAGATGGTGTAGTTACTGAAGATGCTGGTGGAGTTACTGAAGCTGCTAGGCCTCGGGGCAGTTGCTATTGCGTTAGGCCGGGAAGGGTTGGACTGGTTGCTGACTCGGCATCTATGGTTCAGAAGAGGTTCCCGTAACCCCCTGAAAGAGGTCCTGTTCTTTCCTTCACCGCCAGCATGTTTGGAGCACTTGTACAATACAGGCAGGGATCGACCATGGTAACATTTTTATTATATTGCATTAAAATTATAGGAGGCTGTTTGTGGTTGTTTGGTTGCTCCTACTGTTTTGTTATTTATTGATTTTTAATTACACTTTGTTTACTATTCCTTTCATTCACAGTGTGTGTCCTCTCCCTCATGGCCTGGACACGCCCTTTTCCAGACTACTGAAGCACCTTCTCTCAGCACGTGTGTCGCTTGACCTTTGTATGTTCTCATTCTCCAACACTGAGCTGAGCCGGGCCGTGCTGCTGTTACACCGCCAGGGTGTGCGGGTGCAAGTGCTTACGGATAGAGACTACATGTCTATTAACGGCTCTCAGATTGGCATCCTCCGCAAGGCGGGTATGGACAGCTACGTTAAAGATGCCCCTTCTTTATCTACTGTATGTCAAATAGTCATAACCTGAATGTTCATGGGAATGGCTGTGTTGGGCCAAGCCACCTCAGCCGGGATTGTCATTCAAGGACATACGGCCTTTAAAACGTTTGCACAATTCAAATATTTTACTGCGGCTAAGAGTCTCATCACCGCACTGTGTTAAAGTTATTCGGACATGACTAAATTAGAGAGAAAATCGGGGAAGAATCCAACAACAAAAAAACTAGCAGACACTGTGGAAACTTAAAAAAGAGCAAAAGAAATACATAAATTATTGTGTACAGAGGAATCTGTTTAGAACACACAGTACATATGCTGTTTATATCGTGGAGTAGTAGCATATTTTAGATTCCTGCATAAATAAATCACCAGGATTAATTAATATAATCGATTAATAAAGAAAACACATAAGGTCTAAGGTCTACTGTACGCTTTATCTTTGGCACAGGAGGTTTAACAGGTGACATGAAAATGATGACAGTTGGGGCACACCTAATATCATCTGCGAGCTTGTTCCACCTGTGTGGACACACAATAGCTTAAGTCATGGTTGCATCAGAGAGTGTAATTTAACAGGTAGCAGTCATCCCTGCGCATGAGCATAATGAGTTAAAAAGGGTTTGGCCTTGTGTACAGAGACGGCATAATCAGCATACTGTGTCCTAAAAGCATGTGCTTATATTACACACACGCACACACATAAGCCTCAAGGCCAGTAGTGCTTTCGCTTCGACGGGGTTCAAGCATTTTATTCTACCCGGACAAATGTATCAGGAAGTTGTGTGTTCGTCAGAAAGCCCAAAGGCGTACACAGCTCTAATTACACCACCACACAACTTCATCATGTTCTGTCTTGTGCCGTGTTTATTATGTTAGCAAGCCATGTGATCATTTTTGTTTAAGACAAATAAAGGTGACGTTTGCTTTACTACAAATATGATTATTCAGTTTGAACCAAATTAGTAAAGAAGACATGGCCTTCATTTTTATGTTGGATGAAATCAGTTAATTTTAGATTATTCATTATTTTATGTAGAGTATTAAAAAAATAATATTTTTTTCTTACACCAATTGTAGTTGATCTATCAAGCCATGTTAAGTATCCAACTGCCAGGGAAATGTAGCCTTCACCCTTCCGGGGAGATTTTCCACTAGATTTTGGAGTGAGGCTGTGAGGGTTTGTGTTCATACAGCTAAAAGAGCATAAGTGAGGTCAGGCATTGATGTGCTGTGAAGAGATCTGGGGTTTAATCAATGTTGATCCCAGTTCATCTCAAAGGTTTTCACTAGGATTGAGATCAGGGCTCTAGGAAACCGCATGAGATCTTCCATCTCACCTCCAACAAACGACATATGAGGCACAGCTTATTGATGAGTCTTCTCATTGATGGGTCGTCGGACGCATCCATGACATCTTGATAGATCTCACTATGTGCTCAGAGGTAATGTAATTTTGCAACAGCTTTGGGCCTCTTAGCTCCAGTAAAGCGAAATCATAATGTTACCACATTCAAAGACATTCTAGACAATTTTCTGCTTCCAGCTTTGTGGGTGTGATGGATCAGGTGTCCACAAATTTACGGCTGTGTGTAGATTAGGAAATCTGATTGTAATAATTCTAATCTCTTCTATTTGTAACTCTTCCCATGTTCAGGTATTTGTGTGAGACACGAAATGATCATCACTACGCACATGCATCATAAGTTTGCCTTGTTGGACGGCAGGAAGCTGATCACTGGCTCCCTCAACTGGACCATGACCGCAGTGCAGAGCAACAAGGAGAACGTGATAGTGACCGAGGAACCGGAGCTCGTTCAACCCTACATGGACGAGTTCAACAAGCTGTGGGAGGCTAACGACCCAGCTAAACTTCCACCGCAAACACACAATGAGAATAACACCATGTGACTGAACACTCCCACCAAAGACAAGTTGATTGAATTTAGATATATTTTGAAATGTTGAATTACTTTTGTTTTATATGTAAGAATTAGTTTGCAATCTTACTGGCTTTGTATTTTTTTTTAATTGCATATATAGTTTTACAGAATTTGTTTTATTTTAATGTTTTTTGAGAATAAATTTAATTTGTTCGTATTAGATCATATGAATATTTCAGTGGAGAAGATGGGATTGTTGTGTTTCCCAGTCAGCTCTCTCATTGTTCAACCCAGCTATTCAGTCATGAAACTGGACCTCAAATTAGTTAAAGTTGTTCAGTAGAATTATATGCCACCAATAATTTTTTTAAGACACCCCAAGAGTGAGGTATTTGTGGGATGTGTTCCAAACTGAGTATCAGTTCATTTTAACGATGGCATTTGTAATGCTTAAAAGTGGCCTGTAATAATCAACTGATTTCAAAGATACCTGTGTGTTTGTGTGTAGCTTCTTTATAATTTATCACTATTATACCCCTGTGTTTCATTAACAACATGCTGGGAAACATTTTAAGATCCTGAGATAAATCTTTTTTATGTACAACACAACAATGAATCGACAGTTTGGCAAATTAGGATTTCATTGATGGAACAAAGCTAATTAGGATAATAGATAAGATAAATCTTTATTAATCCTGAGGGAAAATGCAGGTCTGCAGCAGCACAGAATAACAGTCACAGACTGCTAAATCATACACAAGTACTTTAGCGAAGTAGAGAATGAGTTCTAAATGTGAATCATGAATCATGAATGAACTGTGATGTTGAAAAGCTCACGGTAAACCTTCCCAAAAGTGGCCAGCCCCTACCAAAATTACTCCAAGAGCAAAAAGACAACTCTGCCAGAAGCTTATAAAACAACCCAGGACAACATCTAAAGAACTGCAGGATTCACTTGCCTCAGTTAAGGTCTTTACTTAACAATACAGGAAGAAAGAAACTGGGCAAATGTTGCAAGGTGAAAGCCAATGCAGAATAAAAAAGCACACACAAGTAACACACATTTTTCAGAAATATTTTAATTATTGATATTTTTGAGCAAATAATCTATAGACTGATGACATAAAAGTAGAAAATTTTGGAACGTATGCATCCCATAACATCCGGCATGAAAGTAACAATGTTTTATTAAAAGAACATCATACCAACTATCAAACATGGCGGTGGTAGTGTGGCAGCTTCAAAACCTGGATGACTTGCCCTCTACCAGAAAATCCTGTAGGAGAATGTCCAGCCATCAGTTCGTGACTTGGGTTATGCAGCAGGACAACGATCCAAAACAGCGAGTCCACAATGCTCAGCAATGGGTCAAAAATAAAAAAGGTTTTAGAGTGGCCAAGTCAAAGCCCAGTCTTAAATTTAATTGAGAAGCTGTGGCATGACTGTAAATATCTTAAACCCTGATCTGATCTTTTGGTTGTTAGATCTGAGTACTGTAAATGTAACACTAATGCAAAAAAGACTGCACTGTATATATTATAAGGAAAATATATTAGCTACACTGCATGGCTCAAAGTTTTTAGACATCCAACCACCACATGCAAATGTCCTCTTTCACTGTTATAAATAGCTCCATCGATTTATCTGTGAAGGATTTCCAGTAGATTTTGGAGATCTGACTGTGGCTGAGGGGATTTGTGTTCGTTTATCCACAAGGAGATTAGTGAAGTCAGGTACTGATATTTTGTGAGAAGAACTGTGGGGAATTTGGTGTTCCAGTTTGTCCCAGGGATACTGAGTAAGGTTGAGGTCAGCACTCTATGGAGACCGCTTGACTTCTTCCACACCAATCTTCGACTTGTCCACTCCAACCTTAGCAAATCACATCTTTATGGAGCACAGAGGCATTATCATACCATAACAGAGTTTGGCCTTTTAGTGTCAGAAGGGGAACATTGTAATGATAGAGCATACAAAGAAATCCTGTACTATTGTGTGCTTCCAAATCTGTGGGAAGTAGTTGGAAGTAAGTTGACACGATGGCTTAGTGGTTATCGCTGTTGAAGGACAATTCCCACCTCCTGCATAAACTTTGCATGTTCCCCCCATTGTGCTTGGTGGGTTTCCTCTGGGTGGCTTCCAAAGTTGCCCATATTGTGTGAATAAGCGGGTGAGTGTGGGTGTACATGTGTGCCCGGCTATAGATTAACAACCCGTCCAGGGTGTTCCCCTATGTCTCCCCCGCAACCCTGTATACAAGATAAAGCGGTACAAACAATAAGTGAGTGATTTGGGATGAAGCATATATGGCTGTGATGGTTAGGTGTCCACATACTTTTGAACATATACTGTAGATCAGAATAGATGAAAGTGGTATTAATGCCTAAATAGTTGAAAAAAAAAACATTGAATGTCAGTCATTAAAGCCAATACGTGTGTGTCTGGGTTTTATGAATGAACTACTAATTAGTGCGACGTCACGTTCACGCTTGTTGATTGGCTGGAGAGACACTCCTTGTGGTGTGCGCGTTGCCAGATTGGTAATATATACACAATTTTACTGTAGAGTTTTCCTGCATTATAACACCCACTTCGATTCAGAAAAAGTTGTGAATTAGCTGATTTGCTGAATCAGGTGTCCTGAGAGCTGACAAAGGTAGGTGGTCCTCCAGGAGCAAGGTTGAGAAACACTGGTTTAAAGAACAATTTGGATAAAATGGCATTTAGGGGAAAATGCCATTCTACAGAAAAGTTGAAATTTGGGTAATTTCACACCTACAATTTAATAGCATTAACTTACTTGTAAACTTCATTTAACTTTTTTTTTATTAAATAAAAGTAGCGCTTAATGAATTTTTAATAACTGGTGTTACTTCTTTCCTGGTAACACAAATGATGGCAACACCAATGACACTAATGACTATTTACAAAATGACTTCCATGTGTAAGACGACATGGTTTTCAATTATGTCCAAATCAATAAATTATTAGATGTAGTAAATTTTTATGATCATTTTTTTATTTTGTTATAAATTAATTTATATTAATATGAAATGAATAACATCAATGAGGATCTAAAAGCTTTGCATAAAATTGTGAAATCAGTTATGACATTTCTAAACCAAAGGAAAGAAACATCAGACATACCGTTTGCATTTGTACAACGCTCTTCATCTAGTCACTTCTGAGTCAGGAACAATTTCAAATTGCTAAATGTGTTATAACATAAAACTCTTTTTAAGCAACAGTAACACCAATGACATGGTTTTAAATGCTTGATATTTATTTCATATTATCAATTATGATCAATTATTGTTTCATGAGTTTGATGTTTAACTTATTTTATAAGATATTGAATGTTATTGTGAATCAGATTTATTTCAGGAAAAAAATTATTTAGATGAAAAGTATATGGTCCCAGTTTTTATATAATCAAAGTGACAAGACATTTCTTTGAACTTAAAAAAGATACAATTAAATATTAAGCAAGATACATTTAAAAATGAAAAAAGAAAATGTATTTCGTGACTGTAGGTACATACTTAACTTTCTGAACGCATACAAGAAAGGTAGGCAGCACTGTCGCCTTGCACCTCGAGGGTCCAGGTTCTAATCCCGCCTTGGGTCTGTGTGCATGGATTTTGCATATTCTGGTGAGTTTCATCTGGGTTCTGGGTTCATCTTGTATTTCCTTGCACAGTCCAAAGACAAGCAGATTAGGCTGATTGGCATTCCCAAATTACCCGTAGTTAATGACCGAATAAGCATGTGTGTGTGTGCCTTGTGATGGATTGGCACACTGTACAGGGTGTACCACACACCATTCCCTAAGTCTCCTGGGACAAGCTCCAGGCCCCCATTTCCCTGTACAAAAAAGATTTTGTAATCAGCCAAACAAAGTGACAGCACTCTCCACCATTTTAGTTCAACGCTTCAGTGAAGAGTAATATGATGCAGGTGATCTGGCAACCCTGATGTGTCTACCAGCTGATCTGGGAACGGCCATCACTAGGCGTCAGTAGACGGTGGAAGGATAAACTGTGTCAAGGTAAAGACGAATCAAGACAGTCAGGTTTGTTTAAGTAGTGAGTTGTTTTCTATTTTGTTATCAAAAGCAGATCGGTGTTTTAATGGAGTAATAAAAAAAGGAAGTGATAGTAGAAAAGAGCGCCGGAGAAAAAGAAGCGGAAATAATCCTAATAATCCTAATACTAATAATACTACTAAGAAGAGACGACACAAGGAATAATAACTTTTCGTTGGAGCAGATTAAGCTGAACAAGGTCGGTGAAGTTGTTATAAGTAGTCATAAGGCTTGTTTTGGTGAAGTTGTGTTCTGATGCTCCATATGGAAGCGGTACTGTACCGCCTGTTGAGTGCGCGTGCAAAAACATCTGGATCTATAGAGCCGTTATTATGTTTCTTTTCTAATAGATACATTGCATCTAAGATATCATTTATACATTTAACAACAAAATCCTATTTAACAATGGAAGATGTTTGTATATTTGATCCATAATGGGTGTGGAGGAGTGTGTGTTCTGCCTAATGTCAATCATTTAGACACACACACACACACACACACACACACACATATTTTACAGATAGTTTATTATATTCCAATAAACACTATTCTAACCTTTAATAATGTTTTTATTTATTTATTTTTAGTTTAAAGGCAGCAAGGTGGTGTAGTGGTTAGCACCTTGTTAGGTTAGGTGGTTGACACCTCCAGGGTCCAGGTTCGATTCTCGCCTTGGTGTGTATGCATGGAGTTTTCATGTTCTCCCCGGATAATCTTGGTTGTTTTTCCTCTGAGTACTCCGGTTTTCGTCCCACAGTCCAAAGACATGCAGGTTAGGCTAACTGGCGTTCCCAAATTGCCCATAGTGTATGAATGTGTCCTGCAATGGATTAGCACCATGTCCAGGGTGTATCCAGGATAAAGTGGTATGAATGATGAGTGAGAGCGATTCTAAATTGAGTTTTTTTTTTCTTGTGACACACGCACACATTTAGGATTTGATTCATCAGATGATGTTTATACTTCAACCTTTCAACCTTATCTTTATCAATCTATTTCAGAAGAATTAGATTTCCTTGGGTCTTAAATGGAATAAATGGAATATACAGTACAGTACTGTGAAGAAGTATTTGCCTGCTGATCCAGATTTTTTGTTTTGCTGCATATTTGTCATACAACAAATTTGAATATCACACAAATATTACCTGAGGAAATACAAAATGCAGTTTTTAAATGATGCATTTATTAAGGAAAAGGGGGAAAAAAGCTGTCCAAAGCTGCTTCGCCGTATGTGAAACAGTAACTAATGATCAGTGAACAATATATATACAGTATATATAAGGGGGCAAATACTTTTTCACAGCATTGTATACCAAACAACTCAACATTATTCCTTGTGACATGGTAAATACATACAAGCAAGTTGTTCAGTTTATTCAGTTAAAATCATTTGTGTAGATGAATTGTTACATATCCATGTTGTAATACCAAATGAATTTCCCAACTCAAACCTTTCTTTCAGCAAGGTGTGTCAGCTCTTGGTGACTCCCTCAGACTCATAGCTATATATACGGTACACACACATATGTACATGACTACTAGTCTACTGTAATTACTAAATTAAATTGTGATGTTGGACAGATGGTAAATCATTAAGTTGAAACCTTGAACATGTGTTGAGCCTTTTCCAGGTGTTTGGCAGCTTTTAGAGAATCTGATTACTGTAGAAGTTTTAAACTGGTAGTGTGAAGTTTTTGCCAGGACATAAAAGTATTAGGCAAGTATTAATGGTCTCCTGCCAGTGTTAAAAAAATTTGAGCAGGTGTTCTAGGCATTGGGCCAGTGATACAGATGGTAGGCTTGTGTAAAAGGCATTGGGCCAAAAATAAAGGTGTTGAAGAGGTGTTAAAAGTAGTGGAGAAGTTTTACATGCAGTGGGTTGGTGATAGAGGCACTGGAGACATGGTAAAGGTAGTGGGTTGGTGAAAAAGATGTTGGTATGATTTTAAGGCAGTGGGCCAGCGATAAAGGAATAGGAGAGGTGTTAAGGCCAATGGGCAGGTGATAAAGATGTTGGGTTTGGTGTCAAAGATACTGATTTGATGATAGACATTGGAAATATGTTGGGCTCATGTTAAAGGCATTGGACAAGTGTATGTATATGTTGGTATGGTTTTAAAGCAAGCAGGCCAGTGATAAAGCCATTGGAGAGACAGTGAAGCCATTGGGTGAGCGATAAAGATGGTGGAGTTGTGCTAGTGAGGTGGGCTGGTGATGAAGTCATGCTGGTGTTAAAGGTAATGGAGAGGGTTTTTTAACCTGTTTGGTAAGTGTTTAATGTGTTGATGAGGTTTGTAGGCACTGCGAAGTTGCCAAAGCTTGGATTAAGTGTTGAGCCTTTGGGTAGTTATATATTTTTATTTCACAGGATTATTATGGAAATTGTAATGTGGTTTAAAAAGTATTACTACATTTTGGGTATTTTTGCTTAAATGACTGGGCCCTTATGGAGTAAGCGCTGTAATTCTCTGAATTTGGCATGGAGGGAGAAAGACAGATGACGACTGCGTTTGCTGACAGTGCGCTGGCTGCTTTGCCTTTAAGGTCCGGATGGTTTGTGCTGATTTTTTTTTTTTACAGAAACAAGTCCGATCAAGAGTAACACACTCAGCATCTCTGATTACATGCAGCAAAAAAACAAAAAAACAGCAAGGTGGATTGGAGAAGAAGTTGCAAATGTGCTAGCAGACAGGAGAAGAAAAAGAAAGGAGACACTGGGTGGCTCATATCGAGTTGGGACAAGTCAAGAAGATTTTTATTGTCATACTTCACAGATGCATGTAGAGGGACTAAAAAGTGTGCCTCCAGGACCTGACTAGATAGGGGATGGGGTCAGGGGTAGCTCAGTGGTTAAGGCATTGGACTACAGTTCGGAAAATCCCAGGTTCAAACCCCACAACCACCAAGTTGCCACTGTTGGGCCCTTGAGCAAGGCCCTTAACCCTCAACTGCTCAGATGTGTAATGAGATAAAAATGTAAGTCGCTGTGGATAAGAGTGTCTGCTAAATGACTAAATGAAATGTAAATGTTAAAGCGCAAAAAATAAAGGACAAAATAAGGTTAGCTGGTAGAAATGACATGTGTGAAGACAGTTACATACTTATATCACATACTGTATTACCTTCTCCTAATATGATCATGTTTAGTTTACAATTATTATGATAGTAAAGATGTAAATAGAAACATTTATGTACTGGGGCAGGATGTATGATGTCCCATCCATAGGACATTGTAATAAGACTGCGTAAATCTTTTTAGGGTACAGTATACTGCCACACCTTTATGATGTCCCTGACATTCCATTCCCTAACTCGATTGGCTTCTGATCTTGTAGATGGCGACAGTGAACGACCCCCGGCAGCAGGCACAGGTGCAGAAGGATGCGGCTGACCAGAACTTTGACTACATGTTTAAACTACTAATCATTGGGAACAGCAGTGTAGGAAAGACCAGCTTCCTTTTCCGCTACGCAGATGACTCGTTCACCTCGGCGTTCGTCAGCACCGTCGGCATCGACTTCAAAGTCAAGACCGTCTACCGCAATGAGAAACGAATCAAACTCCAGATCTGGGTAAGTGATGGGATATGTGGACCACCACATGTTCTTGGTAGGCAAAGCATGGAAAAAAATACAGCATCCCAAACCCAGTTTTTCTTTTCTTAGTTGTTCTAGTGATGGTGATTATTCAAAGTGTCTCTGGAACCTGGAACCTACCCATACCTTTAGTTCCTTGTGTTCTTTTTCTCCACTGTCGGTCCTAACATTGAAGGCATGACCTTTTTCAGTTTTACTGTAGGACGCATCACCTCTGTGTCTGTGCACGAGGTATTGCCTGTGTTTCAATCCCAGTGGAAGAGGTGTGGCTATGTACTGTACCAGTCAAAAGTTTGGACACACCTTCTAACTCAACAGTCAGCTGTTATTTTAAGACATGGAGGTCAGCTGTTCTGGAATAGCTCGTGCAAGAGCGGTATTGTCAAGTACTGTTGCAAAACCAATCAAGCACCATGATGAAACTGGCTCTACAGTATAAAGACCTTCCTAAGAAAGCAAAACCAAAACTTACCTCTGCCGCAGAGGAGAAGTTCATTTAGAGTCACCAGCCTCAGAAATCACCAATTAACAACCAGCACCTCAGATTTACAGAGCAGACGTATCATCTCAATATCGACTGTTCAAAGGAGATTATTGCATATTTTGGGTGCCTTCAACATCGTTTTACAATGTAGAAAGAACTAAAAATCAGGAACTACCATGGAATTAGAAGGTGTGTTCAGACTTGTGACTGGTTCTCTAAGCTGAGATGCACATCACCTCATTTCATATCATATACTATTCATTAGAGTGATGCAATTTGTAATCAACATAGGTATTTTTTTTCGTAGACATGCTTTTTGGATTTTCTAGACAGAATGGATTCATGTACTGTATATATGGTACTACTCTAATGCTGATAAGGAATCATTTACAATTCATTTGTTGCGAAGTGGAATGTAACATAGAGTGTTCTGGTGTAGCCTGATTCTGTCATAAATGATGCATTACTATAGTATGCATAGTGAATCAGTATTAATCACTTCTCTCTCAATAAATTATTTCTCTACAGTTGAATAAAAAGCGAAATTACCTTAACTTGTGTATAGGCATGTCATGATTTTCAACTATGACTATATACAGTATTGGATGGCACGGCGGCTTTGTGGTTGGCACTGTTGCCTTGCACCTGCAGGCTCCGTGTTCGGGTCTGTTCGCATGGTGTTTGCATGTTCTCCCCGTGCTTGGTGGGATTCCTCCCGGTACTTGTCCGTATTGTGTAAATGAGTGTGTGTGAGTGTGTGTATGTCCAGGGTGTAACCCAAAGCCTCGTGCCCTAAGTCTTCTGGGATAGGATCTTGTACTGTATACAGCATAAAGCGGTATAGCCAATGACACGATGACGACTATATTGTAGCTTGACTATAAATACAGTATATTACTATATTCTCACATGTGGAGAAAAATAGTATTAAAAAAAATAAATTTAGATCATGTTTCACCTCTCCTTCCCCCAAACCAGCTGTTAAGCTTTCAGCCACTCACTCACAAACACACACTGTGGAGTAAAATGCCTTATGGTTGCTTTTACATGATCTGTGTTTTATACCAATAAAATCAGTTGATACAATAAGTTGATATAAATGATTAAACTCGGTAAAATACTGAAAGTGCTTTTTGTGTAAGAGAAAACAAGCTTTCACATCCTGAAAAAAACTCTCTGCAGACTGTCTGATTTGGATACTTCAGTGTTTCTGGCAGTAAAAAATCCTTCCCGGCTTGTCTGTATGTGTGCACGGAATTACTGATGTAATCGATACATAGAAGGGAAAGTGGTCTTCTGAGGTTAATGAATTATTTAGCACATTTAGTGTGTGTGAGTATAACCAAGGCTTACCAACTGTCGCAAAGTGCCAGTAAACACTATAATTCTCTTTCTTTGCAACGTATGAGACTCAAAAACATATATACATGTTTAAACTAATTAGGGCTCGATGATTAATGATCAGTGGGAATAGGACAAATAAGGGCATATGCTGCATACCATGAATACTATACAATACATAGAAGCATTCAGTATGGAAGATTTATAACTTATTATAGGCTGCTGCACAATCGTATAACTATCAGTCAGTCAAATACTCTCAGAGTTACTGTTTATATCTTTATTTCTTTAGTGACCTCAAAATATCTAAAACTTTATTTAAATCATAATTTATTGGCTGCATATAATACTTTTATTTTATTTATATGCATACAATACTGTAAATTCAATGTAACAATGTAATATCAATACAATAATGTCATATGTATATGATGTGATGTGAAATAATATTATAATAATATATGACATAATATAATCAATTATGACATGATATATGATATGATATGACATGATATGATAGGACAACATGACATGACATGACATAATAGGACATGACATGACAACATGATATGATATGACATGACACCCATTAACTAAAATTTTGGGGACAAATATCAACATTAAATGTCCTCCATTGTTAATAGCTGACATCTAATTTAGGCTTCAGTTAGCACCTCCAGGTATTAAAGCTAATGTTTTAGCCTCAGGTTTTTTTTTTGTTTATTTTGTTTACACACTAAGTTTAAAGGCAACAAAGCACTTACAGTTCTTAATATTTCAGCTTAAAATATTGCGCGGTTATTGTGTAGGTTCCCCTTGTGCCAGCTGGGCAGCTCTCAGATCCTCAGGGCGGGGCTCTGCAGGGCCTCTGGGGGTGTCTTGTGGTGTCTGCCACCAGGATGTTTGCTGTAGAACTTTTGGGTGCTGTGGGTTGTGCGGTGGGGCCACTGTGGACTGGACTTGTTTGTCTGGCTTATACCATAGATGCATAATCGGATTGGGATCTGGGGAGTTTGGAGGTCAGGTCGGTGGCCTTAAGCTCTTTGCTTGATGGTCCTCGTGTGCAGCAGGCTGTGGTGCACTGAGAGTTCTTGTGTCTTTCTATTGTAGCCAGAATTGACTTGTTTGGTGAGTTGTGTTGTATTGGTTTTCTCTGGGGTCAGACCAGATGCTCTCCAAAGGCATAAATCAGCCATGTGAGCAGTATACCAATATATAATTTAATATGTTAATATGTAAATAATATGTGATGTCACAGATATGGTTGATCTGTGTATACACACACTGCAGGCCAGAACTCTTTAACTCCAGTCCTGGAAGGCCAGTGTCAAGCACAGTTTATCATTAACCAACCTAAACACACCCACTGAACCTGGTAATTAACTAATTAGATGAATCACCTGTGTTTGAGCAGAAGAATCTCCAGGAAGTATCCCTGCTGTAGGATGGTAATTCAAATTCGAATTCAAATTTTATTTGTCACATACACAGTTATACATAGTACCGCCCGTCACCTTAAAGGCTAAATTATGGATAGAAATAAAAATAAATTGGGGAATGAATTAATAATAATATAACACTGGGGGTTTGCCGTGTATAGACTTTGTTTTATTACAGTATTCACAACAAGGTGAACAGGAAAAACTAATGTTAGCTTAATAAACAGCTAAATTAGGTGGCTTATGGATGTAAAGTAGCCACCTTGCAGGTTTATATGGGTCTAACTTTACAAAATTTTGTATTGTCTTAACATTAGTTTGTTGACCAGATGTGGAATTTTAATATTTATTATGTACTTAAATACATAATTCACGTATCTGTACTTTATTTAAGTAGTTTCATTAGATAATTTTACTCCACTACATTGTACAGCAAATATCTGTACTTTTAATTTACTACATTTCCGCATGCTTTAGCGAAGCATATCCACAGTGGGGTGTGATATTTAAGGTGGAGATTTAATTTTGCCACCTGCTGACAATTACTCCATTACTCAACCTCAGTTCATTAAACCTTAAATAAATTTAAAATGTTTGTATTTTTTGTACTTTTACTCTATGTGACATGTAAAAGGAAGACTTCTACTTTTACTCAAGTACAGGATTTGTGTAATTTGCTCACTACCGTAGATGACTAACTAGCAACTAAATGACCTGTGTGTTCCTATGCAGATGATTAATTTTTAACATCTGAGGTTTCATTCCAGATTTTGCCTCTTCTGTCTTCCATATTCAGTAGGCAAAATGCGCTCCAATGCACAATGAATGAATGGCCATCATAGACCTTATGTTCTTATGATGTGCTGCCATTTTACCAGCCTTAAACCAGCACAGAACTATTTAAACCAGCACAGAACTATTTAAACAGAAAGGCCTGATTTCAGACCGGCATGCCAACAGCTTCTTTGTGCAACAGGAAGGAAACCTGGTGTGGCTGATTAAAGAAAACACTGAGACAGCCTTGAGCTGTTGAGTGAAACTGGCCTTCAGTTCCCTTTGAGGTAGTGCATTGTAAATTGTAAAGTCATGCTTGCAAAAACTTAGACCTTATCTTAAGTATGCAGTACTTTCCTTAGAGGTAAAATTAATAGTGCTCTTTATATATATATATATATATATATATATATATAAAAGAAAGATTTTAGTCTAACAGTTTTAACACACTGGCTATCCACTAGCCAACAAATGTGGGATGAAACACCACAATTCCTGCAATAAGTGGCTGTTAGATGTAGATATTAGGACAGATTTCAGGAAACGTGCTACAGTACAGTGCCTTGCCAAAAGAATTCACACCCATTAAACTTTTTCATATTTTGTCACGTTACAACCACAGACATAAATGTATTTTATTGGGATTTTATGTCATAGACGAACACAAAGTGGCACAAAATCGTGTAGTAGAAGGAAAATGAAAAATGGTTTTTAATAGAAATCTGAAACATAAATACATCTGTTCTGTGAAGCTCTCAGAGGTTTGTTAGAGAACATTAGTGAACAAACAGCATCATGAAGCCCAAGAAACACACCAGACAGGTCAGTGATAAAGTCATGGAGAGGTTTAAAGCAGGGTTGGGCTATAAGATAAATATCTCAAGCTTTGAACATCTCACTGAGCGCTGATCAATCCATCATCTGAAAATGGAAAGAGTATGACAGAACTATACAAACCGTACTGTTTCCATTTTAGGATAAGGAATTGAACAGTGCTTCAAAGTATGGAAAAGTTCAAAGTCTAAGAATACATTTGCAAGGCAGTGTATTTATAAATCGTACAGTAGACGTTATTAGCTGCAACAATTTCTTATAATAATAATAATAATAATAATAATAATAACAGACAGGTTAAATCCATAAGAAGAACAAGAAGGAGAAGGTTTATAACGGCATAACTTCAGATTAATGAAGATAATCATTCATTCATTGATTAATTGATAAATTCATCTATTCATTCATTTATCTTCAGTAACTGCTTTATTCTGGTCAGGCTTTCAGTTTTCAGAGAAGACTGAGTGCATTGTGAGGACACACCTCGAATAGGACAACAGTTCATTGCAGGACACCATGTACACACCAACAAACATACAGTACACAGACTCCTACGAGTGTTCACCTATGAGTGTAGGAATTTAGAGAAAATGCAAAACTATAAAGACAGACCATAATCTGAGCTTAGAACCGAAAACCGATATGCTTATGACTCAGACATCATTAGTTTGGAGGGTGTGGAGGATATAGAGAGACTTGTGGGAGCGTCTGTCTGCACGGACTGAGTAACTTTTCAGAGCTATCTAATGATATAAGCTCATGTGTGACTGAAGTGCTTAAATATAATCCACATGTGACAAAGTAAGTAATGTGTGTGTGTGTGTGTGTGTGCGTGCTTTATGGTTTACTTAAGAGAGGAGACGTTTTAAAGGTAGAATTTAGTTTGACTTGGGTTTGACTCTGCACTATTGTGGGAGAAAGCAAACACAGCACATTACACACAACGCTATGTGTAACACGATTAATAACATTTAATCACACACATATACATGGAGCATGGAATTACAAAATGCTTTGCTCAACTGAGCTGCCATTGCTGTTCCTTAGTTTTCAACAAGACTTAAAGGACCCCTGAGCAGTGAGAAAATAAATAAATAAATAAACGAAAATTATTGTCTGAAAAATTATTATCCAAGTCATGGGATATGATGTTTGCTTTCTTACAAAAAAGTTTACAAAGTTACTGGCCTTTTCTGTAAATATATTACATGCCTCAATATATTGTATGTTTTCACATACAGAAGGGAAAGTCGGTATCTATAGTATTAGTAGAGATACATTAACTTTAACTTTTAGGTACTCAGTATGTCAGTGGTACCATCAGTCTTCCCACAACTAAGAAATAAATTATTATACAGCAGTTACTTCCAACCGAGTAATCTGATTGGACGAGAGTCATTCAGGAGTGATGATATGGAGCATTACAGCACTGGGACGTTTCATTATAAGTCTCATTACGAGTCACAGGTGTTCAAATAACCGTTAATTACACTAACTGACGGTCGCAGCGTGGGTGAAATCAGGTCTGTACGGTCCGCAGTACTGAGGAGAGAGCAGCTGCCTGCCAAAACCTACAGTACCTTAAACCCAGTCATGAAAGCACGTTCAGCAAGAAAAACTAAATAGTAATTGCTTCTAAGTTCTCTTATGTCTCTTGTCTGAACGTCTGTATTGTTTTGCTCATGGCGAATGTGAGCCAGAAAGCTAACTAGCTTCTAACACAAAGCTAACACAAATCCCTCTCTAACCACTAGGCAAGGACACTACTTGGTGTGTGGAACAAGTAATTGTACAACCTAGCAGACTAGCTTTCCATTTAACGCTATCCAAACCTGATATTCTGATATATAGCTGATATTCTAAATTGCAAAGTGATTCAGGGAGTCCAAGGTGGCTGTCAACAAAGTAAATGTGTATAAACTACAGTACATCATAACATTTTCAAATATTCATGAGATTCTTTTTAGATGAGTTGGTAGCTTCGTAGCTTCTTTGCTAAACACAAAATATCACTGATTGACTTCATTTAGATTTAGTATGTGTTCAGTATATTTTTCACCAAAACATTTACATTACCTTTCAGAGATGAGGACGAAATCATTGGCTCCAAAAATTTTTATTTTTAATTTCTTTATTTATATATTTTAGCATTTGAGGTGGTAAAATGTTGCTGTTCCTCTATAAACCTACAGGTGGTGCAGTCTAAACTATTCCCACACAAATAATTTTTTTTATAAAAGTTTATATATAGTATATATACTTTAATATATAAAATATATATGTTTGTTTAAAAATGTAACTAAATCAATATATGTGATATATATACAGACATACAGTGTCAGGAAAAAGTCTATACCCCTTCCTGATTTTTTCTTTTTGTCACACTTAAATGATTAAAATCATCAAACAAATTTTAATATTGACCAAAAATAACCTGAGTAAATACAAAATGCAGCTTTAAAGCAATTATTTAATTTTATCCATCTATTTACAGAGGTATCTCAAAAATTTATTCACACTTCAGGAAAAAAAAAACTTGCATAAATATTTTAAATACTACATTTATTGCTATACATTTTATATAGTATATGATAATAATATGATAGTATTATTAATATTAAAGTCATATAATAGTAATCATATTATTTATTTTTTTTAAGTGTGTATGCATTTTTTGGTCTGACTCTGTCTCTCTCTCTCTCTCTCTCTCTCTCTAGAGATTCTAAATAGTTATGAAATCCTGACACTTATAGAATTGCAATACAGATTAAATTGGCATCTAGGTATCGTGATAATATTGTATCGGGGGTTCCCTGGACCTATGTTAAATATACTTTTTAAAGCTTTAGAACAATAGTACAGTGTGATGTAATAAGATTTACTAGTGACGGCTACATTCACACCTATGCACATGAACACCCCAGTGTGGGCTAATCCTAAACATTTTGTGTGTGTTTGTGTATGTGTGTGTGTGTGTGTGTGTAAACAGCTGGTTGAGCTTATCTATGTTGAAAGAAGGAGATTGGGGTCTTTTGTCTGTTAGACACCCATGAGGTCTTTTCCAGTGACGCGTTCACACACACACACACATGCACACACACATGTACACACGCACACCATATGCAAGGTCTACAGTTTTACAGTATCACAGAACCTAATTAGGAGTTGCCTGGTTACTACAGTCCTCTAGTTGCTGATGCTCTGCAGTGTGTTTGCTGTCTTTTTCATTAATGTTAACATGACCAGCTTGCAAACTTGAGTATTCCATCATAAACCTGCATAACCTGAATTCAACAGTTAAGAGAAGGGTAGATACAAAAATCTAACACTCATTTTATAAAAAGAGAGTGAATATTTTTTATGTTGTAAGGATTTACTGTTTCTTGTGAGTCAGTCGACAGGTTAATGTCGAGCATAAAATTGGAAAACATTATCCCATTAAAGTACTCTATGGAAGAATAAATTGTAGGCCGCGGAAAATACAAAAAATTGTCTTTACACCTTAAGAATTTAAAACTGCCAGTGTCTGTGAATTAATTTTGGCAAAGCCCACATGCACCTTAAAACATGACATCTTAGAAAGTGAGAATATCTTGAATCTAGTCAAATGTATTTCCTATTTCCTAATACACGATAGCAGTAAAACAAATATCATCATTATTAATCTTAAGCATTTATTTTTTTATTCTGTTAGCAGATAAATTTGCTTTTTTTTTTTTTTTTTTAGAAATGAATGCTTAAAAAAAGCTAAATAATCTGCAAGTGGAATGAAAAGATTTGAAGCATAATAATGTAAAGTATGTCTAGAAATAGGCTTAGTGTTATTAATCTTTTATTTAGTTTATTGGTATCTTTTAAGCAGAAATGAATTTGATTAGCTTCAAGATATGAGTGAGACTTAATTTTTTCCAGCAATTTATTGAAAAGTAACAAAACCTGCTAATAAATATACTGCAATAACTTAACTGATTACAAATACTAACTACTTTTGCTCGCTTTGCACAATAAAGTCATGAGAATGACTGACTTTTACTTTATTTATTTGGTTTCTGCTTTATAGTTGGATAGCAAAATTACCTATATATATATTACTATTACTATTATATTATATATTAGATATAATATATAATGATATATATTATTATCTAATATCTAATATATTATTATGTATAGCACATAGAAACAGAAAATGTGTGAATACCCCTTTGAAAGGTGTGACTCACACCACTCAGGATTCTTTATATCATGAAGTCAGGCATCCTGTTTGCTTTTGCGTCATGTGACGCCTGTATCACTGTTGATATAGAACAGCACACAGTAAACAGCAGAGCAGCAGGGAGAGCAAACACACAAGGCCCATGGAGAAGAGTGTGGTGTTGAAGCAGCTGATCTGGTTCGTGATGGGGAAAGCTTTTCACAGCGGTATCAGTGATAAACAGAATAGGAGGATTTTCCTACCACAATATTACTGCTATAGTCTGGTTGGAACGTGTGTCGATTCGAACTGTTCAGTCTGCTATTTCTCCAGACAAAACAGTCAGCGTTCAGCTGATAAGCTGCAAAGTTTAAGTCTGTTGGAGAACCATATAAAAATACACTGTACAGTATCCTCGCTCAAACTACCCTTCAACCCAGAATGAAAAAGAAAATCTTTTTGTTAAGTGATTCCCCTTAAAAGAATATATACTGTATATAGTCACGAAGCCATGAGCATTGTTTTGATGTATTTTTGTATCTACAAACTGTAATAGTAGTGCTACTGTCAAATAATTCGTTTTTTACTTTTGTCAAAAAAAAGTCACATTTGCACCATAAATGAAATGAAAAAGTTGAGTATAAAGGACGTTATGTGCCAGATTATGTGACAGACCTTTTCCCTTGATATGGGTTTGGCTATACACATCACCAATCAACGTGATAGTTTACTGTAAAACACACAAAGTTTGCGGAAGACGCCAAAACGATCGAAATGCATCTTCAAAGTGCCCAAATCCTCACAAAACACAAACGACTGCGCGACACAGCATGGCTTACCCAAAAAAATGCAAGTACACTATGAAAGCTAAACCTTCAAAGATGTACGGACAAATCAATGTACGTTTATTCTTCCCGCAGGAAGTTTAAAACCGGGTTGTCTCATAAGTTCCAAAACTGTAGTAATTATAATAGCAGTAATGTAAAGCACCACTATAAGATAAAACCCAGGTCATTAGAGCAAACATATCCACAGCAGTCTGAGGTGTATGAGTGTGTAAAATACCTGAACTGAGAGCCCAGTGTGATGCACTAAAATCAGAATGTTGAGTAAATTGTAATATTATGAACAGTCATGTGCCAGATTTAATAATCTACTTTAAACAGGGAGTGTATTAGGTTAATGATTAAAGAAATACACCTTAGCGTAAACAAGTGTTAAGATACTCACACTTACAAAATTGTATTTCTTTGTACTGTATTAATAAGTTATGCAAAGACAGGCAAACATCAACCTGAAATAATATTATCATTGATTAAATCAAAGCTGATGAGCTTATTTTTAGCTTTAACCCTTTTATATATTTCTACAAAGTCTTTAAGCGTCAACAACGCTAGTATTATCATTTTTTTCATTTGAGGTGGTAAAATGTTGCAGTTCCTCCATTATCACACAGGTGGCACTGTAAAATCTTCATACAGTACATTGGCAGGCAGCACAGCACTTTGTACGTTAGGAACAAATCGCCTTGATAATAATTGTAAAGAAATCTGAAAATTTGTTATATTATTAATATAAAATAGTGATACTGACAGAATCCCAATGCAAATAGATTTGGCACCAAGGAATCCTGATAATATCATTTTCGACTGTTCCCTGGTGATTCCCGTCCGTATTATGGATATTGGGATAACAAATGCCCCAAATACAATACAAAAGGAACTTAAGGATATTGTGCGAATGCATGTAAATCGCCATAAATGCTTCAAATCAAGTGGACATCATCATAACATTAATTCAACTATATAACAATGCTTATCCAATGTTAAGGTTTATACTGGGTCTATAACAGTATAGAGTACTGCTACACATCACATGTTCTTACGAATCAGATGTTGTTTCTGTGTGTCTGTAGGACACCGCAGGTCAGGAGAGATATCGCACCATCACCACTGCTTACTACAGAGGAGCTATGGGATTTCTGCTCATGTACGACATCACCAACCAGGAGTCTTTCTACGCTGTACAGGACTGGTGAGTCCATAATGAGATATGATCTCATTACGAACTCTAATTTTGTTACTTCTTCTTATTATTATTCAAAAAAAGCATGCAGACACGTGACCATAACACCGTTATACCTTATAATGTGTGCTTTTCTCAAAAATGCTGCTACAATGTTAAAGCAAAGAACTGTCTGGAATGTCTTTGTATGTAATAACATTAAGATTTCCCTTTATTGGATAAAAGAAGCCCAAAGCTGTTTTAGCAGGACAGTGTATTTGTGTTGTTTGTGGCTCTGGGTTACTGATCAGGAGGTCAGAGGTTCAAGTGCCAGACTGGGAATCTATTAGCAAGGCCTCCCTTTACTGTATATTCTGGTGCTAATTAAAAAGTAATCTGTTTAATTTTTATAGAAATTATATTTTACTGTATATCCTGTACTTAAGAAATATCCATGAGGTTTATACACTTTTCATTTCATTTTATTTAGATTTGATTATTTTTTACATGTGTGTGCATGTGTCTCAGGGCAACACAGATTAAGACCTACTCGTGGGACAATGCTCAAGTTATTCTGGTTGGAAATAAGTGTGACCTAGAGGATGACAGACTGGTGGCTACAGAAGATGGACAGAAACTAGCTAATGAGTTAGGTGAGTTCCTTACACCAACCCCAGTAACGTAAAGGTCTTTAGTGAGAAAAGCGATCCATCTTGTTCTTTTATGTACTGAAACACCCACCCCTCTCTCACAATCTCTCTCAATCTCTCTCTCTCTTTCTCTCCGAATCTTTCCCTCTCAATCTCCCTGTCCTTTTCTCACTCCCTCCCTACCTTTTTCTCTGTTTTTTTATTTATTTTACTCGCCTGCATTGCGGAGCTCTGTTTGGCAAAGGAGTGGTTATGCTCCGTGACTAAGAAAGAAAATACTGCTGATGAGGCGAGAGTCTAAGCCAAGAGGAGTTTTAGGTTTATTCAGAGACGATTCAGGGAGATAGTCCTAACACCATCACAGGCAGATCTGAGATGGACTGATAATACATTTTATTATGTTTCATTTTGCCAAAGGATGAGGCAGACAAAGGCTTTTCATTCACCTGATCTTCATGTGTGTGTGTGTGTGTGTGTGTGTGTGTGCACGTTTAGGTTTCCAGTTCTTTGAGGCGAGCGCAAAAGACAACATCAACGTAAAGCAGGTTTTCGAGCGGCTTGTTGACATAATCTGCGACAAGATGAACGAGAGCATGGATGGACAGCCAAGCCCACTGGCTAATCACAAAGGACCCAACCTAGAGGACACGCCCCCGACCAGCCAAAATGGCTGCTCTTGTTAATGATTGCTCTCTCTCTCTCTCTCTCTCTCTCTCGCTCCCCTCTCTCTCTCACACACACTTACTCACTTACAAATATATGGTATGCGTATACCGTATGCCTAGCCCAGTCTCTCACAGCCACACTCACCTGATAAACCAGTTAGTAATAATGCAACAAAGTGTACATTGTAAGCATATAGTAGCCTACACACAGAGACAAAGCTGTACACTACAAAAACTGGAATCATCCTGTTACAGTGGTTCTCATCTGGACTTACCTTAGGTCTAATTATTTTTTTCGTTTGTCCTTCAAAGTCCTGGCTCAAAACCTTTTAAGCTTTTAGATTTATTGCACACGATAAATACCCCAGTAAAAGAAAACACTTTTGCACTAAAACAGAAGACAGATTACAATAAGGAAACTTACTATGACTCACAAAGAAACATCGCATTACTAACTTTTGCAAGACTAAAGACAGCATAATATTTAAATATTCCTATACTACAGCTACTACCCCTGATAATAAGGATAATAATTGTATTATCACCATCATCATCATCATCATCACTTATGGAGACCCAGACTCACAGTATTGAACTTACATTATTCAGTGTCTTTAAACAGGAAGACGTTTGGCCGAAGAATTATACCCAAGAGTTTTCATATAAGGATCGAACAGAATAGATATAGACAGTGTAGTTGGGAGAAAATGTAATGTCTTTATAAACCGACATAACATTACTATGCCTATAGATTCATAATACAAAGTCAAACTGGGACTTAAGATTGTACAGAATAACAGAACACAGTTTTCTCAGTATGCCTGGTCCATGACCGGACTGCCTGCTTCATGTCTGACATGCTGGCCTCCCAGGAATTCCTTTAATGGCTCAAATATGTGAAAATGACTTGGCATGAGGTCAGAATTGTATGTACCTGAGATACCAGTATATTTTGAGATATTTAAAAATTAAATGCCACCAAAATGTTTATAATGTCGAAATGTTTTTCATTATAAAAATGGCTTGTTTTACATTCAAAGAAAAAAAAAAAGAGATATCGTTACTGTTTTGTTCGGAAGCCGTCTTATGAAAAGCTGTCACACTGATGTGTCTATACTGTAAGTGTGGATTTTCTTTTTCATTTTTAGATCCTAGAGAAATTAACATCACGTCTCAGGTTTGAAGTGTAAAAAAAAAAACACTTTTGAATATCAGCAGCCCATGAATGCTGCAAGACACCATTTGAGAACCACTGAGCCAGAAGAGATCAGTTGGTCCGACTATCATAGACTATTATACTCCATACATCCATGCAAAGTGCTTCAGAAAACCAGCCTAGATGATTTTAGGCCACAGCATCTCAAATGGAGCAAAAATTTAAGGTTGTGTTCCAAAAAAAAAAAAAAAAATAATAATAATAAAAAAAAAAAAGGTTGATAACGTATTTTACACCTTGCTGATGTCATGTCAGTACCAGAGACTGAATGTAATGGAAATAAATTAGATTCTTCACCCAAGTTTGTTATATTTTACTTTGTATAAAATCAGGCCACTGGATCAGATTTGATGTTTTGTGAGAAGGTCCAAAAATTTCAGCTTTCTTTCATTTCAACCACATCAGCTACTGTATTTTTAGAGCTGTTACGCCCCCTGGTGGACACTGAATGTAACTTTCGTTTATCTCTGTATCAGAGTCGAGCACTCTGTGATCTCATATCTACAGAATAGGAAGCTGAAACTCACTATGGAAACTATGGAGTTTTCCTGCTCCAGCTCATCTTATTCATGTTGTGCTACTCGAGTGATATTACAGTATGTTGGTATGAGGCAAAAAAATAAAAATAAAAATAAAAAAATAGCAAAAGCTGAGGGATCTGCTGGAAAACTATGAAACTGGCTTATACAGTATATGCTATTAGAAATTGTGAACTGTTGTGAAGTATTAACTGTGTCTCTCATTAAGGGCGTTTTAATGCAAAGTATCATAATAGCATTTTGTTAACTGAAATCAGCCATATCAACCATATCATATTTTAGTAAACCAAACATTAAAATATCTATATTGAATAATGAATTGCTAAATGTGGCACTTTTTAAAAAACAAAAAAAAAATCATCATACATTGCAAGATTCATAATTCATTATTAAAAGCAAAAATGCAGTCAGACATAAACTTTCATGCCGGAAGCTAATTGGTGTCTACATTTCTGGTGTCTAAATTGTAAAATTTTCCCCCTTTGAACTTTACCTTCAAATAATTGAATAATTCAGGTGAATTCAACATAACAATGCTTAGCTCATTTCATTTGCCTTTAAACCTGTAAAATTCCCACTTGGGTTCAGACTTCTTTTTGCTGTCTCTGATGCAATAAAATGCATTACGTACATGATAAGCAAATTTATTGCACTTTACCCTTAAATAACCTTGTGCTTGATTAAAGTGATATGTGCAGTAGATTAAATAACATACCGTTGTTGAATGTAACTGAATTCTGAATAGCATTTAAGACTTTTTCCAACAGAGCAGTGACTGGGAAAAGTTGCCAAGTTTTAATTCAATTCAATTCAATTCAGTTTTTATGTGTATAGAACTTTTGCAAAATAGATTTATAGATTAAAAAAATGGATTTAAAAAATGTAAGGGAAAAGTATAAGTTATAATTATCAGTTTGTGCCTGATATGTTCAAGCTGATGATGGTGAGGGTGAAAAGGAAAAACTCCCTAATCTGACAACAGGACGAAACCTTGAGAGGAGCCAGACTCACGGAACACGGATTCATACTCATTTGTTTAATATCAGACAGTATAACCATAAATCAATCCCTGCTATACTTATAACTTCTGTTTTACATTTACAAATTCAGTGAAAAATACTAATCTCTATGTGATGGAGCATGCTTTCATTAGACAAACTGCTGTAATATAAAGATGTGTATGAGATGTAAACATGAGATGCATAGGATCCATTTGCATAAGATCCAAAATTCCCCATATATTCTGTACACAGAATGAGATCAAATTTAATATCTGTACAAGTTACACATTGAACCAGTATCAGTATGTGTGGACTGTCAAAACTTAATAAACAACAAACCAAGGCAAAACGCATATCACTCCTTTCTTTTGTCCTGCTCACATTTTCAAAATATAGAACAAAGCTTGAAAGTCAGTTAACTTGAGCTATAAAAGTGCTTTTACAATAAAAACATACTGCACATTTAATGCCAGGATTTGAAGCTTGGAAGTCCTTGAACCCTGAACACCAGGAAGCTGGACTGCAGAATCACCCACCAGTCTTTTATTCATTTACTTTTTCTGTCAATCATTTTTAGATAAATTTAAATTTAGCTCAAAGATCTAAGCTATCAGAGTCATACCGATAAAGTCTAACGTCAACGGTTTGTTTCTTCGGTTTAGGAAATAACATCTGTAGGTGTTTACTAAAAGGATTACTTACGGTAAAAAAATTGTATCACAGTTTTTATTTCCTCTTAGTATTGAGGACAACTTCAGTATTGAGAGAAAGGTTTATATCACAGCAAACCATGGGCTTTTTAAATAAAAGGGTTGAGACTTTTGAAAAGCCTTCAGCATTGGCAGACCATAGTCCAGATGTGAACCAAGAAATTTCTTTTCAGAAAATTAATCAATCACTCAAAATAAATAAATAAATTAATTAATTAAAAATAAAAACTGAAAATAAATAAATAAATGTTTTCTAAACATGAAAAATTTTAACTTCTCTACCAATATCTCACCCCATAATTGCTTGTTGTGGGGAAAAAACATGTGTTTATATTCCATCCTAAATATTACATTATTTAAAAGAAGGCAACAGATAATTAGCCGGTGTGTTATGCGCTAAAATGCCCTTCTGCCAGGGATTGGACATTCTCTACACCACTTAGTGGACTTGGGGTGTTATCCATGGTACACCCTGGAAGGGGTGCCAATCCACCTCAGGGCACAAGCACACACGCTGACTCACATACTGTACTCTGGGCAGTTTGGAAACATTTATTCTAATCTGCATGTCTCTGGACTGTGGTAGAAAACTAAAGCAGACAGAGGAAACCCACCAAGCATGAGGAGAACACGTGAACTCAGACCGGAAGGTGAACTCAAACTCTTGACCCTCGAGGTGTGAGGCCACAGTGCTAACCACTACCATAACGTCTGAAGTGTTAACTGTTTTTAAAAATTGATTACAAAAACTAAATGTTAAAAGACTGTTCATGTATATCTTTGAAACTTTTAATCAGTCTTGTCTGGTTATATTCCAGTGACAAAACAAATAAAACCAATTTAAAAAAACTTAATCCTATTTATAATAGACTGGACTTGTCATTAATCTTTAAGTACTGAAAGGTAAATGTTTCGTCATGTTTGCTGGTTAAGCAGACATGTTTATATGTGGAGCTTCACAAAATTATAATGAAATATTCACATTTTTGACTAACATTGGAACTTTCAGCTGCATAACACGTGATGTTATATAATTTCTATCCGTTATCACCCAAATGAGGATGGGTTCCTCATTTTTTTCCTCAGTTTTTTCTTGTCATTGTCGCCTTCACCCTTGGCTTGCTCATCAGAGACAATTTTATTATTATCTAGAGACATTTTTATCACACCTGCACCCTTCAATAAATTTTCTTTTCAAATTTTTTAATTTTTTTTATTTATGCTTTGAAACAATGACCATTGTTTATATATATATAAATCTGCAACAATGTCAACAATTCTGTGTTTTTCTGTCAATATGGTGCTGTGTATATATATATATATATATATATATATATATATATATATATATATATATATATATATATATACACACACACAGTATAAAGTACTATAAAGTAATATAAAACCCACTTACACATTTTATATGTGCAGTGAGGCAAAAAAGTAACAAAGTATTGAGATGAAAACAAAATACTTAATTTTTCACCATAATTTGCAAATAAATTCTTTTAAAAAAACCTATAATGTGATTTTCTTGATTTTTTTTCTTTTTTTTTACATTTATTTTGTCTCTCATAGTTGAGGTATACTTACTGTATGCTGAAAATTACAGGCTTCTTTCATCTTTTTAAGTGGGAGAACTTGCACAATTAGTGGCTGACTAAATACTTTTTTGCCCCACTGTATACAAGCCTTCCTATGTATTTATTAACTGTATGGGAAATGCTGTAGTGTAATTCGTCTCGAAATTAGTAAAACAATCAGTCACTTTGATGACTCACCTTACTGTTCATTGTCATTGTTTTTTTTTATTTAAACTTTGACCACAGGAGTGTGGGGGAAAAGAGGGCTGGAAGGCCCATGCCCCTCCCTCTGGAGCCTGTGGGATAAAACATATAATCCCAGTTCTTTATGGAACATAACGCTCCGCACTCTCGTTCCACACCTGGACCAGTGAATTCATCTGTGAACAGGTAAGAACTTCAGCCCCTTCTACTTTAAGTGTATACCTGTTGTTGAAATAAACCGAAATCCAGGTGCACATTAGTAAAATAGGAAGTGGTATAACCAAATTAATTTTATGTGGTTGTCACTTTAATGTTGGATTAATATTTAGTCCATAATAACTGCATAACTAACAAATCTACAATCTGGAACCTCTAATTCTAATAAACGTTTGTAAGCAATGATTTTAATTTTTTACAATTAGATTAGAATGTTTGCTGTTCTTTATTTAATTGCATAAATTTATACAAATATGTATGTTGCTTTGCCAAAGCATTTGAAAGGAGCAAGGAGATATGTAATTATTGAAATTATTACAAATTATCAAAACCTGGAAGAATGGTGATTACCTGTCAACTTTGTGAAAGAAATGTAGTCGGACAAATATGATGAATAGAGGTCACTTTTACTGTATACTTGGTAAAAGAAAGAACATTTCCACACACAATGTGATAAGCACTCACAGGATTGGGACTGTGTGGTGTGGGATTAAGAAGTGTGGCCATAAGAAAACCACTTGTTAGTGAATCTATGAAAAAAATACTTCAGTTTGCTAGTGAGCATAAAGCTTGGACTTTGGATCGATCGTAAAAGCTCATGTGGTCTGATGAGTTTTGATTAACCCTATTCTAGAGCGATGGGGCGTGTCAGGGTAAGAAGGGAAGCACATGAAGCGATGCACCCATTATGCCTAGTGCTCACTGTACAAACAGACAGTTTTATGATCTGGGGTTGCTTCAGGTCTGGACTTAAAAACATTATGTGGCAATAAAATAAAATCAGCTGATGACCTAAATGTGCTGAAAGACACAGGTGTATTCCGGGACGCAGATTGTAAAAGAGCACAATAGTTCTACTGTAGGTCATGAGCAAGAATCATTTTCATACATGAACTGCCTACCACACTGTTGAAATTAAACTTACCTTCTTTGCCCAGCCAGTGTAGATTTGTAATAATGTGTAAATTCTACTCAAGTTCTCTTTGTCCATCTTTCACTTTACTCCTTTCAGCTACTGTATATTTCTATTTATCCTCGCTCTTTCTATCTCTTTCATATTGGTGTGATTCAGCATTTTATTTCTATTTAATTAGTGCAATAAGGAAGTTCCTGTGGTGTCTCATTACACTCATTTTTTTTATTGTGCCTTTTATTAGAAGATTTAAAGGTCATGAGTTAATGACGCAAGATAAAACGCATAAATCCACTTCAATACACTTAAATAGGTGAAGATAAACAGGCGTTATCAAAAGTGATGAAGATTAGTGTTGGGAACTGTGTTCTACAAAAAAAGGTTAACAAGGTCAATCTATTAGGAGAAATAAATAAGTACATTTTTTAATGTACTGTACATTAGTGTTATTGTAGAGTGTTATATTATATTATATTATATTATATTATATTATATTATATTATATTATATTATATTATATTATATTATATTATATTATATTTAACTTAATCCAATATAAGTAAATCCATATTAACCCATATCACAATCATTAATTACACTTCTTGCTATATATTATATATATGTTACACAGTGTTATTTACAGCTAGTACATTGTAAAACACAAGGCTGAACCACAAATAGTTCTCTAACACAATACAAGGGCACTACTTGATTTCTGGAACAAGGGATTGTACACGCTAGCTTTCAGTTTAACTTTACATTTGTGCTGATATTCACCACAGCAGCATGACCTTGAGTGTAATATTGCTTAAATATATAATATAATATAATATAATATAATATAATATAATATAATATAATATAATATAATATAATATAATATAATATAATATAATATGTAATTGAGTCATATTTGCAGAATATACCAAATGTAATGCATTAGAAAGTTATAAATATAAATAGTTATATTTTTGTAATTATTATGTATTATAAAGTGCACATCATTATATTATTTTTTATTATAGACAAAACGACAAATGTCAGTGCATATAAATGTGTTTCCTGCTGTTTTCTTTTCAACAAATTTTAAAGATAACAGAAAAGTAGAAGCAGAATAAAATACAGCTTTTCAGGGATGCTTGAGAAGTAAACCAAAAAAGAAAAACTTAGACACAGAATATTATAGCGTAATTACAACAGCATTACATTTCAAGCATAAAGAAACTAATACTCTATGTCTTATACTGTTTGTTGTGATGTGGGCTTTCACATTTTCCTAAACCTTTTGCTAGAGCATGCAAAGTTCTTTGTCACTTCACTTTGACATTACATGCTTTAAATCTGAACTGGCTACACATTAGCCACAAAATGTCCTGAATGACCTAAATTGTACCTCAGACTGCACTTCGACCCATTCGTTGCAAACTGTCACATTTTGCTATGAATTGTCAAGACCTGCTACTATTTCTCTTCAACACCTTGTAATAGTCAAGCCCTGCTATGTAAATCTTTTGGTCATGGACCATGTACTGTCAAAAGCAATCAATTTTCCGAGATCTTTACCCAAGTCCTGCCAGCTAACCTGTTAACAAGAACCAGTTTTTGCATAACTTCTTATGAACATCATTCTTAATAACATTTCAAAGCAGTTGGTATAATAAACAAGCACTTAATAAAGAGTCTTCTCTCAAATCCCTTTTTCCTTCCTATTTAAAAGCAATACATTTTTGTTGGAAATAAAACGTTCAATCATGTAGTGAATCACGCTAGAGTGCTAGGACTGAACAGTGTCAGTTCTTAACTAATTATGAGTTGAAATTGTAACAGTCCAGAAAGATTCGTTATCAAATAACAAAATTAGCAAATTGTGGGAATTTGGCATATTTTTGGACAAAGAAAGACAAAACCACCCCGGAAGTTCCGAAGAACCATCTACAAATAACTAATGCACTGCTACAATGTTTTTAATTCGGTTATTACAATTCAGTCTTGCTTTTGCCGGGAACAGACTCACAAATGTAGTTTTTCTCATATTGGCAAATGGCTTTTATGGCTATATGGTGACACAGCAGCATGAGCAATCAGGAGCTCTAAAACCATAAAACCCAGAAAACAAACAAACAAAACAAATGTGTTAGAACATTAGGATCGCTGTTAGAGGAAAGCAGAAGGGATGAGAACAGGGTTTCTTTTAAAAGTGCTTTTATAAATTATAAACCTTTATATATTAGATCAATATGACGGCTATAGCCGTAGAGATGTAGGTTTAATGATGTACAGTACAGGTAAGTGGCCTGGTCATGTGCTACTGAGCTCATGTCCCTTATCAGCTCTAGTGATAAGCTAAAGATAAAAATTCAGTCTAACAGTTTCGAAAGCAGTCACTGAAATTCTCACGATAAATTTATCATAAAAAAAGAAAAGCAAAACAGTTATTGGACCCACTACTAATGTAAATACATTGTACATCACTACATTTTGTACTGTGTATGACTGTGTATGTGACAAATAAAATTTGAATTTGATTTAAATATAACCGGAACTTTTTTTTGTCGATTGTTTTGTATAATCACATAAAGGACAAGGTGTACAGTACAGGTGTTCCTAATAAAGCGGTCAGTGTGTGTACACTGCTAAAGGTTTTTGAACACTCTGCACTAGGCACTACACTATACAATCTAGATTTACAGTAATTTACAGAACTTTAGTAGTTCCTTCACCAAACAAGTACACACACCTTTAATGAAACACTCATTTATAACACAATTACAATCCAAAAGTAAATAATGAATTCTTTAAACCCCGAAACTCAAGCCATTTAAACCCTTTTAAAAAACAGTTTTCCTTATTTTACTGCTAATCTCGTGTTAACTCGATTTGACTGGCAGAGTACAGAAATGAAAGGTTTTATTTCAACCACACAAGGGCCTATAACACTTTATATGAGGCACAGGGTTAATATTTTACCCTTTCCTCTGCCATTACGTGTGGCTGAGTTAACAAAAACTCTCATTGTACTTCACACTCATTGTTTTCTTTTTTACAGCTTTAACAAAAAGAAGGTGCGATTCAAAGGAAGTAGAGCTCTAAGCTGATACTGCGCTTTTCTGTGAAGCTACATCACAGACAGGAAACGAAAAGCAGCAGATCTTTTATAGTTTTCAGCATAAGACTCCTTCTAGTGACAACCTAGTGACCCCCAGAAAGTGCAAAACAACAATAGATACCCAGAGCGTGTGCGCTGTGCTTCGCATGTTCCTTATGTAAAAAAAAGTTTATCCCTTTTTTTCAGGACCAACAAACAAAGTCAAGATGTGCTGCTCAGGGTTTCTGAAAATAATGATGTTCATCTTCAATGGTGTCATCTTCGTAAGTCAGATTTTTCTTATTTTACAAAATGAATGCCATGATCTGTAACTGTTTTTAAAGCCATGTACTGTAAAAAATAGCATGCTCGTTTTTAATTGTTTAATTTCTTACTTTTAAAGTTTATTTGCTTAAATGAATGTGTAGCTAGCTGATTAATGATTTACATTGGTTATCTATCACGCGTAATCATAAATGTCTAGTTTTGACCTTTTAATCTGTTGCATGTAACACACTCATTAATCAAGATTAATATTACTATTATCTTATTTAACCTTTATCATAATCACGTTTTAAGGAAGAGTGGGGGAAAAGGCTGTGGGGATAGTTATTAGAAAGACAGCAATAACTACCAGACTTTGGATCATACTCAGGCCACAGCCTTGGCTCACTGAGTGTGAATTAAAAGCACAAAGGCATACTTGAATATTTATCAACGTCTCTTACTGTATCTCAGCCGTGTTTAATGAGGCTTAATTTCTGATTATAAAAAATAGCAATCAGTATGGAAGGATATATTAAGATATATTTCTTAACATGCTGTTTTTATTTTAAAAGGTTTATTATCAGAATTTGAATACTTAAGTCTATAATCACTGCTGGGTGCTTAAAAAGGGAAGTGTGCACAAGTCTAGACTTAATGTTTCATGAACTAAAGTATGACCATGCTGCAAAATGATTCACTTTAATAAGGAATTGTCAAAACACACATTTATCAAGTATTGACTTACCTTATTATCCTGGGTTGATACTTGTGGAGACATCCTCATATAATGTCATATTATTTTACATGAAATGGGCAGAATCTGCACTGATATAAGTCTTATTATGTTGCTGTATGGAATCATACAGAGAACAAAACCGATAACCATCTTTCAGGAGACAGCGATGATTTACTCTGATTTATCTGGTTACAATCAATTTGAGTTTTTCTGTTCACAAAAACACACACTTAACTTGAAAACAAAAAGAAGAGAAGTGCAAAGTTCTTTAAAAAAAAAAATTATGTACAGGTATTCAGAATCTGGAAAAGCTATAATTGCTATTTGGTGTTTAAATTAAGAAGTGTGTATAAGCTTACAAGAATTACAATTTTGGTGGAAAATAATTTACTGCTATAAGGATTGGTAAACACATTTTTTCTCTACAGCCCCTTTACTGCAGTGCCTCAGGTCACAATACAGTGCTTTCACTTTGAAATACTGATAGAAAAATCGATATAGTGAACATATGTCAGTAAATACAATTTAATGTTGCTACAGATACGTGTGGCCACGATTTACTAAGGTGTGGGAACATGATAGTATAATGTACAAGATACGATGCTGTGGCCACAACTTAACCTAATATTATTTAGCCTCCTGATATGTAACTTGTTAGTGTGTGTGTTTCTGCATGCGGGCATGAGAGACAGAGATGTGAGTGTGTGAGTGTTAAAATTTGTGAAGTGTGATAGAGTGTTTGTGTATGCGTGCATGTGTGCATCTGTGTGAGTGTGAGAGTGTTAACATTTGTAATGTCTGTGTGATATAAGTGTGTTTGTGCATGTGTGTGGGTTGTGAGAGAGACGTGTGTGTGTGGGTGTGTGTGTGCTAACAATTGTGATGTTACGTGTGTAGAATAGGCCGCAGATGCTAAAAGAAAAGCATCACACTATAATGTTACTCAATGTGTTGTCACTGAACGTGTCACTGAATATAATGTCACTCAATATAATGCCGCACAGATAGTTATTAATCATTTTTCAGGGTACATTTAAGACATTATCACGGCTGACCTGTTTGAGATATCAAAAATCCCTCCACAATTTTGCGTCCTCAATGTCTTTAGATCACATCGGCCCGGTTTGAGGGCGATCGTACAGTATAAATTCCCTAGGAGGAGTATATCAAAATCCATCAGGTGCGTTTTTGCAAACAACCCAAAATAACCGGCCTCTTGTTGAGTTTAGCCCATGACATGCAGTGTGAAAGTTGTTCGGCTCGAGGAGCTCTAAATGTGTACCGAGTTTCGTGTGCATCCATGCAAGTGTGTATGAGCTATGCAGCAAAACCTTGTTTGGGGGCCACGAGACTCTCAGCCACGAGACTCTCTTTTGGCCTTTTGGGCATCATGTTAAGATGCCCAAAAGGCCAAAACGGTGGGGAAAAATAATCCTTAGGAAAACAAGAGAGTACTGCGCACCGTATCGTGCTTGGGCCCAAATGATAATGATAGTGGAATAAAGCCTACAGTGATACACAGTTATTTTAAGCATATAGCCGAACTATCAAGATTCTGACTAAAACTCTGAGAAATATAAATGTTATAATGCATTTTATCCAAACAAGAAATGAAGCTCATCAGTAAACTTGGGAATATCCTAGGACATATTCAGCAGGAAACTGAAAACATTTATTTTATATTTATATTTGCATTTAATGTCAGTTTTTTGGTTTGCAATTATTTTTTATTTACTTAGAATTTTTTTTTCAATGAATTATTCAATTTTGGTTCAATCTGTTTTTGGCACAAATTTCATTCCATACAGTTGCTTTCTAAAAATTAACAAATAAAAAAAAGGATAAAATATTAAAAATACAGTATAGCATCGAGGAAAATTGAAGCACTATTGTACTAAATATCTGCTTCCTTAACCTTTATGTAGATGGATTTTATGCATTACATATCTAGAAAACAAAAGGAAATAAAGGAAATAAAGAAGAAAAAGCTGACCTAGTGCTTTCATAGTACGTTTACTTTAAAGTTTTAATGTTTAACTAGTGTGAGGACCATGGGCCTTGGTGATTCATGTAGTAAAACTGGGTGTTATCTTTTTTCCTGTTTACTCTGTTGTCCAAACATTTCCTGGTACATTACGCAAATGTATTAAAGCAGTAGACAATATAAAGAAAATGTAGTATGTAGTTCTGCTTTTAATTGTATAAATTTAATTTTTTTCATCCCCAGTTGGCAGGTGCTGCAATCCTGGGTGTAGGGATCTGGGTGACAGTAGACAGTAGCTCCATGCTCGGGATGTTATCTCAGATTAAAGACGCACCTCCAGAGTTGGCCCAACTGGCTAACGTGGGCTACCTGTTGATTGGCATAGGGTCCATACTCGCCATCATGGGCTTCCTGGGCTGCTGCGGAGCAATAACTGAGAACAAGTGTATGCTTCTGACCGTGAGTGATGTCTGATACAATAATAATAATAATAATAATAATAATAATAATAATAATAAAGATATAAAACACAAAGTGCATTCTCTATAATCTTATAAAACTGGAAAGGTATGTTGTGTATCCTAAGCAGTATTAAACTAACTTTCTGTACATGCAATTTCTTTGTCTGGTTACTTTAGTTCTTCATCATTGTGCTCATCATCTTCATTGCTGAGGTGGCTGGGGCCATTATAGTTCTGGTGTTCCAGCCCCTGGTAAGTCCAGTGACTTTTAGTCACTTTTAGTGCAAATAATCTGAAAAAAATGTAAAACATTTTTAAAATGAGTAAAAAAAAAAGAGAAAAAAGGTTTAAGCCAAAGCCATTGCACAAATGAGAAAATCTGGTTTAGAAACCTTGTTTGTGATTGGACAAGCTATATGTCACCCCTTTTACACACCTTGTTTACTCTACCCTCATCTCAGTGTGAATTTGTCAAACCCCCAAAGCAGTAACATAATTTGTCTGAAAGCAAAAAATAACCCTTTTGTACTTTTTTTTATTAATCATTACAAAGAAAAAAGAAGAGCATGCACACTCATGACCATCCTCATAAATCAACATGAGTTTACTTCTGCATTTCCATATTTTCATCACCTGGGTTTCAAGCAGCTGAAAATACTTTAAAATTATTTAATGAGATAAAGCTAGTTTCTCTCACGCCGCTGTTCTGATGCTACTGCTGTTTGATAGGTTTATTTCATAAATTGATAAACATTCATAACGTCTGTTTGTCTCACAGGTGAGGGAGGTTTTGGGCTCTTTAAATGACAAATTTGTTGAAGTCATTAGGAAAGAGTACGGAAACGAATCAGAATTCTCATCTGTCTTTAATAGCACTATGACACAGGTAAATATACAGTAAAATAAAGCACTAGTAAGTCAAGTAAAGTCGAGGTTTATGTTTACAAGTAAGGCTAATATTATTTTTCTCTTTAGCTGAAATGCTGTGGATACAACAATTACACCGACTTCAACGGATCTCCTTTTGAAACGGCTTACAAACATTACCCAGTGACTTGCTGCTCCGAAACTTCAGTGTGTAGTTTGAGTGAAGCAGAAAGAGCGGTATGGAACTCTGTCAGATGTCGGGGATAGGGGGTCTGGGGGTTAATAAACTAATGAGCAAGATCAGTTGATTAAAAAATCAACTCATCTTGCTCATCAGTTTATTAACCCCTATATGGTATACCATTTAAAAGATCAAATCACAAAGGAATAAAATTATAATTTGATTAATTTAAAAGCCCAACCAAAATTCCATAAAAGACTGACACACAAGCCACAAAATACTGTATGGAGCAAAATATGAGATTTACATTCCTTAAATCTCATTAACTATAAACATTAGCATTGATTTTTCTAATCAGAGTTCCTTTGACATTCATCTTTGAAAAGAAAGCAATGCAATATTTATTTTTAACTCTGAGATTTATCTGACCCCAAGATGCTTAGAATTCTGAATCAAATCACACACACACACACACACACACACACACACACACACACACACACAGGTTTTACATGCTAAGCTCATACACTGACTTTTTTTTTTTTACAGGAAGTGCACGGTTGTTTCGAAGTACTGGTAAAATTTATAGAAGATAACACGCTGTTGTTAGGAGGCGTGGCCATCGGCATTGCTGCTCTAGAGGTATCTGACCTATTACATCAGATTTCTTAGAAAAAAATTATATCATGAGGAATTCTTATTGGGAGCGTCAATCTCCCTAAAAGTTAACCTCTACAGTAAAAATGTGTTCCTCATTAGTTACTTTAAAGAAAATCTGTCAATAAGTCTTAATGACACGTTGCACAAGTTCAGTTCAGTTCATGCATCAATGGTGACGTATGGTTGTTAAAATAGGGGAAGCACTGGTGTGTGTTACTGAAATTCACATCTGCATGTGTTCTGTTTCATCTATTGATCTGACATTAAAAAGCAAAAAAAATATATTTTTAAGAATCAGGTTGACAAAACTAGGTCAAATCCCCTGAAAAGCACTGTGACAAATTACTAACTACATTTATACTTTTTACTATACAGTTTATACTTTACATTGATAAAATAACAAGCTACATTCAATCCATTTAAAATTTTAACACCTTTTTTGTCTTTTTCCTATCAGATTGCTGCAATGGTTGTGTCCATGGTCCTGTACAATAACATAGGAAAATGATTACAATAGCGAAAGCTGCAGCAAGCACTGATGTATGCACTTCTTCTTTCTACTACTCACGTCACTGCCGGCTGATTGCTGTCTTATATTTCTATTAATTCTCACAAGACAAACCTTCTGAAAAATTACCACTGGTCAACCTCAGGGTTTGGACCAGTAGTACCAATTAATACCAATAATACGCAATTTCATATTTTTATTTATGTGATATTGCAATAGGTCTTACAGCATAAATTAACTTCTAACACACTAGCTTGCTAATAGTACTAACAATTAATAAGTTATGATAAGAAAAAGTTAATATAATTTTTTTATGGAATGCCTGTTGATGTCTATTAGATTTTATTTATTTGTAAGTTTGTAACATTTATTTGGGTTTGCTTGAAGTATTAATCAGAGCATTGTCACCCACATTCATAGTTCCCAACAATCATTAGTTAGACTCCAGCACGGTCTGGATTTAAATATTTGCTTCCTGTTTTACTGTGTCATAAACAATAATATGATGTAGCACTGGTCTTGTTGCAGATATTAAATAAGTTCTGATGGTATTAAAGTCTCATGTAAAGTTTGAACTTGTCCAGTTCTATTGATTTTGTTTTAATTAAAGGTGTAAAATGTTTCTGCAAATAGAACTAGATAAGAAACACACAATAGTTTTATAATACAAAATGACATAATCCTTTTTTAATGTAAAGTAAGATATCATCTTATGTATGTACAGTTATATGGTATAATAAAATGTACTGAAATGTTGTTTATATGAATCTAAATGAAAGATTTTTTCAAAGTTTCATTTGTGTATTCGAATATTATTGTAACATGATTATCTCGCCTGCTGGATTTAAAAGATACGTAGAACGTTCTTACATTTATAATTTTTTTTTTTTATGTAAACCTAATTTTAAAAAATCGATCAAATCTCATGAAAATAATTTTATAAAGTGCTGTTTTTTTAATGGTCAATGTCTATCTTTAACATCCACCAAATTTAGTTAGTATAGATTTATCTAAACTTCTGTGTATTACTTGCTGCATGATGATTTGAGCCAGAGGTCCAGACATTTTGTTGCATAGACATCTACAATATTTAAAGAGATTGATGCAGTAGTTGGGCCACTCTAGAAACGATCATTTAAAAAGGATTAGGATAATCAATAAGATTCAATAAGGCGAGAGGAGGAGGGGACGGGCACAGTGTCTAATGATGCACACACACACACACACACACACACACACACACATACACAGTGCAGGCTGAGAGAGAGAGGGGGAGAGAGAGAGAATAGATCTTTAACTTAACTAATAAACACAAAATAAAATATGTTTTACACACACACATGGTCACAGTGCTATAGTAAACAGTACACATGCGCACGGATGTTGATTATAACAGTGAGAGACGAGCACTAAGAGCGAGCAGGGGAGACGATTACCCACAATTCCGCAGCGCACAAGCGGGAAACATTGGCTCAGTCGTGATCACCTGACGCTCGACTCAGGTGACACCAGGTTTCCCCAGGGCTCATATTGATGTTTCAGTTGTATACACTATCACAAAAACAGGGCTCACTAAGGCCAAGGAGAGAAACTAAAACAAGGCATGTTTTCTGAAACATTAATTGAAATGCATGCACGCACACACACAAAACAACAATACTGAGTATTTTATGAGTGAAATAAAGCTGCTTACTTCTGCACACTTTCACTTTGCAAAAGGCAAAGCTAGTTTATGTAGTTAGCATATATTTGTGTTTCGTTGTCTATCATTGATTTTACATTTAATCTGCTTTTTAAAAGTTGCCCCTCTTTATGACTCAAATAAAGCTGTTTATCTGGGAAAGATTCTTATGTGCATATACAGTGAGAATATTTATGTTTATATATATTTATATTAATGTGCATGTTTTGTTTCTTCATTCAAGCCTTTCCTGTTCTGTTGGACACGGACTGACATACGTTAGCACAATGCTCCCCCCAAACAACACAGCAATTAGCATTTACTCACATCTGAATAGAGTGCCTGACATAAATCTTGTACGTGGAGACGAGAATCTGACATTAATTTCATTACAAACATCTATTTGGCAATAAACTTTTTGGAAAGAAAACCGTCTCTCGTTTGTGTACTAGAATTTTTTTCTGGGTTGCTACAATATAGTTCCTTTTACTGAAAAGTGATTGGCATTGATGTCGTTGACCCCTAAGTGTCTCTAAAAAAAAAAAATAAAAAAAAATCGACTTTGAACCATCCATGTTCTTTCATTTATGGCTACAAAACAGACTAGGATACACCCAGGGGTGTGGACACCCAGGCCGGGAGACACACCGGCCGGGAGACACACAAACAAGGATAGACACATACATGGAGACAAGCTAACAAAACAAATTAACAAAACAGTGCAACACTGATGCAAACTCAAACAAAACAATACAAACTTAAATCACAGATCCACAAAATAAAATGCCAACTAAAACTGAACAAAAACAACACAAAAACAATTGCCCACTTTACATAATCAATGCACAACAATGAACAACTAAACAAACGCTACTTATAAGAAAACTAATGAGCTACCTCGGTTCAGATGAGCGCTCCCATCACCTGGGAAACTGAGTTTTAAGAAACACAAAACTACACAAACACACATACTAAGTCTTCAGGCGCACAGCGCCCTCTAGGGGTGATCCCTTACAGTGCCATTTCTGCTCAGGCACCATTTTCGCCTTTGTGTGTGTTTTTGAGCATGCTAAGACCAACAAAAAGGCACGGATGCTGGAAAAAAATTTCGCTTAAAGAGATGTCACTCAACATAATGTCTCTCAGGAAATTATTAGGCAGTTTTTGGCCTAAATTTAGGGCATCACCATGGCTAAATCATTTGGGATATCAAAAATCCCTTAGCAATTTTGCATCCTCAACATTTTGAGATCAAACGGGATCTATGATATCAGCACCAGTGGCGGTTCTACACTGAATTGCTTTCCGGGCGAGACTCCCTCCTAGCGCCCCAAGACACCATCCACCCCATAACTGCCCCCCCATTAATGAAGTGAAATTAAGCAATTAACCAAGTGTATGTTTTTATGCTTTATGTTATGTTTTATTGTTTCTTTATTTTCACAAGACTCATGTACACAGCTAAAATGCTAAGCTTTTATCTTAAGCTCGAGATCTGATTGAGCTACAGTACTCGTGTTTGTGTCACTGATGGGCACTGGTGGCTCAGTGGTAGGTTTCTTGCCTACCATCTAGGAGGCCCGGGCTTGATTTTCAGCCACTGGATGCAGTGCTGAACCCAAGCCTAGATAAAATGGGAGGGTTGCATCAGGAAGGGCATTCGGCCTAAAACCTGTGCTGAGTTGTTGCGTGGATTGTTTGGTCCGCTGTGGCGACCCCTTGATGGGAGAAGCCAAAAGACCAACAACAATTTGTGTTTGCATCACTGGAGGTACTTACCTGATACACTGCACCACCATGACTAATATTCGAGTATCCTGAAAAAACTAGAATATAAATCTTTACATTTATTCATTAAGACTGCGCTGTAGTGCTCAATATTTATTTTGGATGAACGTCTAACAAGTTTTTAAGTTTTGTATTTCATTAAATGACAGTGTAAATGTGCTAGCAAAGTCTCCCTGTGACATCAGGACAACAGACAGCCACTACCTTTTCAGATAAAAAATAGAAATACACCAACAATCAACAGATAAGCACCTGAACCAAAAAAGCACTTTTAAATATCTATTAAAATATAAATTTGAAGCTCAGTCAGTTCAGCTCCATATTTGCAGATTTGAGCAAGATCTATTGCAATAAGGCCCTGGGTTACTGAGTTACTGATTGGAAGGTTGGGAGTTCAAGCCCCAGCACCGCCAAGTTGCCACTGTTGAGCCCTTAAGCAAGGTCCTTAACCTTATCTGCTCCAGGGGCTTTGACCCCAGCTTCCTTGTTAAAATATGCGGAAAAATAAATCATTTCAATTATCTTAATATATTGACAGGATCTTAATATTGTGGCGTGGGCAGGGCGGCGGCTGACGACCAGCATGCCTTGCGGGGATGTCGGTGTGTTCACCATGATGGGGAAAGGTGTTTGGGTTAGTGACTTTGGCCCTGTTGTGTGTGTGTTGAGGTGTGTGACGTGTGAAATGTGCTCTAGTTCAGGCTGACGCTGAATTAGAGGTAGGCTCCTGAGTGAAGGTGCTGCTCATGCCATTACCGGCTGTATGCTAAATAAAGTACTCCCAGCCATTGCATTGGGTAGCAAATAAGCTCACTCGTCTCTCCAGCATTCTTCTCGGCGTAAAAACGCTACAATATATTGTTGTTGCTCTTGTTTGCACATTTGCAAGTGCACTTTATGTTGTCTGTAAAAATGTTATACTTAGCTAGTTAGTTTTTGTTAATTTATGTTGTAATTTATGTTAGGTCTCTCTGTCCTGTCTCTGCTAGCCAGCTAACTAGGCCTCTTGGTTAGCTAGTTTAGTGTCTATGTTAATTTATGTTGTAAATTTATGTTGCATGTAGCACCTTGGTCCTGGAGGAACGTTGTTTCGTTTCACTGTGTACTTACTGTATATGGTTGTAATGACAATAAAGGCACAAAAGGCAAAATATTTGGTCAAAATTGTTTGGATTATATAAGTTTCAATTTTGTGTGATGTTTTAAAAAAGCTTTAAACTTACCACCCACAGTTTTGGCAAATTAAATCAGTCTGCAGTTGTGTTTGCTGTGATTTAAGTATGCAATACTATCGTAAATTTTGTAAAGCAATATTGTAAAGCAAAATTATGCTTTGATTGTGATTTTGTAGTGATTCAGACATGAATTAGTGAGAGCAAATCAGAAAAATCAGAAATCAACAGAAAAGTGTTGTTATTCAAACAGGTCAAACAACATTCAAATCACATAATGTCTTATTTCACAGAATGTATCACTGACGTTAAGCGATACATACTGTTGGTGTGAGTTATACCTGTGACTACTACAGTGACTAGTTGTAACATTATTAGCTTAAACATTCTGCAAGAAACCTTTGAACACGTTGTGCTGCTGTGTTCTAGAGGAGGTATCTCCACTTCATTGATCATGTGACAGAGAGAAATATGATTGGCTCGACCAAATATGATGGCTTTTGCTCGAAATCAGGTGGCTATGTGTCGTGCTTTGCTCAAACTATGGAATTTTAAAACTTCAAAAATAAGATAATATAGTGGGTTTTAAGCTTAGCAAGGTAGCTAATCAGACTAGCATTATACCGAGACAGACCACAACAAACAGGAAGTGCCACCTTGTCACATTACTAAACCTCTGACTGTTACAGTATATTGGACGTTATTATATTCAAAACTTAGTGTACATCTAAGCTTTCCGAAAAGATTTGGTCAAATTCTCATGAATGCCATAAATGAATTGGTCTGCTTTTTTAAAAATCCCAAATTTGAGTTTTAACAATCAACCATATTTAGCAGTTGCTTGATTTAGTTTATTAGCAACGGGAAGTAAATTTTTTTTAACTCCACCATGTCAAAGCAGAACAAAATTCAAGCTAGCGATCCTTGCCGTTGCATCACAGCGTGCCAATGAAATGCAACATGCGCACCAAACAAAACAAATCGGGATTCATGTATGATACCATGATGGGACTAAAGAAGGTTTTATAAACAACTAGGGGTAAGCCATGGCTCCGCCCACACCCAGATCCTGATGTGTGCTACCATTAGCTGCAGCCTGTCATATACGTTGTTTCTGTAGACGCTCTGCAGTCTGATCTGGGGTTTCAGTAGTCCTTAGCTCGGCCGGGCATACCTGTTTCCGCTGTATTCGACACTGCCTACTGTTACATTCAGTGAGGAATGACTGCCTAAAAGGAATAATATAAAACATTTTACATTCAAAGATGTAAATCTGACAGTCTATTTACCCTCACAGTTAATTTAAATTCATTAAAATCATTTCATCATGACCCAAACACAGGGCAAGCTCATGGCTTTAGAATACGAATAGATGTGACCATGAACATTGGCACCGAAACACACACACACAAACACAGATTTAAACCAGTGGAGACAAAACTATCTGTTTCTTTTATTTTAAACATTTTACTGTTTTTTTGTGCACAATTTTACTTTTATTGCAACATATACACCAATCAACCATAATATTATGATCACACAACTTATACTGAGTAAGTCCACCTGCGTGCTGTGTGTTGTGACACCACTATGTGTTTTAACTACTTTCTACTGGAACCAGCATTAACCTTTTAGCAGTTTTGGTTGCACCAGGGGAACCTACTCAATATTAGGTATGTAGTCACAATGTTATGGCTGATCGGTGCATACAGTATTAACTAACATGCTAGGAAAGACATTAACAGATTACATGGAGCTTCTGGGAGTTTCAAGTGTGCATGAAGTCAACTCTGCTACTTCTTCATGATGTGAACCAATGATGTGAGTGGACCTGCTCGAGGGTTGGTCTTCTCTTTGGGTCTTTTTCCAGACACCACTTCACCAGACTGCAGGAAGCTGTGGGTCCAGTAATATAAATGGTTAAAACTTGAAATTTTGCAACCATATGAAACTCTCTTAATTAGTCATTAAGAAAAAAATATAATTCTATAGCTCTATACATAATTCTAGCTATTCTGCTATGGAAGTCTTATAGCTTTGTGTACATGTTTGAATGTCTGTGTTTTCTCACATTCAGACAGATGATCAGGAATGTCCAGGTGGCCTTCACAACAATCTATTTCACTCTTTGTAAGACCACATAACAGGTTGTACAGAAGAAGGCCAAAACCCCAGACAGTGGCAGGTTCTGCTTTGTACTCTCCTTCCATGACCAATTCAGGTGGGCAGAAAACCATGGTGCCTAAAGAAGGGCAGAAAAGATTATCAGTAACATCACAAAACTAATGCACCACTAAATTTCCATCAATTCTATTCACATTTGAGGTACCGTTAAATTCCTTGTAAGGTGTGTCCTTAAGCAGATCACCACAGCTGAAATCGATCAGCTTCACTTCAATTGTCTGGGGGTTCACGAGAATGTTTTTAGAGTTGATATCCTGGTGAAAGACACCACGGTCACGGCAATGACGTGCAGCTTGAATCACTTGCCGCATGATGGTTCGAGCCAGTGATTCAGACATGTTTACAGTTTGCTGGTATTCGAAGAGATCAACACAGGGGTCAGGCCGCTCCAGAACCAAGATGATAAATGAGGGTGTCTCGCACCATTCCACCAGCTCTATCACAAACTGACACTGAGGCGGCTTGCACACGAGCTCCATTAGCGCCACCTCAAGAGGAAGACTGTGTATGTCACCGGGCTAAAAACAGGAGTAGATAGAGTTAGGATTGCATTACAGTGAATGTGAGGTCAAACGTCATATTAGTCAACTAATGAGTAAAGATTAAAACTGTGATTAACAAGTTTTGTTACTTTCATTTTTCATACCTTTTGACTTAGGAAGTAATTTTCATCTGGAAAGAAAATCACAAAACCAATAAGTAAAGTTTACTTACAAGAGTGATATATTGCTCTCCCGGACGCTTAGGCGTGAATTTCACGACCACCTGCAACACAGGACTAAATAATTAGCCTCAACACTCTTATCTGTCTCCAGTACAGTTTCCAAGTGTAACTCATAAAGTAACTAGTCTTAGATACTCAATTTAATACAGAGACATTCCTTTCAAAAAATATAAATATTTGTATCATTTGGTACCTCAGTACTATGTAATGATCTACAAGTCTTGTATTATATTCAGCAGTGCCAGTTAACTCTATCCGTGCAGATATTACCTTTTTCCCATCTGATTTACGAACTCCTGGGTAGACGGCACTGAAGCTCCCTCCTCCCAGCATACCATCCAAAACATAGCGACTAAAAACGTTTGCTGTTAAAAAAAAAACAAAAAAACAAAAACAGTAAAGCTCATTTTTTGAGATCCAGCTTCCAAAGCCGACAGCTATTAAAAGTCTAAGTGTTATTTAAAAAGTCATGCATACCTGCATTTTCAATCTTGACTTTGTTGTCTTCTTTTTGTGTTCTCCTCCTTTTTTTCGTTTTCTCCTCAGGCTGAGGTTCTTTATGAGGGACACCCAGTCTTTTCCTGAAATTCTGCTTGTTTTCTTTTTTAGTGACTGGGTTTTTAGTGACTGAGGAGTTTGCCTTTACACGGTTCTCAGTCTTTTCTGTCTTCACCTTCTGCTCTACTTTCTCCTTTCTTTTCCTTTTTGCTAGCTTGTTCTTGGGCTGGACATCAGGTTTCTCATTAACAAAATCCATCGCCTTTCTTTTCCAAGGTTTCTCCCTTTCCTTCCAATCAATTGTCCAGTATTAGCAGAGGTCAGTGTTGTGAACTAAATTTGCAGCCCACTGTGACCCACCGATACTCTGATGTCATAATGTTCTCTTACATCATCAGTATGATAAAACAGAAGGATTGGACACAACAGTGTCTCGCTTTAACTTACTGCAAAAAGTTAGCACAAAGATTCAGGATTTGTCACAGGTACGACATGGAGTGAAATGAGATGCACTTTATATATAAAAGTGTACATAGGATAACACGTTTGTATACAGTATATCTATATATGTCTACACACATAATGTACTACACACAGCACGATCAAAATGTTTAAATTGTAAAAATCCCCAATTTTACTAATTTTAAATACTAAATACTAATTTTACCAAAAAAAAAAAAAATTAAATTTATATCATAGTTTTTTTTGTCATAGTATAACAGAGTGGTTGTGATTTGTGAGATAACTCAATTCAAGGCCGCCTTGATGTACGGGCTTACCTAGACTGAAGCCCAAGGGCCTACGAAGACCACGGGCCTATCATAAGGCAGTAATTGAAGAAGCTTGTTTCGTGATTCGTTAAAATTTCTGTCCATCACTTGATATTTGTGTTTGTGTCTGTTGATTGATCGAATTTAAAAGTGACCCACGTGAGCACCATGATACAACAGCCTATCAGAATAGTCTGGACATGTGACGTGTTCACAGGCGAGCGGCAGGAGGATCTTTGACCACGGCCGCGTTCCATTCCGAAGTATATTTCGTAGGGTCCTTCAGGCCGTTTGGAACATACTTCACTTCCATGTATCTCAATCTTTTATTGTTAAAGACCTCATTTTTATATTACTATAACATTTTGTAAGATAAACCTCTCAAACATGTAGGTAATTATTTTGTTAAACGCAAAATACATATCATAAACAACGATTTCGAATGTAGCAACCGTCTTTCCCCTTGTTTATAATGAACATGAATTCGCTTCTTAAAACTAAATAAATATAATAAAATAATGATAGTCGTTACATAATATTGTTTATAACTGAGGAAAATGTATCTCTTGGTAATTCCTCACTCATTGTTTATACCCTCTCGAGTATTTGTCCATATAATTAATACTTTTAATGTCCTTGGTTTTTCGTTTGCTGTAACTAAGTTGTTCCCCTCTAGCTCTCTTTTGGGAGCGATAAGAGAGAAATGGCACCACCTAGTGGACAAATACAGACAGGAGGATCGTTATCTCTATTCTGTAATATATTCTGTAATTATCACTGTTTCTGCAGACATATATTTAATAATACACTATATGTACAAAAGTATTTGGCCAAACCTGTTAATTATTAAATTCAGGTGTTTCAATCTTAATACTTCAGCATACCAAGACATCTCAGACAATGCTATCCTTCAAACAGTTTGGGGAAGTCCCTTTTCTATTCCAACATGACTGTGCCCAAGTGGACGAAGCAAGGACTATAAAGACATGGCTTGATAAGTTCAGTGTGGAAACTTCACTGGCCACACAGAGCCCTGAACTCAACCCAGTCGAGCACCTTTGGGAATCAGGAGATTGCGAGCCAGACCTTCTCGTCCAACATCAGTGTCTGACCTCATAAATAATGCTCTATGAAAGGAATGGGCACGAATTCCCACAGAAACACTCCAAAAGCTTGTGGACAGCCTTCTGAGAAGAATTGAAGCTGTTATAGCTGCAAAAGGGGGTATATGAATTTGGATACAATGTCATTGCAGGTGTGGGCCAATACTTTTGTCAACATAGTGTACATTGTAAAATCAAACATTCATGCATATTGGCTTTATAATCACTTAGTCTAATTACTCTTGCACTTTATAACTCGATGTGTGCATGTGTTATTAAAAGTGATTAGACTGACTAACAGTCAGTCTCACTAAACTCATGTTTTTAGTGTGACACTAAAGACAAACCAGGAGATTTTGGGCATGAGCAGGGTACACCCAGGATGGTCCCCATCCATTACAGGGCACACAAACACTACCGGCCTGATCTGCATGCCTTTGGACGTTGGAAGGAAACCGCAGTACATAGAGGAAACACACCAAGCGCTGGGTGAACATGCAAAATCCATGCGCACATTTGGGTTTGTCTTCATATGGTTTACAACAAATATACACATTCCCTGAGAGGGGGGTTAAACCCTCTACCCTAGAAATGCAAAACCAGAGTGCTTACCACTATGCTAATCAAATTTACAATGTACGATACTGTAAGTACCCAAAATACACTTATTCTCCGGTCTCTGTGCATACCTGATTGATGATACTTAGTTATTAACCTAGTATCCAGTGTAACAATCTATCCAATGACAGAAACTGCTCTGGATCAGAGCATCTGCCAAATGCCTAAAAGTAAATGTAAATTAAAAAAAAAATGAGAATTCATTGAGGAAGTTTGAGCGGAAAAAGAGATTGTTCAGATATGATGCAACTGTAACGGTCATTTAAAAAAAAAAAAACTGTAACTTCTACAAATGAACAAGAAACAAATACAACTGAACAAAATGTTCATTCTGTCAATAAAAAAGAAAAATCTATAAGGCACCAGATGTGATTTTACAATGACAGCCCATTCCTAAAATGAACAAATCATTGTCACATCCTAAGCTACTGTTGCTAGAGGTGCACAGGGTAGCTACCCATAATGAAATAAATGAATATTTGGGAGTCTATTTTTTTCATTTTGTTTGTTAAACATAGTTATATACGTTGCAAAATCAGTTTTGGGGGACGCTGAAATCAAATAATCTATATCCTAGAGAGGGTTGGGGGGGGGGGGTTGCGCGTGGTAGGCTGGAGCCTTTTGAGCATGAGCAGGGTACACCCTGGACGGTCCCCATCCATTACAGGGCACACAAGCACTACAGGCCTGATCAGCATGCCTTTGGACTTTGGCAGTACATAGAGAAAACACACCAAATGCGGGGTGAACATGCAAAATCCATGCACACAAACCTGAGAGGGGGATCAAACCCTCTACCCTAGAAGTGCGAGACCACAGTGCTAACCACTATGCCAATCAAATTTTCAATGTACGATAAGTGCCCCAAAATACAATTATTCTCCAGTCTCTTTGGTTTTGACTATCGAGTAACACTGTTCTCCAAAATCTCTGAAGCGTCAAAGATGCGTAGGTGTGCGTACATGTTAAGTGAGTACTACATTTGGTGTTTTATAACAATTTATTGTTATGTAAGTTTACATACTTACTAAAATCATTAGCATTCTTTGTATACATGACAACTTCAGTAACATCCAATTCTTAATCCATAGGGTTTAATATGATGTTGGCCCACCCTTTCCAGCTATAACAGATTAAACTTTTCTGGGAAGGCTTTCCACAAGGTTAAGGAGTGTGTTTATGGGAATTTTATTATTTCTTTTTTACAGCTGCAAAGGATGAGTCAGGTCAGACACTGATGTTGGATGAAAAGGCCTGGCCCGCGTTCTCCACTCTAATTCATCCACAAGGTGTTCTATTGGGTTGAGGTCAATGGATATATATTCATTATATATATCCACACAACTCAAATGCAACTAAGTAAAGGCAAGTTTGGGTTTGTCTTCAGATGGTTTAACAAAAATATACATATTCCGTATAGTTTGACCTTTAATTGAAAAATTCTGTATTTCTGACCAAAAAAACTTCAACAAAATTATATCCTATGAAAGAGTGTTGCAAATAGATAAAATACTGATCTGACTGATGATACTTAGTTATTAACCTAGTAACCAGCGTAACAATCTATCCAAATACATAAACTGCTCTGTATTAGAGCATCTGCCAAATGCCTAAAAGTAAATGTAAATTCATAAAAATGTGAATTCACTGAGGAAGTTTGAGCGGAAGAAGAGATTGTTCAGATAAGATGCAACTGTAACGGTCATTTTTGAAAGGACTGAACCTTCTACAAATGAACATAAAACAAATACAACAGAACATAATGTTCATATCGCCAAAAAAACTCTATAAGGCACATGATGTGATTTTACAATGACAGCCCGTTTCTAAAATCAAATTTTACCCATTCAGATAAATAAATTCCATTCACAGTCAAGATATTTTCCCCTCATTCTTGTACAGTAAATCAGACAACTAAAATGAAAGTGTCACTCAGAAAACATCTTCAACTATGCAGCATGCCGAAATCTTATGGTTGTACTGTATACTTGATGATTCATCTCGGAGGTCTTCTTGATCCCATTAACTTTGACTATTATTTTCATCAAATAGTTTTTCTTTCAGTTTGTAGTAATATCCTTCTTTCTTCATGAGTTCCTGGTGAGTGCCTTGCTCCTTAATCTCTCCCTGGTCAATCACAACAATCTGATCTGCCCTCTCAATCGTCTTCAGCCTGTGTGCAATCACCAGTATGGTCTGGTTGGGACAGTTAGCCAGGGCTTGTTGGACCTGAGAAAACATTTTAATGTTAGCTGAGAAAACATTTTAATGTTAGCTGCTTTGGGACAATGACCATTGTTAAAAGCGCTATATAAATAAAATTGAATTGAATTGAATTGAATTGTTACACATTTAGTCTGGATGCATTCTGTATTTATGTGCGTATATATATATATATATATATATATATATATATATATATATATATATATATATATATGTGTGTGTGTGTGTGTGTGTGTGTGTGTATACATGTGTGCATAGTGTATATACCACTTGTTCACTCTCAGTGTCCAGAAAGCTTGTGATCTCATCCAGTAATATAACTTGTGGCTGTCTGATTAGAGCTCTGGCAATGGCAATGCGCTGCTTCTGACTGCTGCCGAGAAGACTTCCTTGTTCACCTACGTCTGAAAAACAATGTCTATTCAAAATCTTATTTTGACAACATTTTAATCTCTATTTACACCTCTGTTTTATTTTGCAAGGTGACAAATAGCAACTAAGTTTATGTTATCATGCCTACAATTAAACATGACATTTCCAAACCTTGCAATTATAAGGTTATGAAAATTTCAATAAAAAATTGGATCGTCAAGAAACACAAAGAAAATACAACTTTTCTAATGTTACACTTATATTTCATACTGTACCATATAAGTGGCGTTCAAGTCAAACTAGGACTTGTGATTAAATTTCTTATGAATGAATGTGTAAAACCAATGGAGACTGACATTTACAGAAGACATCAAGCACTGTTTTAATGGTGCAAAGCTATTAAAGAAGTCCGTACGTCCATGGTGGCTCGGAGCCCACTGCAGACGGTCCTGTCAACAGTCAGTAAGTGGATCTCCTGAACCTTGAAAATCGATTGATAACTTGTCTAGGGGAACTGTACACACAATCAGGAACTTGGCTAGGAGTTATTGACACATCCCCCATACAGTCCTGACTTCGCTCCAAGTGATTGCCACATGTTTGGAGTTCCTGGGAGGCCAGCGTTTCAGACATAAAACAAGCATTCCAATCATGGCTCCAGTGTGCTTAGACATGTTTCTAGCTTGATGGTATCCAAACACTAGTAAAACGCATTAGTGCATTACTATAGCAGGGAATAATGGTAGTTTCTACTCTCATAATTTTGTTGTTATTCTGCCCAATCGAAAGCCCTGATTTGACTTGAATGCCCCTGATTTCGAATAATATATAAGTGTGCTATTAAAACAAACAGAAAATTGAAACTTTTTTTAGGAGTATCTTACCTGTGTCATAACCTTTCTGTAACTGGCAGATGAATTCATGTGCGTTGGCTTTGCGTGCTGCCTCCTCTATCCTCTTGAGTGAACACCCCGGGAGTCCATAAGCAATATTGTCCCGTACGGTACCGGAGAAGAGTACAGGTTCCTGGCCCACTGCAACAAGCTGCCAAAGATAATAATTATTAAAACAGAGTTTGTGATTTACACTGAGTGTGGATCTTATTATAAAAGTCTGTCATTACCTTGCTGTGAAGGTATTCGTGCTGGTAGTTCTGCAGAGGCTGTCCGTCAAGGAGGATCTGTCCATGCTGAGGCTGGTAAAACCTCTGCAGCAGACTGACACAAGTGGTTTTTCCACCACCGGAAATCCCCACCAGGGCAGTCATTTTACCGGGTTTCAGCTCCAAACTGAAGTTCTGAATTAAGCACATTTACGGTAAAAGATGATCAGTTTAATCTATATTTTTCTGGAACTTACAACAAATTACTGTACATCTCTTTATACCTGTGGATTTTAAATGTTGCACCTATTTTTGTGCAGCTCCACCAGTATCAGGACATTAATTTATAAAAACAGACATCAAGAAAAATAAGATTGGGTCTAACAAAATAGCAACATACCAACTTTAAGCAGCATATCCCTGATTTAGCATGTCGACAAGTTTCTCTTTGTCTAACTATAGACACTCTAACTGCCACCCAATCTACATCGATTTATTAAATATTATTTCTGACAAAACATTTATCCTGAGCTTAAACCAGAGATTGTCCATGTAGTTTATTCATTTATTCAATGTGAACTTAATATAGCTGTCAAGTTGTCACAAGCACCTTTAGCACACTGCGGTCAAGACGTGTTGGATAAGAGAAGGTGACGTTCTGGAAGCTGATGTGTCCCTTCAGGTCCTCTGGCTTCAGCGTTCCATCACTGCTCACTTCAGGCTTGCGATCGAGGTACTCAAACACCTTTCCAGCAGCACCCACAGAGTTCAGCATGTCTCCAAATATGTAAATTAACGTCTGAAAGGGATGAAACAAGTTTTTTCCTTAAGGTTTAATTTCCAACTTCGGTACTTTGTATCCTTTTTATTCACAAGGCACACGTACCCTAATGCTGTCCCCGAGATCTGAATGGTAAAGGATGAATGAGACCATATGTCCTGTAGTCATATGTCCATATGTTATAAACAGGTGACCGTAATATAACACAGCCACCTTCACGCCCAACTCTGTAAGCTGCAAACAACACACAGAAACACACAGATGCAAATATATTTTTATATGGGAAAATATTTTGTAAGGAAAATAAGAAATGGTTATAAAACAAAACTAAATATACTGGACGAAATGCTCTTAAACTTTTCCTAACTGATTTGTGTAAAAGTCTCTTAATACATTGAGGTATCATTAAAAATCATGTGTCATGAATATAAAACAAATATACAAATAAAATGAACATTTACTCTGGAACATCTCAAATGTGATCTTGCAACAGAGACTAAGTACACAGTACTCACCCTTCTCACTAGCAGGTACAGTCCTCTGATTGAGTCCCGCCGAGTCTTTATATTATGCGTGTCCATCAGGCGCTCATCATAGCGACACTTCTCTCTCTGCTTTGCGTTAAAGCTCTTTACCGTCCTGATTCCTGACACAGCCTCTGCTGCAGCATCATTTGCCCTTGCTATGGAGTCCTGCACCTTCTTTGAAAGTCTCTATAGAAAGCACAAAGAGGGGAAAATGTAGACTTAATACTTTAATATTAGTCACATTTTTAATACGACTAAACATACTGTAAATAAAAATTTGGACAATTGCATCACACTTTACATCTAATATCTATAGACTACTTGATCAGGAACCTGATAGTGTGTGTCATAGATGTTCTGTAGTAGTCCAGTCAAAGGTGTCTCCAAAAGTGTCAATACAGTAAGCTTCCAGGAGAGACTACACATCAGGTACAGCATCCCCAGGGTCTTAATAAGGGTGCGCAGAAGGACGTTCACATTTAAAGCTACAGCTCGGGCCATGAGATTGGTGTCTGTGGACAGTCTGCTTGTGATGTCACCTGTAAAGTAGATCAATACCACAAAATCAGCTGGGTGTTACAGTCCAAGGGGGTCGCAAAAAAAAAATCATACAGGCCTATTTTTTTTTGTTTGCTTATTAAAAAGGGTGATGGGAATATGTAAAATCTCTACCTGTCTTTGTAGTCTCAAAGAAACCAATATCCTGTTTAAGTAAGCAGCTAAAGAATTTATGCTTCACTCTACAAATAAAGCTGCCAATGGCACACAGGAAGAGACCTCCTCGGCATCCTGCACTGAAAGAACTGAGGATGGATAAAAATTTGTATATTACTAAATTACTCTTCATTCGCATAAAAGTCTATTGATACATGAGGTATCATGAAAAATAAACATGTAGTCATGTGTCATAAATATAAAACAAATGTACAAATAAAATAAACATTTATTCCGATTTATTAACAATTAACAATATTTAGAATATGGCATTGCCACAACAGGTTGTCATCTCACTCACTCACTCACTCACTCATCAACTGTACCGTTTTATCCAGTGTACAGGTTCGCAGGGGGGCATGGAGCCTATCCCATGAGACTTACTGTAGGGCATGAGATGGGGTACACCCTGGACAGGGTGCCAATCCATCGCAGGGCAAACACACTTACATGCTCATTCACACTTTACATGCAATTTAGGAATTAGCCTAATCCTGGACTGTGTGAGGAAACCCGGAGTAACCAGAGGAAACCCACCAAGCACTGGGTGAACATACAAACTCCATGCACATAGACCCTAGGTGCTAACCACTAAGCAACAGGTCTGTTGCTGAATGTTGTTTCATTTAGCCTACTGACCTTCCAAAAGAGAAAAACGTCATTAATATTATCGTGGAAAGAAATTGATCCCAGCTGTATTTAGTCTGCAGGATATCGATCAGCTTTCCTGTGTACAGTGGAATAAACATCTCACCTGAAAACACAAGAGCATCTCACATGAACACCTGCTTCATTCAGACCTCATTCATTATTTCTACATCATTTCTTTATGACTTACAGAGGACAGCTAGGGCTAGAAAGCCAGATGCCCCGATTAAATAAAGGTAGTCAGGTTTGTAGAGGATGATGACTCTCTTGAAGAGCACTCGAGCTTTCTGCTTCTTCTCTTTGCTGCTGCTTTCCCCGTTAGACTCTGGTAAGAGCGTCTCCCAAAACAGGCATCCCAGAGCGGCTGCCACACTGCCGAGCAGCCACAGAGAGAACTTCTCCAGCGGCCAGTTCCCAAACAGAGTTAAGCGACCTGTCTCATACACAGGACAGATAAAGCAGTGGGCCAGAATCCATCGCTTCATCATCTTCATCTTCATCACTGTCACATCACTGCTGTGGAGCAGAGAGAAGAGCAATGAGCATCGCAGCACAGCTTCAGTCCACTGCCAGAGCAGCTCAGCTCCACCGGCCCAGCTCCTCACTTCACCTCTCAGGTGTGTGCCTGCCAGGTCCAGCACACAGACCAGCACCAAGTCCGTGAACACAGCAAGAGCAGCCACTAGGCGCTTATCCATATTGTAGCCTGTGTAGAAACTGTTTACAAATAAATCGATTCAAAAATGCGCAGTCTAAATAAATAAAGGTATTCCCCAGTCTTTCCCTACGCTGGCTGATTGCATTAAGTTTACTTTCAATTTCAGTTTCTCCCGGGGTTTCCGAAATTCATTGCCAAGTATCAGCGCAACACACCAATACGGGAACTGTTGCGAATTTACACTTGGTCCGTGTTTTTTTTTATTTATTTTCATGTATCCTCCCTCCCTCACTTTTTTTTTTTTTTTTTTTTTGCTACCGCATGTTAAAATTATTTTAGGTTTCACCATAGGGAGGCGGTAAATTTTTATTTTCTACAGTACAGCCTAATCCAAACCTGTTCAATTCAGATCTGCCTAGAAACTGATGATTCATCTTAAAGACGCATGTAGTTCTAATTGTATTCAATATTTTTATAAACACTGTACATGCTTGTGTATAAATGTTCATACATTCTAGTAGATTTTTCCTGCCAGCCCGCTTTTTAAAACTCATCTCATTTAGACCAACCGAATAATTCTATTTCTAAATCTTTTGAAGTTGTTAAAAAGTACTCGAACGCTACAAAGTATACTTCAAAGGATCTGGCAACACAGTACACGGGTTCGCAGCGCCATCTCTGGCCACGGACTAAAAGTGCAGCAAAAAACCGCCTTCCATCCGACCACGTCAGGCTGCAAAGTTGGATTTGGCCATGGCACAGTCTCACGTCTTTGAAGCACCTGTGTCAGGTTTTAATTTTGAGAACTCGGCAAGGTATGATCAAACATAACCTTTTTTTTCCCTTTTGCTTTTGATGGTGTTAGTGTGTTTAAAGCGCGATCATGTTTTTATATGCATCAACGTTCAGCAAAAGCGAAAGTAAAGAGTTGGAAGTTCCGTGAAATCAATAGAAGGTTAAATGTTTTAGAACAAAAAAAGATTGATTAATTTAGGTCTGTATTGAGAAGATAAAAACAAGTTAAGGATAAAATCGTATTGGTGGAGAAATGATTATAGCCTATTATTTGGCCTGATGTAGCCTGTTTCCTTGCTATTCAGAAATGTTTTACTGGAAAATGCGCTCGGTGGTGAAATAAACAAGACGCCCAAACCTTTAAAGACTGGGACGACGATAGCAGGAGTGGTGTTTAAGGTACAGGTTAAAAAATATATATCTTATTGATCCAGTATCTCACAAATCTTATCTTACATACACCTTATGCGTATTTGTGTTCTTGTAGGATGGTGTGGTCCTGGGAGCTGACACAAGGGCTACCTCCAGCGAAGTGGTTGCTGACAAAATGTGTGAAAAAATTCACTACATAGCTCCAAACATATAGTAAGTTGATCACTGGAATCCGTTCCTTAAGGCATTCATTCTTGTCCTGATTGGGGATGCAGTGGATCATACATATGTCAGCCCATCACCGAATCATGTAAACATTTGTATATCTACAAAATATATTTGGTGCTATCTAGCATAACCAGGTCAGATATTGGAAGAGAGAAATTTTCAGAAAAGCATGTTTTTAAAAACCCTAAAGCTGTGAGGTGACTTAACTATTCACTATATGTACGTTTTGTCAACCTAAAAGGAATCCCAATCAATAAGATCAAAAGTAATAATACTTTAAAAATAATAATATATAGGCCTATATATATTATATAATAATAGTAAAATAATAAAAACAACATTCTAAAAAACAACCAAACATCCTAATGTTTCGAAAAGTATATTGTTACACTATAGGCAACACATTGGGTCTAAGGTTCAAGTCCTGTCTTCAGGTCTATGTACATGGATTTTGCATGTTCATCCCTTGCATGTGCTCAGTGAGTTTCCTCTACCTACTCCGCTTTCTTCCAAAGACATGCGGATTAGGCTAATTGGTGTCTCTAAATTGCCTGTGGTACGGTGGCTTAGTGGTTTGCACTGTCGCCTTGCACCTCCAGGGTCAGGATTCGATTCCCGCTATGGGCTATGTGAGTATGCATGTTCTCCTTGTGCTCGGTGAGTTTCCTTCAGGTACTACAGTTTCCTCCCACAGTCCAAACATATGCAGTTTAGGCTAACTGGTATTCAGAAAATGCCCATAGTGTGTGAATGCGCATGTGAATGTTGACCGGAGGTCCTAGCACGGTTGTAAAAAATGGGAATAAATACAATAGACACCACTAGCCTCCACAGTTTCTAGTTGGTTCCTAGATGGATGGATGGATAAATTGCCTGTAGTTAGTGAGCGTGTGGCACTCCATCTAGGGTGTACCCCTGTTAGTGCCCCAAGATCCCTGGGATGATTTCCAGGTTTCCCACCTCGCTGTACAGGATAGGCGGTATAGAGAATGAAGGAATAAATGAATGAATATTGTTAGGGTAAGAGCAAACAGGTACACAAAGAGTGAATATATGTGCTATTGTATTAATAATTTTATTATATGTTTCAGTTGTTGTGGTGCAGGAACGGCAGCAGACACATTTAAAACTACAGAGTTGCTGTCCTCCAACCTTGCCATTTTCTCAATGAATAGCGAAAGGAACCCCAGAGTCACCATGGCAGCTCACATACTACAGGATATGCTCTTCAGGTATGGACAAGTGTGTTTGTGTTAGAAAAGATATTTACATTTTTAAATGGTAATAGCTTTTCTTTTAAAGGTTTAGCACTGCTTCTCAACTAAGTCTAAACACTGTACAGGGAGTTGGACAATGAAACTGAAACACTGGCCAATTTAGTGTTGGAGGTTTCATGGCTTAATTTGAATCAATCTTTAGTGATTGCACATTCCACCAGTATTAGCAGAGTAATAGCAAGTTTTGCTTAAAATATTGCAATGCACACAACATTATGGGTGACATATCAGAGTTCAAAAGACAAATTGTTGATGCGCGTCTCGCTGGCGCATCTGTGACCAAGACAGTAAGTCTTTGTGATGTATTAAGAGCCACGGTATCCAGGGTAATGTCAGCATACCACCAAGAAGGACGAACCACATCCAACAGGAGTAACTGTGGACGCAAGAGGAAGCTGTCTGAAAGGGATGTCCGGGTGCTAACCCGGATTGTATCCAAAAAACATAAAACCACAGCTGCCCAACCAGAATTAAATGTGCACCTCAACTCTCCTGTTTCCATCAAAACTGTTCGTCAAGAGCCCCACAGGGTCAATGTACATGGCCGGGCTGCTATAGCCAAACCTTTGGCCACTCGTACCAATGCCAAACATCAGTTTCAATGGTGCCAGCAGCGAAAAGCAGCAAAAATCTTGGGCTGTGGACAATGTAAAACATGTATTGTTTGCTGATGAGTCCACCTTCACTGTCTTATATTACGATGTGGAGAAGCCCCAAAGAAGCGTGCCGCCCAGACTTTTCCATACCCAGAGTGAAGCAGGGGGGTGGATCAGTAATGGTTTAGACTGCAATATCATGGCATTCCTTGGCCCAGTACTTGTACTAGATGGGCACGTCACTGCCAAGGACTATCGAACCATTCTGGAGAACCATGTGCACCCAATGGTTCAAACATTGTATCCTGAAGGTGCCATGTGTCAGGATGATAATGCACCAATACACACAGCAAGACTGGTAACAGAGTGGTTTGATGAACATAAAAGTGAATTTAAACATCTCTCATGGCCTGCACAGTCACCAGATCTAAATGCCCCTTTGGGGTGTTTTGGAGGAGCAAGTCAGGAAATGTTTTCCTCCACCAGCATCACGTAGTGACCTGGCCACTATTTTGCAAGAAGAATGCTCAAAATCCCTCTGACCACTGTGCAGGATTTCTGTATCTGTCATACCCAAGACAAATTGATATATATATATATATATATATATATATATATATATATATATATATATATATATATATATATATATATATATATTTATTTATTTATTATAATTTTTTTAAGTGCAATTTTTTTTACTGCTGTTTAATAGTCATCTGTCATCTGTCTGTTATATTCCAGGTATCGAGGTATGATTGGGGCAAATTTAATCCTAGGAGGGGTCGACTTTACAGGAAACCATCTGTACAATGTGGGGCCCTATGGGGACATGGACAAGCTCCCATATCTTGCCATGGGTAAGCATGTGACAGTAGTCACACAAAAATGTACTTTATATTGTTCCTTTTTTTTAATATACCATTTTTTTCAGGATCTGGTGATTTAGCTGCTATGGGTATCCTGGAGGACAGGTTTAAACCCAATATGGAGGTAGCTGTTTCCTTCAAAAAGTTTGTTAACAATAACTCACCTAGACAGCTAAAATAACAATAAGATTGTCAATCTTCATATATTTTTGGACCTGCACTATTTGGCCAAAGGTTTGTGGACATCTGGCCATAATATCTGTATATGCATGCTGAATGTCCCATTACAGATTTGGTCCCCTTTTGCTAGTACAGTGTAACCTTGGATTAAGAGTATAATTCGTTCCGGAAGCGGGCTTATATTCAAAAACACTGATAAACCAAATTTAATTTTCCAATAAGAAATGATGGAAACTCAAATTATTCGTTTCACAGCCCAAAATATTAAATACATAAAATAATTAAGACAAAATATAAAGTAAAAATAAAACAAATTAACCTGCACTTTACCTTTTAAAAAAAGTAACAATAAATCCAGACAGATAAGTTTTTCCGTTTAAGTGTTTCACGCTGTGTGTGTGAGTGTGTGTGTGAAGCCCCTCTCATCCCAAGAGAGAGTGTGTGAACCGGCACGGTGTCAAATTACGCACTCGCACACACATAAGAGAGACTGAGGGAGAAAATGGATTTTTAACCTTCTAATGACAATTTCTTACACAGTAAACCTTTCTTATTTGAGTTTCACATAAACACAAATTAACGGAAAGACTGTTTTGTCGGAAAAATTAGCAACGAACATTGCTAATGACACTCATGTGAGTACAAACTAATGGAATAATTGCTGTAACGTAAAACTAACAAACAAATAAACCTGCTCTTTACCTTTGAACAGAATTGCGACAGAGCAGTGTTTCTGTGAAGAGCAGAGTGTACAGAAAGCAGAGAGGGGATGCTTCACACACACACACACGCACACAGTAAATGCGAGAGAGAGAGAGTGTGTGTAAACGGGCACGGTGTCAAATTATGCGCGCGCACACACAAAACGCACACACATAACAGGCTGAAACAGAGAGGGAGGGAGAAAATGGATTTTTAACCTTCTAATGAGACTTTCTTTTGCTTTACACACGCGCACACACGTGTCTTATAAGAAACAGTACACACCTGCTTACAAACACAAAATAAAATATGCTTTACACACACACACACGTGGTCACAGTGTTATAGTAAACAGTACACGTGCATTGATGTTGATTATGTTTGTAAGAGACGAGCACTAAGACCCAGCAGGCGAGACAATTTAACCACAATTCTGCAGCACAAGAGAGAGAAAAACTGTTGGCTCAGTTGTGATCACGTGATGTGCGGCATCAAAACCAAGAAGTCAAAGTTAAAATTTATTAAAAATCTTTGCTCGTCTTGCGGAACACTTGCAAAAGCGTGTTACTCGCAATCCGAGGTTTCACTGTATAAAAAACCTCCACTCTTCTGGGAAGGCTTTTACTAGTTATGGCCTGTTTTTCTGGAAGTGATAGCTTTTAAGGACTTTTATTTTTAGTTAAGAGCAGAAGAATTTAAATGCAAATTGCACACAAACCATAAAGCTTTATCTGCTTATAGAAATAATGAGGGAATAACAGTCACCTGGTCATGAAATTATTTAGGAGCCAACAGTACCATTACTTTTGGGCATTTGAAAAGCAGTTACCTTATATAATGCAATGTAATTCCTATACTATTTACCTAAATTGTTTGTAAATACCCTTAAATTAAAGCTAAAGGTCTGCACTAATATCACTAAATTACTACTACAACATACTGTACAATTGTAGACAGCTAGAATAACATAACTTTGTGAATGTTAAAATATGTATGGACCTGACTCTATATATTATTTGCATGTCCCATCTGTCATACAGTTAGACGAGGCTAAGGCATTGGTACGTGATGCAATCCATTCGGGGATCATGAGCGATCTTGGTTCAGGTCACAACATAGACCTGTGTGTAATCACCAGAAAAGGGGTTGATTACATCCGGCCTTATCAGGAGTCTGAATACAGTGACACAAGGTGAGATAAATAAACTACAAACTATATATTTTTTGTATATACAAGGGACGTTCAAGTCAAACCGAGACATCTAATCTCAGCATTTTACTAGAGCTTAGACATTATTAAGGTAAAAAGTTTTCTCAGTATGCTGGAGCAAAGATCGGACTGCCTGCTTTACGTCTGAAACTCCCAGGAACTCTATAATGGTGCAGATATGTAAAAGTCACTTGCCATTAGGACTGTACAAGCAATATGGAATAACTCTCAACCAAGTTTATGTAATGTGCAAGAAGTGGTGTTGTTGAATGATTGTGTGTACAGTTCACACAGACAGATGCGTCTCATCTGTAAGATGACGACAAGTTATGCATCATTTTTCAAGGATCACATGCTCCACTCCTTTAATATTTAATCCTTTCAATCCTTTAAAACTCTGATCCACCTCGGCCGTGATCGTTATTCACAGCAGATATGGCCTTCTTTAAAACACTTGCACTATTCAAATGAGATTCTAAGAGCCCCATCACTGTATTATGTGTAAAGTATTCTGCAAATCTCAATCAATTTCTTGCGTGCATTCACAAGAAACTTCATCACAGTAGTGTAGTCAGCACAATTCATGCAACTGTTACAGTACTAAAAACAAAAAGTACTAAAACACAGGGAAACAGGCAAAGTGAAAGACAGTACGACATAGACTAGCACACAGATTCAGTGTTTAATATGGTGTAAGCAGTTATTAAATTTGAATGACTTTGAATATATGTCAATATCAATTTCACGCCTGAGTCACAAGTCCTGACTTGAACACCCCTCATATGAAAATATATACTCCAGTGGTTGTTTTCTGTAACGTTTAAGGCTTGGCAGACATTTATCTAATTATCCACAATTTTTCTTTCTTTTTAGAAAGCAGAAGTATAGGTACAAGCAAGGCACAACCCCAGTTTTGTCAGAGAAAGTGGTTCGTCTAGACATGGAGCTTCTGCAAGAGACAATTCAGACTATGGAAACAGCCTGAGCTACAAAAACACAATGTTTTATGGTGTCATATTAAACCTACCATTTTTTTACCATCACCAACAAGTTTTGGTTATTAGTTCTTGATATAATTGCATTTTACTAAACACATGATGTCCTGAGATAATTTTTCGCTTATATGGCTGACAACAAAATAAATGTTTGCATACTTTTGTCTAATGGTTAATTATTAAACTTTTAATAAAATGCACTTAACTGTGCTAAATAATAAACTGAGAATCAATGAATAATAAATACCACATTCAAAGCCATTGTTGGCTACATTCTGCTCCACTTTTCCATACAATTTCTTTGCCGGATCAAAATTAGGACCAAGGTGTGTACAGTTCAGTCTGTATAATGTATAAAATATAATATTATGTATTAAATCCATTTCATAAATTTAACCTACTACAGTTAGGTAATTTGACTTTAAAACAAAAAAAAAACAACATTCTCCTTTATATTCAAATGTTTAGCCTATGTCAACCAATAAACAGCCTTGATGGAATAAATCCATTATATAAATTTAAAATGAAAGTATTTTGATAAGGAACTATGTGATAACTGTTTAACACAATAAATTTGCCATATATGTTAACTAAAAATAGGGAATTTACTTTCCCATGTGGAAGTTACAGGAAAATCTAAACAGAATAATTTTTATAAAAAGCATGTTTAACAAGTTTGATATTTTATGGTTTCCGTTCCACACAATGCTCTTTAACTCGATCCTGACAGTGGCACCTGAATCACTGGCATCAGAAGTGAGTCTTTGTCCTCGCAGGGCTGTTTTCAATGGACCAAACAGGTGAAAATCCAATGGAGCAAGATCAGGACTATAGGGAGGATGCTTTAACACCTCAAAATGAAGTTTTTGGGAGTGTCAACAGTGTGGGCAGAAGTTTGCGAACATGCATTGTTGTGCAAAATCACAACGACCTTGGATAGCAGTCCTCAGTCCTAAATACGAAGTTTAGCCTTTAGATTTTCAATAACCATCTTACTGTAAGGAGCACTGTTGATTGTTGGACATTTTTTCTGATAATAATAATCATCATCATAACCCAATTTTGTTTGCAGATAACAAAACACTTTTTCCAGACTGTGCACAAGTCTTCGGTAAATAATGGCACCAGGTACACACTTAGATCAGAAAAAAATAGTGAGTAAGTATAAGTAAAAAATCATAAAATTATATGAAAATAATGTCAAAATAGAAAATAAATAATAAAATGGTGACCATGTATTGTTTAAATTATACAATACTGTATTCTATATATTGTTTGCATTTATTGCTATTATGAAATCTGCAACAACATGTTGCTACACACCTAGACGAGACAGAACAGCATGACAGTCACTTGTTTCTTCAGTGCATTGGTTTTGTACTTTCAAACAGAGTTTGAACTTGGTGTGATTGATGCAGGAAAAAGGGTAAGGACAAGGACCTGAGCGACTTTGCCAAGAGCCAAATTATGATGTCAAGATGGCTGTATCAGAGCATGAAATTGCTAAAAAGGCAATGCTGGCTATGATATGAAATACACAGGGCATCACAGCTTGCTGCATGTGGGTCTTTGTATCCGTACACCAGTGCAAGTGCCAATGCTTAAGGCACCAGGATGCACTATGGGAAAGGGTAAACCTGGCAAAGGCAGTGTGATGCTCTGGGCAATGTTCTGCTGGAAAACTTTAGATCCTCACATTTATGTGGATGGTATTGACATGTACCACCTAAAGTACCTAATCATTGTTGCATTGTTGCACAGTAATCAAAAACCCCTCGTGCACTCATTCCAGAATTACGAGTAATGCAGTACTTATGCTTAGTACCAAAACATGAAATATGGATGGTTTTGAATTTTCCTTCATTGTACAAATAAATTTAGGTTGTTTTAAAACTGAACTCACATTCTTACCCTCCAGACACTTTAGAACAAAATCCACTTCAGGTTGTATTAGAAGAATTAATGTTGGTATATGTATTTTATAAAATGTTTAGCCCTTTAAAAACAGAAATCTTGATAGGTGGCACTTCGGTGACAAATTGTGTAGATTTTACGTAAATTGAAATAAGAAACAGGAGGGAATGGTAAGATATTAATTGATAACAGGCCAGTTCTTGGTTCAAGAACCAATCCCATTTAGTCCCTTTTCCTTGTTTATCATGATTTCTATTATGTACCTAAGATTGCCATGTCTGTAAATATTACTTTGCCCATGCAATTATACAATAACATGTTCCAATAAATGATAATGTAATTGCTACATTGTTCATTCCAAAGCACCTCTGTATTGGGTCAGGGGTAGCTCAGTGGTTAAGGCATTGGACTACCGTTCGGAAGATCTCAGGTTCAAACCCCACAACCACCAAGTTGCCACTGTTGGGGACTTGAGCAAGGCCCTCAACTGCTCAGATGTGTAATTGGATAAGAGCGTCTACCAAATGCCTAAATGTATTGGAAGTGACGTGCATGAGGTAAAAGGAGGCAGAAATGACAATGTGTTTTTTATTGAACATTGTCATCCAGACAATCTGCATTTATCATAATATTAAGATAAAATTCTTTTGTAATCTCTGTGTTCTGTAAATACACCTTATATAAAAACCAACACAGCTACAAAATCACTTTAAGTCTAAGAGGACATGGCATTATGTTTTAAACAGCATTTTTATTTTTATCAATGAATCATGTCAGATACAGGGTTAGTGTTCGAGCATAAAAGGGTTCAGAACATTCCTTTCCTGTACTTGTGGATTAGCTCGGACACATCCTCCTTGCAGACCTTAATCCAACCATCCTCCTTCATGTGATAGACTAAAAGGAAAATAAAAAAAACACAAAGACATAGTGTCTCGGCATTTAGCATCCATAATATATGACATATAATGGTCATTTTACTTTACAAAACAGTATTAACAGTATAATATCACTAACTAGTATTTTAACCAATACACATAAAAAATGGTTACATCCTTATTACACAAAGTCAGTATGTAATGGATGAATATCACTTACGATTCACGACTCCTCCAGAGTAGGCATCTCTGTGTGTGGCGTGAGCAATGCCGCGGCGGCCGAGCTCGTACGCCTCTTCCACTGACATGTCCTCACGGTAGCCACTGTCTATTACACCGTATGCATAGCCGTTCCCACAGCCAGTGGAAAACATTTGCCCTGAGAGACGTGTTCCTTTGCTATCTACGTAATACAAACCAGGACCCTGAACATGCCAAAATACATAAGACAGAAGCGTTGGTAATTTAACAGAAAACAAAACAAACAAAAGGGATTTATGTTCATGTTTCTTCTACATAGTGGTAATATTTATGATGGGTAAATATTTCAGTTTTGTATGAAACCAACAAAGTTGGCTTCATCTTTCAGCGATGTCATCTTTTTTTTAACTTGTTTTTTTGTAACGTTTTGCACAAATTTACCATAAACTTAAAAGGAGAAGAAACAATCATCTCAAAAATGCATTTATTTGTGGAAGCTATTTGTATTTTTTTCAAAAGCTGAAGTATTTTTGCAAGGAATTCTTTTATTGTAGCCTTTTTAGCATTTGGTAGTTTTTCTGAATGGTATAAAATGTGTGAATAAATTCTAAACCAAAAACAGACCCTCAGATTAAATTATTTAAATCAAACTCTAATTTCTAAATAACAATAAACAAAGGAATTTGTCATTGGTAAGCAGTCTCTTTCTGTCATTTAAATCCCACCGTCTTCCGCGCATACAAATACATGTCTTTTGACATCTTCAAACATTTTTGACATCATCTTCAACAATCTACACTCAAGCCACAAAGTTTTTATACAAGGGTGTTACACTATCATGTACTGATAAACTCTGGATTACTGCTATCGGACACATTAGGTATGCAGGTATTATAGATTTTTAATATTACATTTAAAATACTTTTTTTTTCCATGTTTATTTTAAGTTTGCCCTCAAGGAGCACAAGTGGAATTTTGTACTTTTTCTGACTGTGACGGTGTACCATTTATTAGTTTGTTAAGTTGAAAATTTATCATTAAATATTAAACTTTTTAAGTGTTAAGAAAACAATAAGCAAAAGATGATTGCTGATTATTTTGCTTTTACTAAAATATTAATCTATATATGTGTAAATGTGTCCATTATACAGTGTATACATTATACTTCATAACACAAAAAAAACTTGCTTTGGTGGACCATTAAGTTTTTGCAAACATTTAGAGTAAACTACAGTATACTTGTACCTTCTTGTCCCAGCCACAGATCATGCTACCCATGGACAAACCCATGCCTCTATAGCCAATCATCATGTTGGACAGCAACTTGGAAGCTGCAGACACTGAGATCCTCTGCTTATTACGGAGCTGGTAAAGCCTAAGGACATACATTTAACACACATGTACACACTTTATAATAATAAAGGAAACAAGATGTGGCAGCTATGCTTAGGCATAGTTAGTGCACTTTATGTACACAGAACGGTAACATTATCCTATCAGGTATTCATTCAACAACTTCAGATTTTGCTCAGACAGACCTGCACTCCTTAGCCAAAAGTCTCTCCCAGTACTGACAGTCTGCTGCGCTGCCAGACATGGTGCCCAGCAGGTAAGGGTTGATCTCGATCACCTTATTTGCCTCCTTTGACGCTAATAATCACATACAAAAACACGTGGACAATAAGGTTACAAAAGAATAATTAAGAATATTATATAATACGATGCACCACTCTGAGCACTGCTGATGTTGATGAGATGTGAGCATGCTTACCAATATAGCGTCCAGCTGAGGCTCTGGAGTCGACAGCTACAATGACACCATGGCGGAACTTAAAAGCCAGTGTTGTGGTGCCATGGTTCAAATCTATCGATATCCCATCATCACAACTGCACGATTTCAGAAAGGCTGACGGCTGAAACATGAAGAAGCACATTCACAAGAACATTACACTGGAGGTATTGAGGGTTTATCTGTATTCAATATGTGATGAGTGATGTGATGAAGGCTTGTCTATAAGCAAATGTTTACTGGTGTCTTATATAGTACGTATAAAACACAAGGTTTTGTATTCGACAGCAAGTCATGAGTGAATTGATTTAAACATCATTAGGGAAAAAGCAGGTCTGCTGTTGTTGGGTAAAATATACACTGATCAACCATAATATCATGAACACCTACTTAATATTGAGTAGGCCACCAAAACAGCAAGACCAAGACCTTGGTGTTCTGACACCTTTATATGGAAACCAGCATTAACCTTTTCAGCAACTATAGTTACTATAGCAACTATAGAGCTACAGTAGCTCTTTTATTGGATGACCAGCCTTCACTCCCCATGTGCATCAGTGAGCCCTGGCTGCCCATCACCCTTTTACCAGCTTACTGGTTTTAATTCCTTACACCACTTTTGGTTGGTTCTCACCAGTGGCGGACTGGGACAATAATTCAGGCCGGGAATTTGACTCCACTCCCAGGCCACCTCTGCTGCTGCAGTCACCACCACCCTATTCATGTAATCTACTGGACTGATAAACTTGTAGGCTAACCCTATTATTGTAACAGGTAGACTACCAGATGCAATATAAATGAATAAAAAAATAGCCCTAAACAACTCACTAGGAATACACCATTTATACTACCAAACCAATGACAAATAGAAAATTGGCTTTTTAAAAGAGATAATAAGAGACACATTCACATGTAGAAATATTTACATTTTATGTATTTTCAGTGCTCAACTCTAGTATATCAAATGCATCAGAAACACAAACACAAATAAACTTAACAAAACCTATGACAGTGTAAGTAACAGATAACAATGTTTACTCAATTATGGCATTATGTGGAACAGACCAGTAAGAGTAAACAGTAAGTAATTAGCACTACACCAGTAGGCGTTTGAATTGGGTGATACTTAAAAAAAAATCTAAATCCTTAGACTGTGGACATAATCAAAAGAGATATCAAGGCTTTCACTGTCTCCTTAATCTTTCCCTGACTCCTTCTCTCTCTCACTCTGCACATCTAGTTGCTCTGCAATATGAAATAAGCGTGTTCAATATGTACTTATAATTGTGCAGCCATCAGTTGTATGTCCCCAAAATCACAGTCCTACTACTGATCTTATAAATCATAAAAAAGCACATGTTGTTTAAAAAGTATAGCCTGCTGCCTGCATGTTTAGTTTTGCTTATCTTTAACTTTACCTGAAGGTCCCTGCTCTGACTCAAACGCTGAACTGTCCACCACCTTTAGCTCAACAGCAGGAGCATTTACAGCACTAGTGCTACTGCTGCTGCTTCCTTCGTCACCTTTTCAGACGAAACGAGACTTGACACAGCACAGCAGCACTTACATATTGTTGCTCGTTTGTTGGTTTAGTTTTATCGATTGTGATGATCTAAGTGATTTGGATGAAAGTGTTCGTCTGCCAAATTATTATAAATATAATGTAGATGTAATCTTGACCGACCTGTTCCCTTACTGGCGAACATGGCTGGGATTTTGCAGCAGCTTGCTGCGTCTGCGGCCAGGGCTTTTTTTTTTTTTTTTATACGCTGACTCTCTGCTCCTCCTTTGCGTTCACGCTCCATTTTTTTGAACGATTTAGTCAGATATACCCTGTCTCTGGATATAGCCAGATATTAGGCAGTGCGTCGCTGACGTTGGGTCATGTGATGTGGGAGTGTAATTTTCCCTCCTGATCTTCTAATCTTCCCCTCCCTTTCCATTGCCTGATTCGTAGATTGAGAGATTCGTCAATTAATTCGTAGTTATACACCAGCCTATCACATGCCAGGCTGATCGTCTGCACAGCGGCAGCCGGCAGGCCAGAACGACCGTCAGGCCACCGGGAAATGTCCCGGTGCTCCCGATGGCCTGTCCGCCCCTGGTTCTCACCACTGTAGACCAGAAACATCCCACTAGAGCTGCAGTTTTGGAATTTCTCTGACACAGACAAATTGGTTCTCAAATCCTTACGCTTGCCCATTCTTTCTGTTTCCAACACATCAACTTCAGAGTCAAAACGTTAACTTGCTGCCTTATATACCCACCCACTTTCAGGTGCCATTACCATAAGATATTGTAACTGTAGCTGCTGTAGGCCGACCAAATTGTGACGGCTAGACGACTGAGTCAAAGCAACTCCAAAGCCGAAGGTCTTGTGGGATGTTCCCAGTCTCCAGTGGTCAAGACATACCAAAAATGGTCCAAGAAAAGAAAACCGGTGAACTGGTGCCAAGGCTCACTAATGCACATGGGGAAGCTGGCCTGTGTAGTCCAATCCAATAAAAGAGCTAGTGTAGATCAAATTGCTGAAAAGTTTAATTTCTTAGAAAGGTGTCAGAACACTTATGTCATTATTGTTTTGGTGGCAAAACGGGGAACCTACTCAATATTAAGCAGGTGGTCATAATGTTAGTTATGGAAATAAATGAGCGCATTAATCAGGATGACTTGACTGATTACGGAAGGCATTATAGGCGTTGGTACCTCCCACATTCACTGCGTTTACTAGAGTTGACTTGACAAAAAAGAAAAAACTTTTTTTTTTTAAGTGCTTACATCAACCCCAACTGGTAGAGCAAATTCTTGAGATTTTGTCCCAAAGCTGTAGTGATTCGGTCGATCAACAAACTGCGTCCTGTTTAAGCCGAACTGAGCCGAGGATCCGCTCACTGCCTGAAGGGCCATCTCTGTTTATTACGATGAATAATCAAGAAAAACAAACAAGAAATTCCTAAAGAAAGAAAAAGAAAAAAAACACAGTTTATGAAATGTGATATGAAAATATGTCTGAACAAAAAACCTTCCACTTCCACTTTCGAAACCGAAAGCTCAAACGATGCTTCTGTATTTTACTTTCGCTTATGACTTGGCTGTTTTACCGCACTTATTGAAAAAACACATAGAAATATCAAATGTTTACACACCTTCACCCAACTATGTGTATTTCGTATATGAAAATGCCAAAAAAAATGAGGATTTAATATGAAAAAAAACCCCTCTCCTACCTGCCGGGTTCGGCGCTCGGCTGTCCTGTGAGCGCGGCTTGCCTGATCACATCACCAGTATTCGGAGAAACTTCCTGACTGCAGGTGGCGCTCTGACTCCTTTTACTTCCCACGTGGACCCGACATAAATTACAATGTGGTGTTATATTGTTTGGACAGATTAATAAATAAAGAGATAAAACACATTATAATTTCATATAATAATAATAATAATAATAGTGGGTGCAAACATTGACTCACAGCTTCAGGGTCACTGGTTTAGGCCTAAGCTCAGCTTTACAAATCAGGTGAACTATAGGCTCTTAAATTTGCCTAAAGCAATAGGGATTCATATTGCATTGATTCCTTATTTATTTATTTATTTTCAATACCTTTTATCTTTTAGAAGCCAGGAGCCTATCCCAGGAAACTCAAGGCCTTAAACAGAAGACACTCTTAAGTGGGTGCCAATCCATTACAGGATCACAGTGGAAACACTGATGTAGGAGCTTGGATTTGGAATTTACAAAACAAATATTTAAACCTCTTTGACTGAATATAAATCTACAATCCAATGTATATTATTATTATTATTATTATTATTATTATTATTATTATTATTAGTGTGGCACGTGGCTTAGTGGTTAGCACAGTGGCCACACAGCTTCAGGGTAAAGGGTTCAATTCCTGCCCTGGGTCTGCGTACGTGGAGTCTTCCCATGCTTGGTGAGATTCCTCTGGTTTTCTTCCTTAGACTGGCAGATTAGGCTAATTAGTGTTCCCAAATTGCCTGCAGTGTGTGCATGTGTGCCCTTCGATGGATTGGCACCCTGTCCATGTTTCCTGGGATATGCTCCAGGCTTCCAGCGACCCTGTATGGAATAAGCAGTATAAAAGATAAATAAATAAATAAATAAATAAATTAATTAATTAATTAATAATAATAATAATAATAATAATAATAAGAAGAAGAAGCAGAAGAAGAATTGTTATTATTATTTGTATCATTATTTTAATTGTTTATGTTTTTTTATTATTCAATAATCCTTACCAACCATAAAACTCAATAATAAAAAATAAAAAAAAAACATAGGGAAATTTCCAAGCCTTGTTATAACTGATAATTGGCTGGTTTCGTTCTCTAAATTGCATGATCATGGGCAAACTGTAGGCATCCATGAAACTGCAGCTATGTGCAGTACTTTCCTGAAAATATCATACAAAATGTCTGGGTTTAGCTGTTTACAGCATTAAACAAATGAGTCAGTTTGAGTGTTTTATTTAATTAATTTTTTTACACAAAAAAAGTTCCACATTCTCCCTTGTGACATTGTGCCACAATGCAGAATGAGAGAGTCTGATGTAATCAACCCCTTCTCTTGTGATCTCACACAGGTTTATACTGTGGCCTGAATTAGGATCACTTATGATGCCTTAGGCTAATCCTTCATTCAACTATTTCACTGGAGGTAGCCCTTGTGCTTTTGATCTTTTATCAAGTCAGATTATTTGCACACTTTTCCTCAGTTCACTTGTAACATCAATGCTGCAAATATTGTGCCAGTCTTAACAGGTTTGCTTGTCTTGCTTTCCCCACATCTTCTTACCCAGAGCATTACAAAACAACTAAAACACTTTATTTCTTAAACAAATAAATATCTGGTAATTTTATATTGAGCAGCAGCAATTGTTTTAATTTTTGATGAGTTGTGATGCTCAAAAGCTTGCTTTTGTCAAACATTAATACTGTTGAAGGGGGAAAAATTGCCATACCTTGTCGAATTCTTGATATTAACATTTGATAAAAGTATTCCAAGGACGTGCGCCATTTCCAAAGAAATCTTTGCAGCTTCATGTGTTCATATGGAGGATGGTTTGACTGTAATTACACTCTCTTGGCCAGAGATGGCGCAGTGAGCCTGTGTGCGTGTGATCGCGAGACACCGGGGCTGTTTGGCTGGACTAGTTTCCTGAAGCTTATCATCTCAAACTGCCTTTTCTGTGTAACTATGAACCCACCAAAATCCCAGAGTAAAGGTGTCAGCACAGGCGTAAGTACATTTTACAATATCATTAATATAGGCTTGTGATAGAGGCTCGTTTATGTCTACAGACAGGTGGACCAAAGGGAAGCTCGGATAATCAAAGCAGAAACTGACCATAAATATACATATTGTTTAGATTGTATATTGTTTATAGACTTGTTTGATGTTTAAATGGTTTTTCAAACGGTAATATTTCAAAAGCTTTTTCCAACGAAATGCTTGTTTTCGTTGTCTTTGGTTACTTTCACTTTCATCAAGAGAAGTAATGGCGATCTCTATCTTCCTCTCTCTTTGTCAGAAAAAGTGTATTTAATTGTTAAAATGCAATGTACACTGTTAGCAAGAGTGCGTGGAGTTCATTCATTCATTCATTCAGTCATCTCCAGGATACCACTTCATCCTGCTCACAGCTCTATACTGGCTTCAAATCCTATACGAAATACTCCCCGATTTGGACATATGCACGCCCATTATGCACGCACTCCTTCATGCCTGCACCACCAGTTGGGACCTTGGCCTGGGGAACTGGGGAAAGTTAATCTCTGCACCACAATGCTGAGTTTAGTATCATTATGGGTTTACCTGTAATGCAGTGATACAAAATAATAGTAATGTCAAGAGCAATTTATACAAAATAGCCCATATACTGTATACTCAATATCATGATAATATATTGCTGGTGTGCTATTTTTCACCAAATACACTGAATGACAACTTTATAAAGTACAACGGATGCTCAAGTCGAATCAGGACTTTTGATTGTGGAGAATAACAGAACAAAGTTAAAAACTCCCGTTATTTTCTTATATAATCCCTTGCTGCACTAATGCACTTGCCCCAGTGTTTCACTAGTGCTTGAATACCAGCAAGGTAGAAAGTTTTCTCAATACACGGGGACCGTGATCGGACTGCCTGCTTCACATCTAAAATGCTGGCCTCCCAGGAACCCCCTTTGATGGGCCAAACATGTGAAAACTGACTTTGAGTGAGGTCAGGACTATATGAGGGACGTGTCAATAACTCCCAGCTGAGTTCTTGTAATGTGCCAGTGGTGTTCGTAAATGACTGTGTGTAGGAACTGTACAAAAATTGGCAAGTTGGAAACAAGTTACACCATTCAAATGAGTCTCATTACTGTATTGTGCTTGAAGTCTTCTGTAAATATGCAAGGATTTTCAACCTTCATATATAAGAAATTTCATCACAAGTCCTGATTTGACTTAAACACTTCTTGTACTGTACATTAGAGTTCAATTGCATGGTTTGTTAGTCCGCCTTTCTTAATTCATTTGGTGTAAGGAGACTAGCAACCACTGCTGACCAGATAATGTTTGGAAATTATACCATAAACACAGCAAATCATTCACATGATAGTGTACATTATTTTGGTATACTGTAGGTGGTGTAGCATTGTTAAGGCTGAGTTGACCATAGTCCACTAAAAACATATCCAGTGGTAAGAAAATTATATTAATGAATACTAGGGGATGAACACAATTGTGCATGCAGGACAATTGGCAATTTTATTTATACATCTCGAATGTGAATCAACAAATGGCCAGTAAGTGCACCCTCAGTAGCACCAGTACACCTAAAACAGTTTTGCTTTCTCCATACAAAACAGAATGTTAGAATCACTTGTGTACTAAAAACGACCCTCTATCAAAGTAATAGTCCCTATATGGTTGGGATGATCCATCAAATATTAAGGGGGTTGAGTGCAATTTTCAAGGCCAGGCCTAGAATGCACACATCTGTGACAATAAAATTAAAGGTAACACAGAAAATGCATTAAGACTGATTCCAGTGTACTGTAGAGGATGTCAAGGTCACAAGAAATTTTAAAATATACAGTATGTCAAAAAGTTAACTTGACACTTTCTTTTGACAGACTACCATAGTTGCAGTAAAGTACAATGGAGGTGTTATTATTGGTTCAGATTCCAGGGCCTCAATTGGTGGGTAAGTATAAATTATTAAAATATTTAATCAATATTTTTCTTATTTATGCTTTAGTTAAAGGGTGTTCGATTATTTACTGACCTTTTAGTCATGTTGTATTTTCTTTTGTTGTGTTAAGTTTAATTTTTTATTATTTATTTATAGGTCATATGTGGCATCTAAGGTCATTAACAAGCTGATTCAGGTTCATGATCGGATATTTTGCTGCATTGCTGGTTCACTGGCAGATGCACAACATGTTACAAGAGTAGCAAAGTTCCAGCTGTCTTTCCACAGGTAGTTTATATATATGTATATTAGATTTTATAATAGATTTTTCTCTTTTGATTACTTGTTACCATTTGTATGTCTAGTTAAAGCAATAAGTAAGAATATTACTATTATCCATTTGAACAGAAGTTTTGTTTAGCAGCATTGCTCAAGCGTATATTAAAGAGTTATCTATCAAAACTGCTTCTATTCCTCCCCCAAACCCTTCTCTATCTAGTATACAGATGGGATCTCCTCCTTTGGTAAAAGCTGCAGCCACTGTATTAAAAGAGTTGTGCTACAATAATAGAGAAGATCTACAGGCTGGTTTCATCACAGCGGGTTGGGACAAGAAAAAAGGGCCACAGGTATAAAAAAGGTTCATATTATATAGTCATAGTCATAAATGACACTAATTAATATGGATCAGATGGAGCCTGTGTAGTTATAGACTGAAGTCCTGACTGAAAAGTGTAAATGACTTCTAGCATAAATCAAACAATTAGAGACAGCATTGTCAATAAGTAACACATGTTAATATGCTGTTAAATTTATATTTACTGAACAAAAATATAAATGCAACACGTTTGTTTTCGCTCCCATTTTTTATGAGATGAACTCAACGATCTAAAACATTTTCTACATACACAAAATAACCATATCTTTCAAATATTGTTCACAAATCTGTCAAAATCTGTGATACTGAGCACTTCTCCTTTGCCGAGATAATCCATCCCACCTCACAGGTGTGCCATATCAAGATGCTGATTAGACAGCATGATTATTGCACAGGTGTACCTTATACTGGCCACCTGTAAAAGGCCACTTTGAAAGGTTCAGTTGAATTACACAGCACAATGCCACAGATGTCGCAAGTTTTGAGGGAGCGTGCAATTGGCATGCTGACAGCAGGAATGTCCACCAAAGCTGTTGCTCGTGAATTGAATGTTCATTTCTCCACCATAAGCCGTCTCCAAAGGTGTTTCAGAGGATTTGGCAGTACATCCAACCAGCCTCACAACCGCAGACCATGTGTAACCACACACCAGCCTAGGACCTCCACATTCAGCATGTTCACCTCCATGATCGTCTGAGACCAGCCACTCGGACAGCTGCTGAAACAATCGGAGTGCATAACCAAAGGATTTCTGCACAAACTGTCAGAAACAGTCTCAGGGAAGCTCATCTGCATGCTCGTTGTCCTCATTGGGGTCTCGACTTGACTCCAGTTCTTCATCATAACGGATTTTGACAGATTTGTGAACAATATTTAAAAGATATGGTTATTTTGTGTATGTAGAAAATGTTTCAGATCTTTGAGTTCCTCTCATTAAAAATGGGAGCAAAAACAAAAGTGTTGCGTTTATATTTTTGTTCAGTATATATAGCCACCTTTATATGTTTTCTTTTTGTGTTTGTGTGTGTTTTAGGTGTACACAGTATCTATGGGAGGTATGCTGGTTAGTCAACCCTTTACCATTGGAGGTTCTGGTAGCACGTATATCTACGGCTACATGGACGCTAAGTTCAAACCAGATATGAGCCGAGAGGAGTGCATTCAGTTCGTCAAAAATGGTATTAAGCTCATTTAAATCCCATAAGCCTATTTAGAGCATGTTATCAGGTAACTACTATGAAACTAATGAGGAAACTTATGCAGATGTGAGAGTGGGGAAGGTGGCAGGCTAAATGCACCAGCAAGCATAAAATTTTAAGGGGCTAAACAGAATTACAAAAAATTATTAGAGCTACATACTAGGTTCATTGTCATACTTAATGACATGCTATTCTCCCACTTTATGTAGTGAGTCCCATTTAGTGTCTTCATTATTAGTCCAAAAATGGTAGAAAATAAAAATAAATTATTGACTGGTAGTATATAAAGCTAATGTTGTAAAAACCTTATTCTCTGATTTAAAAAATTGTTGACTAACAGAATTATATCTAATACATATATATCCAATTATATAGTAAATGTGTTGCACAAGATCTAGACCATAATTATGTTGCTAACTTACTCTATGGTTAATAAACATACTGAATTCTCTCTATCTCTCCCTCTCTCTCTTCCTCTCTTCCCCCTTTCCAGCTTTGGCGTTAGCTATTGGCAGAGATAATGTGAGTGGGGGCATCGCTCATTTGGTGGTGATTACTGAAGGTGGAGTTGACCATGTTGTTGTTCCTGGTGATAAATTACCCAAGTTTAGTGATGAATAACTGATTAAAATGACGAGTAACCTCTGATTAACTACTGTGATATTCTGAAATGGTAGAGAGAATACACTAAGGTTGTATACTTGTTCAAGTCCATATGCAAAGACAAACAATGCAGTTTCACAACATCTCCCTATTTAATGAATAAGAATCCACTGGGATACAGTCATTTTTCAACATTAGATTTTATAATATTTTTTTTGCTCTAGTATCTTTTGTGGATTGATTTAATTGTATGTCATTCTTTTGCAGAAGAACATTTTACATAATAAAATTAATTTTAACAAAATGTGTTTTGCTGTCAGCATTGTAATTGCTGAAATGTCAACTTATCTTATGCAGTTAGTAGTGTATATTTTCAGTGTTTCAAGTGTGTTGTCACTTTTTTTGTGTTACACAATTCTTGGGTAAAAACAAACAAACAAACAAACAAAAACGTTTTTGTCCACTGGGCAATATTTGAAGTCCTGGAACAAGAATTGATAACACCTATGTAATGTCATCATGACTAGTACAGTATTTGTAAATGTCAAATTTTTTTAAGCTTGTACTAAGATTTTGTTTACTATTTTGTCGTGCTTTTATTTATTTTATTTTATTGCTTTTTTTACTTTTCATATGAAAAATAAGCATTTGCAGGGGTGTGCAGGACACCGCAATGTCTGATATTGCCTTTGGACAACTTACTTTTCCACGATACCATGAGGCATCAGAAGAGAAAACTTTGCGGTTGACTGTTTCTAAGTAGCATACCTAGCAGTAATGATTTTTCTCTCATTTACTTTTTTTGTTTGTTTTTACATTTCTATAATATTAAACTTTATTATAAGTCAGAGAAGAAAGCCTGAAGCAGGAACTAATTTTTCCGCTACAACATCTGATACAGCTATAAGCAGAAAAAAAAAAAACTGTAAGGCCTTGTTCACACGGGCGTTAAGTTTTTGGATAAACGAACGTGCTCTGAACGTCCTAGACGTTTGTGTTGCGTTTTGTAGTGGCGCTTAATTGACTTCTACACCGGCGTTCGTTTGTCTCTGTCTAACGTCAGCCTGCAGCCCCAACTGTAGTTTGTGTGTTAACCTGTGGGGGCAGTGTGTCGGGAACTGGATATGAAAGCCCGCCGCTACCGGGTTCACTCTCTGACTGCACAATCGGATTAAAGGAAGTTTTTTTTGTGGTTTTAAAAAAAAGCGAAAATTTCCGCGTAAGTTTTTTTTAACAATTATTTTATTTTATTTTGCCTTTTTCCGCATTTCCCTATGTATAGCATGTAGGATCATGGGATATATCCGGTCCTCCGAAGCGTAAAATGAACGTGAAGAAAACGCACTAGAAGCGGTTTCCTTGCGTTCGTTGGGTTTTGAACGCCAAGAAAAAGCTGCATGCAACGTTTTTTAATGCCGTATAAACGCGCATTAAAAACACAAAGCCTGTGTGAACACTCTCATTGACTCCTATGTGTAGAAAACACTCTGCGCTTTATCCGTGTTCCGGGAAATTCAGTTTCCCTACGTTTCCCCGGTCGCGCGCAGATTCGAATCATGACGTCACTCCCTACCAAACGCTGAGAAGGCGAACGAGGATTTTAACAGTTTTTCTCTCGTTTTAAAGTGTTTTTACGAACTTTGTCAATTAAACAGATAACCTATACAAAATAATCGAGTGTCTTTTCGCTTTTTTTGTATATTTGAAGATAATTCAGACGTTTTAAGCCGCTGCAAAAGGCTGGTTTGCTGGGCAAGTACTGACATCACGACTACTTTTATTACACGTACATTAGCTGTGTGATGATAGATGTGATCCTGATTCATTCTAAATATATTTAAGGTTATACTTTGTAATTTATTATACTCAAGGGTAGAGTGTCTACTCTTTTTTTACCCACTCAAACATCCAGTTATATGGTGTACAAACACACAGGTACAGCGATTATAGGACACCACACTTATAGTTATTCATCTTATTCACATCTATCTATTTATCTATCTCAGCACCCACATATGATGGGGAAACATGATATCCTGAAATCCATGATATACTGTATGGGTATCCATGATAAAACAGACATACATAATTGGCACAGCACTTATTATAATAGCATTTTTACATTAAATGATGTATCTGAATTGGTTATTTTTCTTTAATTAAAAAATTTTCTTCAATTAAAAACTTGAAGTTTATTACAAATGTTAACTGGGTGAATTGATTTCCAGGAGTCTCTTGTTAAAAATAGTGTTTTTAAAAAAACATCATCTCACTGTATTACCTAAGCACACATGTCTCTGAGGCAATTTCAGACATCTCAGATACTTCCACAGCCAGTAGGAGGAGGGAAACCGATTTTTCTGATTCCCAGGAAAATACGTTTCCCATGCCTAAATCAAAATTGGGCATCAGGAAAATCGGTTTCCCTCCTCCTACTGGCTTTCAAAGTATCATGTATGTCTGAAATTATCTCAGAGACATGTGTGCCCGTAGCAAAGATAAAATAGTGATCAGAATGGTTTAAAAAACACTGTCTTTTCAACTAAAGTATGGGAAACAAATTTTCCTGGGCATCAGGAAAATCTGTTTCCCTATTCCTACTGGCTGTGGAAGTATCAGGGATGTCTGAAATTGCCTCAGAAACATGTATACTTGGGGCAAAGGAAACACAATGCACAGAATGTTTTTTAAACACTGTCTTTCAATTGAAGTATGGGAAACATATTTTCCTGGTCATCAGGAAAATTGGTTTCCCTCCTCCTACTGGCCGTAGAAGTATCAGGGATGTCTGAAATTGCCTCAGAGACATGTGTACATGGGGCACAGGTAAGACAATGCACAAAATATAAAAAAAAAAAACACTGTCTTTAAATTGAAGTATGGGAAACATATTTTCCTGATCATCAGGAAAATCGGTTTCCCCCTCCCTACTAGCTGTGGAAGTATCAGGGATGTCTGAAATTGCCTCAAAGACATGTATACATGGGGCACAGGTAACACATTATGCACAAAATGTTTAAAAAACACTGTGTTTTAATTTAGGTATGGGAAACATATTTTCCTGGGAATCAGAAAAATTGGTTTCCCTCCTCCTACTGGCTGTGGAAGTATCAGGGATGTCTGAAATTGCCTTAGAGACATGTGTGCTTAGGTAATACAGTGAGATGATGTTTTTTTAAAAACACTATTTTTAACAAGAGACTCCTGGAAATCAATTCACCCAGTTAACATTTGTAATAAACTTCAAGTTTTCATATTTTGTGAAATTAAAGAAAAATAACCAATTTAGATACATCATTTAATGTAAAAATGCTATTATAATAAGTGCTGTGCCAATTATGTATGTCTGTTTTATCATGAATATCCATACAGTATATCATGGATTTCAGGATATCATGTTTCCCCATCATATGTGGGTGCTGAGATAGATAGATAGATAGATAGATAGATAGATAGATAGATAGATAGATGTGAATAAGATGAATAACTATAAGTGTGGTGTCCTATAATCGCTGTACCTGTGTGTTTGTACACCATAGAACTGGATGTTTGAGTGGGTAAAAAAAAAAAAGAGTATGGTGGTTATCACGAGTAGACACTCTACCCTTGAGTATATTAAATTACAAAGTATAACCTTAAATACATTTAGAATAAATCAGTATCACATCTATCATCACACAGCTAATGTACGTGTAATAAAAGTAGTCGTGATGTCAGTACTTGCCCAGCAAACCAGCCTTTTGCAGCGGCTTAAAACGTCTGAATTATCTTTAAATATACAAAAAAAGCGAAAAGACACTCAATTATTTTGTATAGGTTATCTGTTTAATTCAGAAAGTTCGTAAAAACACTTTAAAACGAGAGAAAAACTGTTAAAATCCTCGTTCGCCTTCTCAGCGTTTGGTAGCGAGTGACGTCATGATTCGAATCTGCGCGCGACCGGGGAAACGTAGGAACAATCCGCGCTCATCGGACGCTACGAACGCAAGAAAAACGCTCGATTTTAACGCCCGTGTGAACAAGGCCTAATAGTTAAATTTGACACAGTGAAACAACTAGTAATATTGTTAGTTGCAGATGCAGGGTCTCTGGTTTGAATCCTGAACTTAGATAACAGTATGTGCAGAATGTTCTCTAGTTAAGTCCAGTCAAATCAAGTAGGCTACCACATAAATTAACACCATCAATTAACAAACCTAACTACACTGTAAAAAATCCAACTAGATACATGTTGAATGAATTAATACTGTATTGTTGCCCCAACTTCTTACAGTGGTATTTGTTGAGACAACAGGTAACTTTGTGTTCTTGAACACTTTGTAGACCCAGACTAAATAAATGTAAAAAAAAAAAAAAAAAAGTTGAGGCAACAATTTACCTTTATTAAGATGCAATCACGTGATTTATAAGACCCCCTCCCCCCTCCCCCCTGTCGGACTGACGCTATCAAAATGCACTAAAGAGGCAAAGATGGCCGTGGACTCTTTATTATTTGATTACTTTATTATTTTGGTGAGTATTTATTGAGTACTTATTCACATTTTTATCAAATATGTTGTAGATAGCATACAGGTATTTTAGACAGTTAACATTATACATGTGAGGCAGGTGTGTTTACGCTCATCGTTATATCGAGGCACCCTGACGTTAGGTACACTGTACAGGAGTTAGCAAGCTAAATATTCAGCGCTCAGCTAACGAAACTTCGAGAAAACCCAGAAGTGTTTAACAGTTAAGAATTAGTGGCACTTCAGTACTCTGTAAGTTAAAGGATATAAAATGTCCGTGTTAGTTTGGCTTCAGAGTCGCTAATGCTCATATATGAGTGTTATTTCGGTTAACCTATCTGTTTGAAAACCGAATTCATTTAAAACATCACTTCAAACATGTATTCCTGAGAATGACAAATCTCTAACCCTAACCCAAATCTTTGCTAGTTTTTTAAAATGGTTATGTTGTAATGTAAAAAAATAAATAATAATAATCAGTAAATACTGATAAGCATCTGGGGTTCTCCAGGTATTTTATTGACCTTTAAGCAAAATAGAACATGTATTCTCCTGTTTTATGCAGATCACTGTTTTAACTAGTTTTGGAAGAATAAAGTTATTTTTAAGTAATGTCTGTGTGTTTTAATTGTTGGAGTATTGTTGGGCCAACCTGTGCCAAAACCGATCACTTTAACAAACTACATCAATGGGAGACATCTTATCTTTTTGAGTAGATAAAAAGTTAGGCTAAATCAACCATACACTCTAAAAAACGCTGGGTTGTTTTTTCTACCCAAGCGCTGGGTTGCCCCTGTTGGGTCATTTTTCTGGGTTATTTACAGAGAGTTGGTAGTTTTTGTGTAACCCAGCTGCTGGGTTGAAGTGTGATTGGCCCCTCCCCCAAAGTTCACCGGTGGATTCAGCGGCTGTCAGTCAAAACTTCGTGTCTCTCTTGAGCTCCCACACCGCTGGTGACGGTTCATTTAAGGGAAAATGACGTTAAAAACAAGGTCTGTATACACATGTTCACTCACCTAAGTCATATATGACTGAAAAAATATTACTATATGTAAGATTTATTACTGTTACCGTGTTAAGGTTACACTTAAACTTTCAGGCTGGTCTGAGGTATGATAATTTAGCTGACAATAGCTGCTATAGTTAGCCAAAGAACCCCACCTGTGTATGAAGGATGTCTGAGCTTTTTATCTTTCTCTGTAGAATGTTTGCAGGGTGACGAAACTGTAACTGTAGTATTAGCATGACGCTAGCATTTAGTTAACATTAGAACTTTATTAATCTCACTGTTTGAGACAATAAAATGCTGGGGTGTTACAAAACACTGACCCTCTCACAAATATACACACCTGCTAACCTCCCGTTTTTCACTAGCTAGTAATTTACTCCGCTGTCAAAATTCGCCCGCGTTTCTCCCGAGTTATAAAAACATATACCATATAACAATATTTTACATCTTTCCACCTTTGGCAAGTAGTATGCAAATATGACTGCTGCATGTAAGCTAACCAGGTAGCCCTCTCTAACCAAAGTTGCTTGTGAATTAACTATCAGTTAGCTGTACAGATAACTACTAGATGGAAGTATTAATATTTGGGTGATTGTAATGTGCCAGTATGACCCCAGATATGACAATGCATCTCCTCGGTAATTAGCTTAAAATCAACATAGACCACAAGATCAACTAGTCTGACTAATATACAGTGTATATATATATATATATATATATATATATATATATATATATATATATATATATATTTATTTATTTATTTTTTTTATCCCAAAAGCCATGCTTATTTTGCTTATTTTATTTTTGGTAGTAGCTGTCTCCATGTTTTTGTTTCATGTTACCTATACCCTAGCTTTGTCATTTTTTTATTTAGTATAAATCCTATTACACATTAAATTGATAGTCTTATTCAGTTTAATCTTTGTAATTCAACCAATTTTTAACTTTTTTTTCATTTCTTTCTAAGGTTGGCACCAGCATGGTGGAATACCTCCAGCAGGCTGAAGGGTCAAGGCCGTACCCTACATCCTGACGTTGGGAGATGATGACCAGCGCTGCTCTCAGGCATTCTTCATTCTGGTGGGACAGGCTCTGGAGCAATGCACACTACTTGGGGCGGTTGATGTGTGCTTCAAGGCATTTTATATTTTTTACATTAACTATTTAAAGTAGTGTGAACCTGTATAGGAATTTTTGTAATGTTGCTATGAAACTGTTCTTGTGCTTTTGAAAAATAAACGTTTTTTCTATGAACATTTAATAGGATGTTGTTTATTGCATATATGTATGGTTTGCAAAACTTTTAAGTTTTTTTTTTGTAATAAACCAGTATATTAAAGTAATTTAACTGTTTAATAGACGTGGGTAGTTTTTTTTTTCCTTTTTTACAGATTTACTGTAAAACATGAAAATAATAATAACCTATTTGTGAGGTAGAATTAACTCAACATTCCAGTTAAAATCTAAAAAACATCTGGGTAGAACATTTAACCAATTCATGTGGTAGAATTAACCCAGCATTATAGTTAAATATGACCCAGCATTTGGGTTGAATATTTAACCCATTTTGCTGGGTTAAAAAAATAACCCATTTTGCTGGGTTAAATTAACCCAGCATTTAGTTAGTCCAATAGTTACCCAGCAGCTGGGTTAAAAACAACCCAGATTGGGTTGTTTTTAACCCAGCATTTTTTAGGGTGTAGAAAAATATAATTAATTGAGCCCACAACCAATACTCCTTAAGCTGATCTAAATATTTGAATTACAAGTTTGAAGTACAACTTAAAGATTCAAGGTACACAATGTGTCAACTAAAAAGAAATGTGAAATATTTAGTTTGGCCAGCAAATTTCACACGCACACACGCACACACACTCTTCCCCTGTTCACGCTTCTCGGTAAACATCTAATCACCGTCCGTATGCAAATGAGTCAAGACGTAGCTTAACGTAGTGTCGTGTCGGAGTTCAGCGGTATGGAACGGAAAGACTGAAGAAGAAGCTGTAGCGTTTTTTCAGTTACAACAAGCACAGCGATGAATCCACGTCCGCTGACTTTGACAGATTGAAGACAAATGACCGTTGTCTGACAGAACTCTACGTAAAACCCCGCCCCACACACGCAAAGTTTTTCCAAAGGGAAATAGGAGACTGTTGTTGTAGAGTGAATTGGAGAAAAGAGAGCTGTTCATTTACTTAAAAAAAAATTTTTAAATTAAATCTATTAAAAAAAATAATATGATCTGTTCTATAGCCCATCTGTTTTAACTTAGTTTTTTTTATTATTATTCATAAGACAACCTTTCAGTTTTGTAAATATTCTAGTTATAGTGTCTTAAGTCTTACTTTAGGTTAAACATTTTTGAGAATTAGACCATCCAGCTAAGATAAATGTTATGTCGTTGATTGATAAAATCTGGATTAAGGATATTTTTTTTATTTTGTTTTATTTATTTAATTTTTATTTTCTAGTTTCCCCCCTGAGGGATTGCCACCTTATTGTGGTCAGGGGGTTTGCGTGCCTCAGTGACCTTAAGAGCTATACCAGCAGGAGCTTAGTCTTCAAGTGGGACACCAAAGTTGGACAGGTCTGAAGGGAGAGGCCTGACAAAGTGCAATCCACATCTCCAGGCTTTGGACGCATAACAACACAATTCAACATGGACAATACTGTTACAGCACAGGGGAAAAAACAGTGCTCGAACATGATGTGTACACATAATGGCCCCTTCACATTTCTGACTGCCCCTATGGTCTGGTCTAGAACCGGCCCTGCTTGTAACTAAACGTTTTTATGTTGAGGCGGCCTGTTTTTTTTGTTTTTTGTTTTTTACAGTGAAAGACACTTAATTATCTAACTACAAATTAACAAATAAATAAGGTGTAAGGTTATTGTAAATAAGGTGTGTATGAATGCTTGGTATACAGTTGATGGGGTGTGCCCACCTGCACCCAGGTAGTCTAATTTTTCGCACATTGTTGAGGCACATGGGAAATCTAAAACACTTTAAGATGCTCTGATATTAAAAAAAATATATTACGAGTATTGTGTTGTATTCCTTACATGACTAAGATGCATATTAAACTATTTAACATACTTAAAGGAAATATTGTATAGAGTGGTGTGTGGGGATGTCTATTACGTTTACCAAACATAGTCTTGCAATCAAAAGATCAAAGATTTATATAGTGTGTTTTATGCATCCCTACTAAATTAGAAATAAAATGTCAGTTTTTTTAAAGGTGTATTACACTGTATCAGTCACTTGTGGTTTAGCTTAGCAAGCCTCGAGTTACTTTCGCTTTCATCTCGCGGGTCAAACAGGGAAACAGCGCGCGGCTCCTGAGGACAGCTCGAGGCCTGGTTACTCACGCGGGGGTTTTAAATAAAAGCGCAGTTTATTTTCCCGCGAAAGTTTTAAACCTCTTGTCTGTTTTAACTGTTTTAAGTTTCTCGGCTTCGCTTTATATCAAGTTTCGCGGTTCTGCTTGGCGTCGCGGTGCGCGTTTTGTGTGTGTGTGTGTGTGTGTGTGTGTAGTTCTGCAGGGACTGTCGGTCATCTCTGGTGATTTCCACCCGGTGCTATATTTGTAGTTAAACTGACTTTTTTAGACTAAAGCAAAAATCATAATGTTTGAGGAATCTTCATCACAACCAGGGTGGCTGAGTGAAGAAGTCAAGACCGGGGTAAGTAGTTTACACTCTCAGACATAAAGTTACCAATCTGTCTGTTTCTCTGTCAATATGGTGGTAAAATCTTTTGCTCCTTTAGTACTTATTTTAGACCTGAAATATACCAATTTAATATATTTTTAAATAGTTATGCTACGTGGACAATCAGGACCATGGTTAAATGCATTTAACCGTCTTACTGTAGGTTAAGATACACCATCAGAGTACAGTCAGTACAATGCATGTACTTTTGTTCTTAATGATACCACACCAATGACATTTCTCCATTTTTCTTCATGCACTAAAAATATTATATATCACCTATCAGTATATTTACATTAAGAACAGATTTCCCACTCAGATAAAATACACTGATCAGCCATAACATTATGACCCTTTGCCTAATATTGAGGAGATCCTTCTTTACCACCATAACATATGGTATTCTATGCATATTTGCACACACCGTACAGTATATTTCAATTTGCACAGTATATTTCTATTTTGTACATCATATTTCTATTTTTATTTTTAGTTCTATTTTTTCCTAGCACATTTCTATTTTTATTTTTAGTTCTATTTTTCCTAGTTTAATTTAATTTTTTTATTTAATTTCTATCGTATTTCTTTTATTCATATTTATTTCTTATTTGTAAAATTTAATTCTCTTTTAGGGTCAATGGCAGTCGTATAAGCATTTCACTACATTTCGTACTGTGTATGTGACAAATAAAATTTGAATTTGAAATTTAACAGTGATGCACTGTGTGTTTTGACACTCTTACTCTATCACAACCAGCATTAACCTTTTCATCATTTTGATCTGCACTAAATCTTCTTCGATTGTGAGCTTTGGCCACCCTATTGACCCTGTTGAAAGTTCACCGTTTTTTTCTTCCTTGGATCACTTTTGGTATGTCCTGACATGGGAGTGTTGGCTGGCCCGAGTAGTCCGATCCAATAAAAGAGCTAAAAAAATGTATACTGGTTCCAACAGAAAGGTGTCAGAACAGACAAATGGTGGCAAAAGGGTGGACCTACTCAATTTTAGATGGGTGGTCATAATGTTATGGCTGATCAGTATATGTAAGTTGAACAAAAGCAAACAATGGTAAAAATGTTACAGGCATAATATCCATATGTAAAATCTACACAAGTTTATAAAGATTTTAAAGTTTGTAGCTTTTAAATCATTTAAATTGTGCTTCTGTAAACAAAGCACAGTGACCTAGTCAGGCTTAGGCTTTTACACATGTGTATTGCTCTTGTCTGAATGAATTTATTCACCATTCATTGTTTGTGACTGCACCGATGAGCCACAACACTAACACCACTGCCACTGTGGCAGATAAATTAAATAACATCATTTATTTTCATATTTATTACAAAACTTTTAACATGGATCATGGGTTCCCAAAGCTCATTTGCAGACCAAAGGCTAGTCTATCCGGTCCAACCTCGCAGAAAAGCCTTTGTAGTACAAATTGGCTACAAAACACGAAAGAGTGAAATCACAGGAAAACCCAATGCATCACACCCTGCCGAGCACAGGGCTTAACAGGCAAAAAGTTCAAGGTTGATGATCCGGCCTCCAAATTCCCAAGATATCAACCCAACTGAGCGTCCATGGAATGCACCTGACATACAGTTTATGTCAGATCCTGCAACCCAGAGCACCCAGAGGATCCCCTTTCCAATGCCAGACACCACATTCCAGTGCCAGACACCACAAAACACCCCCAGAGGTCATGCCCTTAAGGGTCTGGCAGCAAAAGGGAAACATACACAAAATCGGACATAATGTTATGACTGATGAGTGTTTAATGCACAGGGATAATTTCAGGGGTTCATCTACACCATTTTATTTTCAGACTACAATCATAGCGATTGCGTTTGCAGATGGAGTTGTTCTAGGCTCCGACTCACGTGTGTCTGCTGGGTAAGTGATTTATCTGAATATTATGTTAAACTGTTATTTCTGTGAATTTCACAAAGCCAGACCAATTTATACAACATTACATCAGCCCTTTATTAATGGTGATGAATGATGATTATCAACACAGATTTATCAACACAAATGATGTTAGTCAAAATCCCATGTATTATTTGTACTGTTATCCTGGGATAAACAATTTTTTCATATAGTTAATTTTTTTATAGGGAGACAGTGGTGAATCGAGTTATGAACAAACTCTCTAAACTACATGACAAGATCTACTGTGCTCTGTCAGGGTCAGCCGCTGATGCCCAGACCATTGCTGAGGTTGTCAACTACCAACTGGATGTACACAGGTAAGCATCATCTTCCTGGAACTGACACACACTCTGTGCTGTAGAAGTACTTAATACGAATAACACTGAAAAAAGTGAGCTGAGCTCCACTACAGTATTTGAGGATCTTCTTACATTAAACCCTTTTCCTGAAAGCATCTTTGAGGTGTCATAGGCCATCGGTTAATAAGATAACAAAGTTCACAACAAACATATAAGTTGTCCATGTAGCTGCTAACATTCGCAGATGTTTAATTACTGGGGCACGCAAACTTACACAGATTTTATTACCTGTAAATGTTACATCTATATTAGCTGCATTGTTCAAATGAATCCGTTTACCTACTATTTTGGTTTAGTTAACTTCTGACCAGGTGACATGGTGCCTTAATGGTTAGAACTGTCCCTTGCACCTCCTGGGTCTGGGTTGTCCCGCCTCTGTGTGCATGAAGTTTGCATGTTCTCCCCCTGTGCTTGGTGGGTTTCCTCTGGGTGCACCGGTTTCCTCCAAATGTCCAAGGACACGGGGGTTAGACTAATTGGCATTGCCAAATTGCCCGTAGTCCAGAGTGTACCCTGCCTTCTGCCCTATGTTCAGTAAGTGAGTGAGTAATTTCTGACTACAACACCATTTTAAACTCACGCTTTGTTCTACAATAAATACAGTTTATCATATATCTACCATGTTAGTGAACCATTTAGCAGAAAATAAGTTAGAGCTCTTTTTTGTTACCAAATGGCTGGTCATGGTATTATACAGTACAGTACATTGTTTTGCTGTGATAGATTACTCTTTAGTATATTTCAACATATTTATTTGTGTGACAGTATTGAGCTGGATGAAGACCCCTTGGTTCGCTCAGCTGCTACATTAGTGAAGAACATTTCCTACAAGTACAAAGAGGAACTATCTGCACATCTGATTGTTGCAGGTTGGGACAAGAGAAATGGTGGACAAGTGAGTGACAAACTACTGATCTGAATGGTGGAGTAATGCTGAAAATGTAAAATGTAAATCTATGTTTAGCATACACAAAATGTCATAATTGATTGCTGTGTGTTTATATCTATAGGTGTTTGTGACTTTGGATGGCCTACTTTCTCAGCAGCCGTTTGCTATTGGTGGCTCTGGTAGTTCATACATTTATGGGTTTGTTGATGCAGAATACCGGAAAGGCATGACAAGAAAAGAATCCCAGAAGTTTGTTTTAGATGGTATGTTTCATTACAAAACAAAAAAGAAGAAATATATCTTTTGAAGGATTTCTTACTCTTATGTAATTTCTGTTCTTTATTTGCAGCACTAACACTTGCAATGAGCAGAGATGGTTCTAGTGGTGGCGTAGCATACCTCGTTACCATTGATGAAAATGGAGCAGAAGAGAAGTGCATTCTGGGAAATGAGCTACCTACATTTTTTAATGATTGAAAAAGAGGGCACAGGCAAAACTATTTTACTGTTTTTTTTAACACTGCATTTATTGCTTTATTAGGCACAACTGTAATATCAGTTAACCCAAATTCATTCATTTCATAGACAATTTTGCATCATTCTTGAGTTCTTTACATTCAGTCACTTTTATGTCCAAATGAATGCTATTAAAGAAACATTATTGAATGGTAGACTGACCCCAGCAGTAACATTGCAGTTACCTAGCAGTGCTGTTAAACTTAGTTCACTTAGTCCACTTAGTCTAGATTTACTTAGTCCACTTGTGTCAGTGCCACAAACACTACCATTCTTTTACACTGCTGTTCTGAAACATTTCCATTTGTAAAATGTCTAGTCAGTCAGTAGCTGTATGTCCACAAAATTTGGTTTTATAATACCTTGACTAAATGACAATGCTTTCACGTTGATGGAAATATTCATTTGTTTTAATTTAAATTTCCCAAATAAATGCAGATCCACAAAGATATCATGCATTGATTTTATTACTTTTTGGCTTTGCCTTAGTTAACTGTCTTTTACTTTAGATACTATAGAACAAAATAAGACACATAAGGTTATATTGCTGCATTGCAATGCAGGAATGCCTGGTTATAATTTAAGCTTTGGTTGCTGTCTGGGTGAAGTGTAAAACATTTGACCCTGTTTTCATTTTGGGTTTCCAGGTTTTTGGAAAGCATGAACATGGGTGGATTGGCTATAATAAATTGTCCCTATAAGTTAAGGAGTGTGTGAATATATGTGTGCATTATCTACAATGGACTGATGCCACTACCTCTTATGTAGTATTTGTCCTTGTACGTGCCCAATAACCCTTACCTGGATTAAACACATACTGAGGAAGAGTGAACAATTGCATTGCTCCTTTTCCCCTGAGGTGGTGTGGTGATGGATATACAAGGTGGTATAAAAACGTTTCAAAATTAGGTCTGTTTACAAGAAAGTACTTTATTTATTAACATTCACACACTATCACTTTTAAAATAGTCCCTTTGCACAGCAATGCAGCACTCACAGTGTTTATGCCACTTCTGGAATATGTCCTGGAAGTCTTCTTTTTAGAAGCATGTCAAGCACCTTCTGCAAATCGATCTGGATCTCCACAATGGTTTTAAAACGATGACCTTTAAGCTGGATGTTAATATTCAGGAAAACGGTTCACAAGAGCCAAATCTGACGAGTAGGGTGGGTGTGGCAGTGAGATCATGTTTCCAGCGATAAACTCGAGGAGAGCTCTGTGGCAGTATCAATGGAGCATCCAGTTTAACTTGCTGTCCATGATGCATTCGTGGTAATGCACAAGGTCAGAATAGCACCAGTTGCACTGCTCCTGATGTACACAAGACATTTTTTGGCACACTGACTTATAAAGGTCGGTGCTCCCTTGTGCGCTCATCTGTTGGTGTGTTACAAACCTAGTCCTGAAACGTTCAAAGTGTATATTTAAAAAGTTACACTATGTAAAGTTACACCCTTCTATGTAAAATATACTAACATGCTGAAAAAATAAGTATCACAGGAGTGTCTAGGAAAGCCCTTTTTTCTGAGAGTGCGCACATTAGTATAATAGTTATTAGTATAATAATTAGCAATGTATGCACTTGCAGTTTTATCCATTAAAATAATGGAAATTCATCTAGTAGCTCCACTAACTAATACTGGACATACACAATATTAACATAAAACATTTACTAAACAAAATAAGCATATAAAAATACAAAGTCCACGTGGGGAAAAAATAACCAGTGTTCCAAATTACACACTATACAAAAATATGCTTGAAAATGTCTGTGCAAACTAATTAAATAATAAAATAAAAATAAATAATTGTAAAAAAAATTATCCTAAAGAATTATCCTTACAGTGACTCCCTAAAGTTATCGGATGTCCTGTGGTTTAAAATCGTACGTAATGTCTAAAACCTAATTTCAGTCATCAGTTGCTAGGCAGAATAGAATTGAACAGGTTTGGCTCAGGCTGCAAGCAGAAAGCGGAAGTTTATCGCCTCCCCGTGGTGAAAAGTTTAAATGATTTCGACATGAGGTGCATCACTCACAGACTGCGTATTGTATAAACAGTTCGTGTGTTAATTTTTTTAATTGAATTGAATGTAGCACGCGCGTTAGCCGAAAATGTGCGTGACCTACTGTATATTTAAGATAATATTAAATATATACGTTTTTATTATTTATCCTTGACTTTATATACATTTTTATCAGGGAAAACCCCCTTTAAAATTGAAAATGAAAGTAAACCATCGGTCAGACCTCGGTGTAGAGAAAGACCGGGGAATACCTTTATTTCCTCTGATCTAGCTGCGGGAGAACATGCTGGAATATTCAGTTTAGTCCGTTAAAAAAAACGAGCGTTTTGAGAGACACTTCAGCAGTTTCTACACAGGCTACAATATGGATAAGCGCCTAGTGGCTGCTCTTGCTGTGTTCACGGACTTGATGCTGGTCTGTGTGCTGGACCTGGCAGGCACACACCTGAGAGGTGAAGTGAGGAGCTGGGCCGGTGGAGCTGAGCTGCTCTGGCAGTGGACTGAAGCTGTGCTGCGATGCTCATTGCTCTTCTCTCTGCTCCACTGCAGTGATGTGACAGGGCCGGTGATGATGAAGATGATGAAGCGATGGATTCTGGCCCACTGCTTTATGTGTCCTGTGTATGAGACAGGTCGCTTAACTCTGTTTGGGAACTGGCCGCTGGAGAAGTTCTCTCTGTGGCTGCTCGGCAGTGTGGCAGCCGCTCTGGGATGCCTGTTTTGGGAGACGCTCTTACCAGAGTCTAACGGGGAAAGCAGCAGCAAAGAAAAGAAGCAGAAAGCTCGAGTGCTCTTCAAGAGAGTCATCATCCTCTACAAACCTGACTACCTTTATTTAATCGGGGCATCTGGCTTTCTAGCCCTAGCTGTCCTCTGTAAGTCATAAATGAATGTTATAGAAATAATGAATGTGGTCTGAATAAAGCAGGTGCTCAGGTGAGATGCTCTTGTGTTTTCAGGTGAGATGTTTATTCCACTGTACACAGGAAAGCTGATCGATATCCTGCAGACTAAATACAGCTGGGATCAATTTCTTTCCGCAATAATATTAATGACGTTTTTCTCTTTTGGAAGGTAAGCAGCTTAAACAACACTTTAATTTTATCTCATCATCTATACCGCTTTATCCTGTATACAGGGGGCCTGAAGCCTATCCCAGAAGAGTTAGGGCACGAGGTTGGGTAAACCCTAGCCTTTTTTAATCCATCACACACATTTATTCATACACTACGAGCAATTTGGGAATGCATGCATGTCTTTGGACTGGGGGAGAACCCGGAGGAAACCCACCAGTCACAGAGAGAACCTGCAAACCCCAAGCACACAGACCCAAGACAGGAGTCTAACCCGGACTCTGAAGGTGCAAGGCAAAAGTGATCAAAACTAAGCCACCGTGCCGCCAGCCTAAATAACACAACACTTTTATTTGATACATTTATGTGAACTGAACCATACAGTATTCCTTATACAGTATTCGTTAGCACACTGTGATAAGGCATGCTTTTTAACAGTTCTACATTTGAAACAATTGATAATAGAGTGAACATTATTTTATTAATATAGTTTTATTTCTTGTATCTTTAGTTCTTTCAACGCAGGCTGTCGAGGAGGCCTCTTCATGTGTGCGATTGGCAGCTTTGTGTGTAGAGTAAAGCATCAACTGTTTAGCTGTTTGCTTAAGCAGGAGATTGGCTTCTTTGAGACTACAAAGACAGGTAGTTTTTTATGCATTCTGTTCTCATCATCATAAACAAAGGTTCCTTAAAGCTAATATACTAATTTAAAAAACATTCTCATTGAGTTGTGTGTATTCATTGTGGATTATTACACTGATTTTGTGTTATTGATCTACAGGTGACATCACAAGCAGACTGTCCACAGACACCAATCTCATGGCCCGAGCTGTTGCCCTAAATGTAAACGTCCTTCTACGAACCCTTATTAAGACCCTGGGGATGCTGTACCTGATGTTTAGTCTTTCCTGGAAGCTCACCGTGTTGATGCTTTTGGAGACGCCTTTGACTGGACTACTACAGAACATCTATGACACACACTATCAGGTACAGACCAAACAATTTAATATAAACTGTTTCCTTGTGTGGACACAATTTTTTATTTGTCTGTTCCATGATTAAGGATCAAGTATTTAATCCAAGACAGCACTTTCCTTTGAATGAATATCCATAAAGCAAATATAGTCTAGACTATTTGTAAAAGATTTTTGACCTGCCAGTAAAGCACTTATTTTGGAAAACATCCTAAAACACTTAAAACAAACATCCTATATACTGTATACTGTTCTAAAGGTCCAACATATGAACAAGCAGAGATGTTTTTATCTGACTGCTACAGGGTCCTCGAGATGCTCCTAAGCTCAGGTTATTGTCAGTGTTGAGTTTTGTGTGTTTGCTGTCCAGTTCTCTTTTTTCTCCTACCTATTAGAAGCATGCAAGTTGGTTAGTTGACTGCTCTCAATTGCCTTTAGGTTTGAGTGTGTATGTGTACAGTTTAAAGCAGGTAAAATGCTAACAACAAATTGGTAAAATCATTATAATATGCCTCATTTAGAACTCAAAAAATTCCCTCCTATAGAGACTTTCAAAGAAGGTGCAGGACTCCATAGCAAGGGCAAATGATGCTGCTGGAGAGGCTGTGTCAGGAATCAGGACGGTAAAGAGCTTTAACGCAAAGCAGAGTGAGCAGGGTCGCTATGATGAGCGGCTGATGGACACGCATAATATAAAGACTCAGCGGGACACAGTCAGAGCACTGTACCTCCTATTGAGAAGGGTGAGTATGATATGAAGCACAACCATTTTCCCTCATTCCTTTCATCGTCAAAGCTAAATTTTCACACATTAGGGGAAGGTGGTAGACCCCAAATTATAATTATTCATTGTTCGTTTTATTTGCAGCTCACAGAGTTGGGAGTGAAGGTGGCTATGTTATACTATGGTCGCTTGTTTGTCACGTACGGACAGATGACCACGGGAAATCTTGTCTCCTTCATCCTTTACCAGACAAGTCTTGCGCAAAACATTAGGGTATGATTACAGTACATTTAAAACAGAAAGCTTAAACATAGTGATCTAAACCTTTAAAGATAAAGAGCTCCATGAATACAATATACCGTTTTATTATATATTGTTATTAATATATATTTTTCAGACATTGATTTACATATTTGGGGACATGCTGAACTCTGTGGGTGCTGCCGGAAAGGTGTTTGAGTACCTCGATCGCAAGCCTGAGGTGAGCAGTAATGGAATGCTGAAGCCACAGGACCTGAAGGGACACATCAGCTTCCAGAACGTCACCTTTTCTTATCCAACACGTCCTGACCGCAGTGTGCTAAAGGTTTTTGTCACAGTTTAAAAAGTTCACATGATAAGTATATCAATTACGTTAACAAACTCTGGATGAATGTTTTGTTGATTGCCAGAAGTAGTATTAAACAAATCTGTGTAGGTTTGGGGGAACTACAGTAGATTGTCTGTAGTTAGACTTAGGGGCATTTATTTTTCATGCTTTGCTGCTTGAAGATAGCATGATACCCTGGGCACAAGCATATTTTTCTGTATGTCTGTTTTTATGGCCTGATGTTGGAGCAGCACAAACGTGGGTGCAACATTAAAAATCCACAGGCTAATGGTAATTTCCAGGAAAATATAGACTAAACTGATCATCTTCTACTGTAAATGTGCTTAATTTAGAACTTCAGTTTGGAGCTAAAACCAGGTAAAATGACTGCCCTGGTGGGGATTTCTGGGGGTGGGAAAACAACTTGTGTCAGTCTGCTGCAGAGGTTTTACCAGCCTCAGCATGGACAGATCCTTCTTGATGGAGAGCCTCTGCAGAACTATCAGCACGAATACCTGCACCGCAAGGTAATGACAGACTTTTATAATAAAATCCACACTTAGTGTAAATCACAAACTCTGCTTTAATAATCATTATCTTTGGCAGCTTGTTGCAGTGGGCCAGGAACCTGTTCTCTTCTCCGGTACCGTACGGGACAATATTGCTTACGGACTGCCGGGGTGTTCACTCAAGAGGATAGAGGAGGCAGCACGCAAAGCCAACGCACATGAATTCATCTGCCAGTTAGAGAAAGGTTATGACACAGGTAAGATAATCCTGAAAAGAAGTTGTCATGGGCGGCATAGTGGGTTAGTGGTTAGCTCTGTTGCCTCGCATCACAAGGGTATATGGCATTTGCATGCTCTCTTCATAGTCAGTGGGTTTTCACCGGGTACTGTGGTTTCCTTCCAAAATCCAAAGACATGCAGGTAAAGCTACTGCTCATCCCTAACGTGCTCTTCGATAGATTGGCAACCCATCAAGGGTGCACCCTACCTCGTGCTCTAAGCGTCCTGGGATGTACATGAAAATTGAAATTTAAAAATAAGATTTTGAAACTTTGTTTCTCAGATGTAGGAGAACGAGGAAGTCTTCTCGGCAGCAGTCAGAAGCAGCGCATTGCCATTGCCAGAGCTCTAATCAGACAGCCACAAGTTATATTACTGGATGAGATCACAAGCTTTCTGGACCCCGAGAGTGAACAAGCGGTACATATGCACACTTTTACACACAAACAGAGAATGCACACAAAATAACATTGCAACATTAAACTTTAAAATGTTTACTCAGGTCCAACAAGCCCTGGCTAACTGCCCCGATCAGACCTTACTGGTGATTGCACACAGGCTGAAGACGATTGAGAAGGCGGATCAGATTATTGTGATTGACCAGGGGGAGATTGTGGAGGAAGGCAGTCATCAGGAACTCATGGAGAAAGAAGGATATTACTACAAACTGAAAGAAAAACTCTTTACTGAAAATAACAGTAACAACAATAATATCTGTTGATGTGAAAGAAAAGGAAATCTCTTGTACTGCAAAACTTTGACACCTTACACCTCATCAGCCTAGAATACAACCATAATAATACATCTGCACAATACACAATCTGCATCACATTTTCCATGTTAGACTACTGTTATTAGACTGTTTAAATTATTAAGTATTCGGTATTATAATTAAGTATGTCTGTATTATTGATTTATTTTTCCATTACTCTGCCAAACTATCTACTGTAAAAGAAAATATGTTGTTACAAAATATTAAAAGCTGTAAATAGTGAAGCAAAATAAAATATTTTTTGTAATTATTTATTGTAGTCATTTGACAACGTTTGATTAACATCTCAAGCGATTGTACAAAAATTAGTAATTTGGAATGGTTTATATTTAACATTAGAAACTACATCACACCGTACTTTACCCACACTGACCACATAAATAAAAAGATAAATAATTAGGCATATGTTACAAATTACAGTAGTAACATTTCTGCATTTATTGCATTCTATTTTGTCCTTGCTAGTTTTGGTCATATTTATGTCTGTTGATAAAACGTACATAAAAATTAAAGGTGAAAACAGCATTTAACATTCAAAAGACAATTTAAAACAATGCAATAAGGCTTGGTGAAAGCAAAATCCATGAAAATATACTGTAAATGCTTGAGTTACTTACATGTCAGCACATAAGTAACTTCTAAACACATTTTCAAAAACTTGACAGCTTGCTAAGCATAAACATCATGCATTGCTTCTGGTAATACAACCTCTATGAATAAAATACAGTCAAGAAAATAAAGAAAAAGGTTTATTACCGTTAATTACCGTTCAGTTTGTTGGTGCAGAATAATGCCGATAATCTTCGAGTTGAAAACAAAGGACTTCCTCGTGCGTTCTCTTCTAAATAAAAGCTATATAACTAAGTAATGACGTTTGCAGCAAGTTCACATATACTTGACTGAAAATGATCTTTTAAATTGCTGCTTCTAAAAGTTATGTTTAAGATAATAACAGAAAACAAATTACTTCAATAGAACAGTAATAAGATTTGATCAGCTTTGCACTTATACACTCCAATCAGATTTCCAAAAAATAACGAAATGTATTAGCAAATAAGACTAGACCACAATGCATTGCAAAATACAGAAGATAACCATATTAAATAAATACAGAAGTAGTATGCCATAGTATTATACAGTACGGTACATTGTTTCGCTGTGATAGATCATTCTTTAGTTTATTTGAACATATTTGTGTATTTGTGTGACAGTATTGAGCAGTATTGAGCTTAGTTCGCTCAGCTGCTTCATTAGTGAAGAACATTTCCTACAAGTACAAAGAGGAACAATCTGCACATCTGATTGTTGCAGGTTGGGACAGGAGAGATGGGGGACAAATGAGTGACAAACTACTGATTTGAATTGTGCAGTTATGGTGAAAATGTAAAATGTAACTCTATGTTTAGCATGTTTGTTTATGTCTATAGGTGTATGTAACTTTGGATGGCCTACTTTTTCAGCTGTTTGCTATTGGTTGCTCTGGTAGTTTATACATCTATAGGTTTGCTTTTGTCTACCCAAATTCAGCTGTATAATACTATATACAAATACCAAATGGACAAATGTTTTAATTTAAGTTTCACAAATAAATGCAGTTTCACAAACATCTCATGTATTTATTTTGTTTATTTTTTTGCTCTGTCTTAGTTAACTGTTTTAAATTTTAGATGCTACAGAACAAAATAGTGAAACATATAAAGTTATATTGCTGCATTGCAATGCAAGAATGCCTGGTTATAACTTAAGCTTGGGTTACTGTCTGAGTAAAGTGGAAAACATTTGATCCTAGGTTTCCTTCTGTTTTTTTGGTTTCTTCTGAAAAACAGGCCCATGGATGGATTGGCTATGATGAATTATCCCTATGAGTTAAGGAGTGTGTGAGAATGTGTGTGTATTACCTACAATTGGCTGATGCCACTGCCATGAATAAAGCATATACAATGCTGAAGAAGTAAACAATTGTATTGGTTCTTTTTCCTTGAGGTGATGTGGTGATGGATATACAATGTGGTATTAAAAGTTTCAAGATAAGGTCTTTTAACAAGAAAGTGCTCATGCCACTTTTGGAATATGTCCTGAAAGTCTTTTTTTTTTTCTAAGCATGTCGAGCACCTTCTACGATTTACTCTGGATCTCCACAATGGTGTCAAAACGGCAATCTTCGAGCTGGATGTTCATCTTCAGAAAAAAGGGCAAGTCCGCAGGAGTCATATCTGGTAAGTAGGGTGAGTGCGGAAATGAGATCATGTTTTCAGTGAGAAACTCATATGTGAGGAGACTTCTTTGACAGAAGCATCCAGCTGAACTTGCGGTCCATGATGAAATCGGACGTAGTAGGAATAGCACCAGTTGCACAGCTTCTGATGTCTCGCAGGACGATGTCTTTTGGCACACTGACTTATGAAGGTCAGTGCTCTCTTTGCCTGTGCCTTGTGCAGCCATCTGTTAGCGTGTTACAAAACTAGTCTCAAAACCTTTTGATACCACCTCGTAATGTATATTTAAAAAGTTACACTATGTGCACCCTTCTATGTAAAATATACTAAGGCAATGAAAAAATATGTATCACAGCAATGACAAGAAAAGCTCTTTTTTCTAAGAGTCCACACGTTAGATGAAAAAATAATAAATAGCAATGTATGCATTTGTACAGTTCAAATTATGGAAATTCTTCTAGTTGCTCCACTAATAAATACTGAACATACTGTACAGAATAGTAACATAAAAAATCTACTAAATAAAATGATGTATAGATATACAATATCTACAGAGGGGGAAAAAAATCAGTGTTCCAAATTACACAAACACAAAATATACAAAAATATGCTTGGATGTGTGTGTGCTTACTAAGTGAATTATCTGTGTGAACTATTCTTTCAGTGATCCTCTGAAAGTTATTGGATGTCCTTTAGCTCATGTGCTTAGGGTTTAAAAGTGTGCGTAATGCGGAAAACCTGATTTCAGTCATCAGTTGCTAGGCAGAACAGAAATGATCAGGTTTGGCTCAGGCTGCAAGCAGAAAGCCGAAGTTTATCGCCTCCCCGTGGTGAAAAGTTGAAATGATTTCGATATGAGGTGCATCACTCACAGACATGAACAGTTCACGTGTTTTTATTTTTTGAATTGTATTGAATGTAGCACGCGCGTTAACCGAAAATGTGCGTGACCTACTGTATATTTAAGATAGTAATAAATATAAACTTTTTTTTTTATTTATCCTTGACTTTATATACATTTTTATCATGGAAAAAAATCCTCCTTAAAATTGAAAATGAAAGTAAACCATCGGTCAGACCTCGGTGTAGAGAAAGACCGGGGAATACCTTTATTTTCTCTGATCTAGCTGCGGGAGAACATGCTGGAACATTCAGTTTAGTCCGTTAAAAAAACGAGCGCTTTGAGAGACACTTCAGCAGTTTCTACACAGGCTACAATATGGATAAGCGCCTAGTGGCTGCTCTTGCTGTGTTCACGGACTTGGTGCTGGTCTGTGTGCTGGACCTGGCAGGCACACACCTGAGAGGTGAAGTGAGGAGCTGGGCCGGTGGAGCTGAGCTGCTCTGGCAGTGGACTGAAGCTGTGCTGCGATGCTCATTGCTCTTCTCTCTGCTCCACTGCAGTGATGTGACAGGGCCGGTGATGATGAAGATGATGAAGCGATGGATTCTGGCCCACTGCTTTATGTGTCCTGTGTATGAGACAGGTCGCTTAACTCTGTTTGGGAACTGGCCGCTGGAGAAGTTCTCTCTGTGGCTGCTCGGCAGTGTGGCAGCCGCTCTGGGATGCCTGTTTTGGGAGACGCTCTTACCAGAGTCTAACGGGGAAAGCAGCAGCAAAGAGAAGAAGCAGAAAGCTCGAGTGCTCCTCAAGAGAGTCATCATCCTCTACAAACCTGACTACCATTATTTAATCGGGGCATCTGGCTTTCTAGCTCTAGCTGTCCTCTGTAAGTCATAAATGAATGATGTAGAAATAATGAATGTGGTCTGAATGAAGCAGGTGCTCAGGTGAGATGCTCTTGTGTTTTCAGGTGAGATGTTTATTCCGCTGTACACAGGAAAGCTGATCGATATCCTGCAGACTAAATACAGCTGGGATCAATTTCTTTCCGCAATAATATTAATGACATTTTTCTCTTTTGGAAGGTCAGTAGCCTAAATAACTCTCTCATCTCATCTCATCTTATCGTCTATACCGCTTCATCCTGTATACATGGTCACAGGGGGCCTGGAGCCTATTCCAGGAGACTTAGGGCACGAGGCAGGGTATACTCTGGACGGAGTGCCAATCCATTAGAGGGCAAACACACTCACATACTCATTTACACACTATAGGCAATTAGCCTAATCTGCATGTCTTTGGACTATGGGGGGAAACTGGAGCACCTGGAGGAAACCCACCAAGCATAAGTAGAACATGCAAACATGTAAAAGCCACCGTGCCACCAGCCTAAATAACACAACAGTATACATAAGCACACTGTAAAAAGAGGACATGTGTTAACAGTGTCACATTCTAAACAATCATTAATTGAGTAACATTATTTTACTAATATAGTTTAATATCTTTTATTTTAAGTTCTTTCAGCGCAGGATGCCGAGGAGGCCTCTTCACGTGTGCTATCGGCAGCTTTGTTTGTAGAGTGAAGCATCAACTGTTTAGCTGTTTGCTTAAGCAAGAGATTGGCTTCTTTGAGACTACAAAGACAGGTAGTTTTTTATGCTTTTCTATCTCATCATCATTAAAGCTAATATACTAATGAATAAACCTTCTCATTGAGTTAATTATGTTCATCTGCTTCTGCTACTTGCACTGTAACACTTTTGTGTTATTGATCTACAGGTGACATCACAAGCAGACTGTCTTCAGACACTAATCTCATGGGTGAAGCTGTAGCCCTAAATGTAAACATCCTTCTGCGAACCCTTATTAAGACCCTGGGGATGCTGTACTTGATGTTTAGTATTTCCTGGAAGCTTACTGTATTGATGCTTTTGGAGACGCCTTTGACTGGACTACTACAGAACATCTATGACACACATTACCAGGTTCCTAACCAAATATTTTAAGATTTTATTTTCCTTTTGTGGATCCATCTTTTGATTGGTATGCTTTATTTACCTATTTAATGTACACCAGTGTGATACATGCCACTAAGTGAATTTTCTCAACAAAACAAAAAATAGCCTAGAGGCTTTTTAAAAGGATTTTTGGCTTTCCAGTAAAGTACTCATTCCTGTAAAGATCCCATAACATTTGTATGTACCATTCTAAAAGTCCAACACATGAACAGGCAGAGGTCTTTCCATCTGAAAGCTCCAGGTCCCCGAATTGTTCCTGAGCTCAGGTTACTGTCAGTGTTAAGCTTTGTTTGTTCTCTGTGCTCTCCAGTTCTCTGAGTTTGTCCCACCCCTTAAAATCATGCAAGTAGGTCAATTGGCTGCTTTCAATTGCCTCTAGGTTTAAATGCTTGTGTGCACAGTTCGTAGCAGGTAAAAATGCTCACAATAAATTGGTAAAATCATTATAATGTGCATTATTTCTGTCGTCCTATAGAAACTTTCACAGAAGGTGCAGGACTCCATAGCAAGAGCAAATGATGCTGCTGGAGAGGCTGTGTCAGGAATCAGGACGGTTAAAAGCTTTAACGCAAAGCAGAGTGAGAAGTGTCGCTATGATGAGCGGCTGATGGCAACACATAATATAAAGACTCAGCGAGACTCAGTCAGAGCACTGTACCTCCTCTTAAGAAGGGTAAGTATGATATGAAGCACAACCATTTTTCCTTCATTCCGTTTATCTTCAAAGCTAAATTTTCACATTTCATGGAAAGTTTGTAGAATCCAAACTATTCTTCATTGTTTCATTTGCAGCTCACAGAGTTGGGAGTGACTGTGGCTATGTTATACTATGGTCGGCTGTTTGTGATGTATGGACAGATGACCACGGGAAATCTTGTCTCATTCATTCTTTACCAGACAGAGCTTGCAGAAAACATTAGGGTCTGATTACATTTGAAACAGAAGTGTTTAAAAATAGTGACCTAAACCTTTATAGATAAAGAACTCCACAAATACAATACATCTTTTCCCTTTCAGACATTGATTTACATATTTGGAGACATGCTAAACTCTGTGGGTGCTGCTGGAAAGGTGTTTGAGTACCTGGACCGTAAGCCTGAAGTGAGCACAGATGGAACACTGGAGCCAGAGGAACTAAAGGGACACATCAGCCTCCAGAACATCACCTTCTCTTATCCAACACGTCCTGACCTTAATGTGCTTGAGGTGCTTATTACAATTTCAATTCAATTCAATTCAATTTTATTTGTATAGCGCTTTTAACAATTGGCATTGTCCCAAAGCAGCTTTACACAATCAAAAGAATTATTTAAGTTTGTATGGATTTTGAATGTGTATGAATCAAAATGGTCAGATAGTCCTTGATGAGCAAGCCGAGGGCGACAGTGGCAAGGAAAAACTCCATGAGATGGTAGTAGGAAGAAACCTAGACTCAACAGGGAACCCATCCTCATCTGGGTGAAACAAAGAGCAGGAATTGATCTGAATTCATACTGTGTGTTAGTTGGCAGGCAGTTCAGCATAACAGTTGATGTTAATTGATGTTAATATGGAGTCCAGTTAGTTATTAAAAACTCAGGTAGACTTGTATGAACTATCGAACTGTCAAGTCCTCAGAGAAACAGCTGCCAACACCAGTCGAGGCCAGAACCGTCTTCTAGGTAGAGAGAACCATCCCCATACACGAGACGCATCCCAAAGAGACACACATGGCTCATCCATGCGACGAGATCTCCAACCAGAAGCGGGACACCAGGATGGGTCAGACAGGTCCGGAGGCATATATTTTACTCAGGTGCTATCCATTTCTTAAGTTCATCCTTGAGATGGTTCAACACCTTCATTTGAGTCCAGCTGTGTTTGATTATACTGATTGGACTTGATTAGGAAAGCCACACCAGTCTATATAAGACCTTACAGCTCACAATGCATGTCAGAGCGAATGAGAATCATGAGGTCAAAGGAACTGCCTCAGGAGCTCAGAGACAGAATTGTGGCAAGGTACAGATCTCGCCAAAGTTACAAAAAAAAAATCCTGCTGCACTTAAGGTTCCTAAGAGCACAGTGGCCTACATAATCCTTAAATGGAAGACATTTGGGACGACCAGAACCCTTTCTAGAGCTGGCCGTCTGGCCAAACTGAGCTATTGGGGGAGAAGAGCCTTGGTGAGAGGGGTAAAGAAGAACCCAAAGATCACTGTGGCTGAGCTCCAGAGATGCAGTCTGGAGATGGGAGAAAGTTGTAGAAAGTCAACCATCACTGCAGCCCTCCACCAGTCGGTGCTTTATGGCAAAGTGGCCCAACGGAAGCCTCTCCTTAGTGCAAGACACATTAAAAACAATGGCCTGAATGGCCTTAATTTTAAGCGGTATGTGTCAGGCACTGCTCATCACCTGTCTAATACAGTTCCAACAGTGAAGCATGGTGGTGGCAGCATCATGCTGTGGGGGTGTTTTTCAGCTGCAGGGACATGATGACTGGTTGTAATCAGGGTAAAGAGCCCTGCCCTGCCCCAGCCAGAGCCCTGACTTAAACCCAATTGAGCATATCTGGAGAGACCTAAAAATGGCTGTCCACCAACGTTTACCATCCAACCTGACAGAACTGCAGAGGATCTGCAAGGAGGAATGGCAGAGGATCCCCAAATCCAGGTGTAAAAAACATGTTGCATCTTTCCCAAAAAGACTCATGGCTGTATTAGATCAGAAGGGTGTTTCTACTAAATACTGAGCAAAGGGTCTGAATACTTAGGCCCATGTTATATTTCAGTCAAAAATGTCAACAGTTCTGTGTTTTTCTGTCAATATGGGGTGCTGTGTATATATATATATATATATATATATATATATATATATATATATTCATATAAAATTTATAAGCTTCTATTGTAAATGTGCTTGATTCAGGACTTCAGTTTGGAGCTGAAACCCGGTAAAATGACTGCCCTGGTGGGGATTTCCGGTGGTGGGAAAACAACTTGTGTCAGTCTGCTGCAGAGGTTTTACCAGCCTCAGCATGGACAGATCCTACTTGACGGACGGCCTCTGCAGAACTACGAGCACAAATACCTGCACAGCAAGGTAATGACAGACTTTTATAATAATACTTTTATAATGATATTATTTTATAATAATAATTTTTATAATGTGATTTAAACTCAGTGTAAATCACAAACTCTGCTTTGATAATTATTATCTTTGGTAGCTTGTTGCAGTGGGACAGGAACCTGTTCTCTTCTCCGGTACCGTACGGGACAATATTGCTTACGGACTGCCGGAGTGTTCACTCAAGAGGATAGAGGAGGCAGCACGCAAAGCCAACGCACATGAATTCATCTGCCAGTTAGAGAAAGGTTATGACACAGGTAAGATAATCCTGAAAAGAGTTGTCATGGGCGGCATAGTGGGTTAGTGGTTAGCTCTGTTGCCTCGCATCACAAGGGTACATGGCGTTTGCGTGTTCTCCTCATAGTCAGTGGGTTTTCACCGGGTACTGTGGTTTCCTTCCAAAAACCAAAGACATGCTGGTAAAGCTACTGCCCATCCCTAACGTGCTCTTCGATAGATTGGCACCCCATCAAGGGTGCACCCTACCTCGTGCCCTAAGCATCCTGGGATGTACATGGAAATTGAAATGTTAAAATAAGATTTTGAAACTTTGTTTCTCAGATGTAGGAGAACGAGGAAGTCTTCTCGGCAGCAGTCAGAAGCAGCGCATTGCCATTGCCAGAGCTATAATCAGACAGCCACAAGTTATATTACTGGATGAGATCACAAGCTTTCTGGACCCCAAGAGTGAACAAGCGGTACATATGCACACTTTTACACACAAACAGAGAATGCACACAAAATAACATTGCAACATTAAGCTTTAAAATGTTTACTCAGGTCCAACAAGCCCTGGCTAACTGCCCCGATCAGACCTTACTGGTGATTGCACACAGGCTGAAGACGATTGAGAAGGCGGATCAGATTATTGTGATTGACCAGGGGGAGATTGTGGAGGAAGGCAGTCATCAGGAACTCATGGAGAAAGAAGGATATTACTACAAACTGAAAGAAAAACTCTTTACTGAAAATAACAGTAACAACAATAATATCTGTTGATGTGAAAGAAAAGGAAATCTCTTGAACTGCAAAACTTTGACAGCTGACACCTCACCAGCCTAGAATAATAATAATAATAATAATAATAATAATAATACATCTGCACAATACACAATCAGCATCACATTATTAATGGTAGTCTACTGTTATTAGACAGTTTAAATTATTAAGTATAAGGTATTATAATTAAGTATGTCTATCATTTAATTGTTCTGTAAATAGAAAATCTGCTGTTACAAAATATTAAAAGCTGTAAATAATAAAGCAAAATAAAATATGGATTTTTAAAATGATTTATTTTAGTGATTTGACAACATTTGATTAACACCTTAAGAGATTTTACAATTTTTTATAATTTGTGATCATTCATATTTAATATTCAAAACTACATCACACTGCACTTTGTACTTTTTACTACATGAATAAAAAGATAAATAATTAGGCATGTGTTATAGTACTTATGGCAATAGTAACATTTCTGCGTTTATTGAGTTCTGTTTTGTCTCCTGCTAGTTTCAGTCATATTTATGTCAGTTGATAAAATTCCATAAATATCCACAAACACAAACTTTTCTGTCCCTGGTTGTGTCTGGTATTTCATGTTTAATTTCAGAGGTAACATTCCAAATTAAAGGTGAAAACAGCAATGAATAAATCAGCTTAGTCAGCAAAGAGTTATTACTATCTGTTATGTCTTGTGGTTTTATAATGACAATAGTCTGGGATACAAGCCAACTCTGGTATCTCATGTGACTTCTTAGAAGTATCCAGGCTGCCAAACCTGCTTGTCATGGCATTTGGCAGCGTTGGTGTCATGGTGGCCATTTTGTTATACAACCAAATTATCTTCAACAAAAACAAAATGGTTGAGACACAGACCTGAAAAAGGATGGTGTAGAGTGCCAAGGTCAAGCTTGGGGGAAAATCCCTACATTTTTTTTTAAATCTGACAACGTTTAGTCACATCACATTTTTTGCTTTATGTTGTTAACTTATTGAGAACTGCTGTTTGGAGTGACACCAATGACACTCTTCCTAAGCCAGAACTAGTACAAAAAAATGGTTTAATAAAAACAGTTTAAGGATCAGTTTTGGCAGGAGAGTTTTGGTGCTTGTCAGTCAATCTCTGATCATGTAGTTCTTTTCTGCCATCTTGTGGTTGATTTAGGTTGTACACAAGCACGTGATCATAAAACATACATTCTCAGGTGAGTTTGGAGCAAAACGGTAGCTTCTAGTTAACACCGTGTTCTCTGGTTTCCTCACACAGTCCAAAAGCGTAATGTGTGATTGTGTGGGTTTGTGCCCTGCAATGTGTTGTCACTATTTTCAAGGTGTACCCAAAGTTCCCTGGGCTCAAGGCTCCCCAAAGGCCTACAAAGGATAAGTGGTATAGATGATGAATAAAGCGGATCGAGGGTTGGAATTGATTGTTAATCATAAGTGATGAAGAGAAAGTGCACATATGAAAAGATATAGATTGATGTAATAAAGTTAAACCACATTCAGTAAGCCCTCATGCCCTATATATGGGAACATCATTATCCTGGAGGGCACTAGAACTATAGGCATAGAAATGTTTTGTTTTGAATCAATTGTGATCTTTCATTCAGTATGTTTTTTTTCCTTGGATGGTTAATGCAGATAACATTGATTATTTAAGCAATTTACAGCTCTGAGAGTCTACTCTCGGTTAGAGCCCTGGGTTTCATAGAAGACCTCATTGGTTGTTGAAAAGGATAAACCAAGCCGAGAGAGCTGTCTGTTAAAAGGCTGAGAAAAAAATGAGAAAAATCAACCAAAGTCACTGAACAAGCATTGAACTTATCCAAGACATTACTTCTGGATTGCCAGTAAGAAGAAAGAGACCATTGGTGTACCAAACAGGTGAGGCACGGAAGGCAACACCAATTGATGAAAGAAACATTGTGAGGACTGTAAAGATATTACCAACAACCAAACAACAACCTCGAGACAAGATGATCTATTAAAGTTCTGAAACTAAGATGATCATTTACCAATGTGTTGAAAATGCAATCGTGTAGAGGAAGAAAGCATCTGCTCATGATCTAAAACATACAAGCTCATCGAACACACATGGTGGAGTTTAAGTAATGGCAATCTCCTTGCTTTTGGAAGGTCATGGCTAATCCTTACTAATCATGTAATGCACAATCATGTAGCACCATAATGAATTTAGAAGCCAAAAAAAACATTTTGTCCCCTAGTTTACACAGAAATGCATGCAATCTAATCATCATGTAGGAAGACAACAACGCAAAAAACACTGCCAACAAATTAAAGGTCTTCTTCAGGAAAAGTGGTAGGTTTTGACTGGCCAAGTCAGTCACCAGACCTCAATTTAACTGAGCATAAAGAAGAGCCTGAAAGGAGAAACCGTCAAAATAAACACCATCTGAAAAAAAAAGCTGTGGTACAAGCCTGGAAAAGCATAACAAAAAAGACTGTTCTGTATTTTTATACAGTACTTTTGTTCACCTCAAAATTGGGTGGTCTGATATTCTAAGTTGTTTAACAGATCCAGCTGTTAAAGATCAAGAAATGATCCATCGTCTCAAATACGTCAAATTTTTCAAACTCAAAAAAAGAAAGTGTCTATCATGAATGGCAAAAACAAAAGAATTGGCCATGGAGGGAAAAAAATTAAGAAGCATCACCATGGCAACATCAGATAAATAGAAGGACAGACTTTTATCTTTATAACTACTTTAACCTCTTTCATATCCGTTTAGGACTTTCATTTCCTCTCCTCTCAGTAACATTCGCCATCCCTGAGCCACTAGCTTTTTGAAGTCAAAACCCTAAATGTCTACAGTTATGCGCTTGGAATGTTTTTTTTTGTCTCACAAAATACTGGATATGGTGCTGGCAGTGCCAGGGTGGAGCTCACACTCTTTTAAAACAACAAGCAGAGTTCAGTCATGGGGCACCTGCTCTGATTCCCTACCCCATTCTCTCTCTCTCTCTTTTTGCCTTCTTTCTTTCTTTCTTTCTTTCTTTCTTTCTTTCTTTCTTTCTCTTGCTTCTGCATATTTACATTTTCTAAAATCTCAGCAAAAAAAAAAAAAAAAAAAAAACAGATAGCAGAGTATATTTATGTTAGGTTAAGGGATGTGAATACTGTGTAGGAATGCACCAGAAAAGGCACTTGGTAAGATTTTAATGCAGACCAGAAAAATAAACACAGCTCTGCATGGGCTGCTCAAAGCCCAGACTAATGATGATTTTATGAATGAAGGTATTCATGCCTGGCCACGCCTCTTACCATTGCACAGAGTCACACCCCACCCCTCTGGAATGCATTGGCCTGAAGCCTGAACATAATTGGCCAGATATATGGAGGTGGGCGGAGCTTGAGCGAGCCACGCAAGGTTGGCATAAATAGTCTCAGCTAGAGCACACGACTGATCCGAGATTTACACAGACTAATGTAAAGGATTACCAGGACGCTTGTGTTTGACTTTTTTGTTTTGCTTTTTCTTTTGTCTTGCATTTTTTGGCTATTTATACACTCCGGGGACAACATTTCATACTTGGATCATTACTGTCACAAAGTCTGCAGAAGAAATGAAGAAATTGATCTATGTGGCTCTTTTAACATTTGCATTACCTTGCATGGTAAGTCAGTTATGCTTAACTTTTTTTTTCACAAATCTTTGTTTTGTTAGTCTTTATTTTGCATGTACAAGGAAAGAGGACACCCAAACCTGTGTTTCATTCTGTGCCATCTAACACAGTTAAGTGCAACTGATTATGATTTATTTTTTTAGATAGTTGATTATAGATAAAAATAGCTGCGCTACAGTATATGAAGTTTCCGGTCTAGTCCTTTAATCATTTTTGCTATCCTGCTTGTTTTCAAGTCTCCAACCCATGCTCGTTGAAAGCTGAAAGCTAGTTCTTGATTCTTGAAGCCACAAAAATCTAGATTTTTTTGTAAAGTGTAATATTTATTTACATAATTAAGGTTTTCCTTTTGTATTTAAACTATTTTAAACTATCACTTTTACACTAGCAATATTGTTTTCACATTCCACGTTCTATCAATGATCTGATCCCAACCCCCAGGTTGATGGCAGCTGCCCAGCTGTGTGTGAATGCCCTGCCGTGCCCCCGATGTGCCCCGCTGGCGTCAGTCTGGTGTCTAATGGTTGCGGGTGCTGTAAAGTCTGTGCTGCGCAACTCAACCAGGACTGCAATACTCACAAACCCTGTGACCACCATAAGGGTTTGGAATGTAACTATGGCAATGATGTGATGATGGGAACAGGAATATGTCGAGGTGAGTGAAAATTTACACGTACAGGTCTGTTGTAGTAACTGAGATGTGTGATGCTCGGAAGCTTTTTTTAGAGCTGGAATATTTTTATGTGCTTTGGTCAGGCACCCTTTCGTACAAGGGTAAACTAGGACAAATTACAGCTGTGGTTATTTTTACCAGCATACCCATGGCCAAATAGACAACTAAACTGCATATCTTTCATTATTGTCATGGTATTCTTGTAGCCCTGATTTCCTGATAGTTGAAGAAATGGTTTCCAAATAAATAAAAAAAAGCACAGCAACAGAGCCTAGACGGACACTTAAGATATTTGGAAGCTGTTGATGATCTTTTTTTATCGAGTCCCACCAGAGATGGACAGAAATGGAACTGCATTCTGGACAAGTTGGTGATTCCAGTCTACTCTATGAATAGGCACCTTTTGATCTCAGAACGGATATTATATCTCTCTCTCCACCTCTTGTCACCCTCACCCAGCTTTTCCATGACATTTGACCTTTTACTCACCCCGACCCCTGTTTTGGGCTTGTTTTTTGTCATGCCAGTTGTTTTGAAGTGACTGTGACTAATACTGCTGTCATGTTTATCTGTTGTTGGGAAAATATACAAGGCAAATCCTGTCATTTGAAGCTTGGTGGAAAGATATTTGCCACATTTCAGGATATAAAATTGCTTATTGTACAAAAAGCTGAATTAACATTATCAGAAACAAACATGTATCCTTGTATGTGTCACAAGTTTGAAAGAGTTGGCCATCTGGAAGACATGCTGTTATTTTGAGAGGATTGTTGCCTTTGCATAAACAGATGCAGTTCCTGAACAGGAAGTTTCTATTTAAATGCTCAGTTTACACTTTATAGTGCTAACAGAAAGTTCCCTGATGATGCAAGTTAGTAGAATTACTGTTGAATTAAATAATTAATTAATTTTAAAGTTGATTATTTTACAGTAAAAGCCTTTACTGAATGGTAATTCTGCTTATACAGCAGAAATTTGCCAATTATTATACTCTTATAGATTAAAGAACATCATGTCATACCTATTTGTTGATTATGTTTAAAGCTGTCTCTGCAAAATGCATTGACTCTCTTTAGCTCTTATACATAAGCAATAAACATCTGGGTCTCAATTCACAAAGCTTCTTAAGCCTAAAAGTTGCTCCTATTGATGAAATTCTAAGAAAATGCTTCTTTCTTAGAATTTCCCCTTAAATTTAGGACTAAATTTTAGTAAAAATAAAAATGATTCACAAAACATCTTAGCCCTAAAAAAAAACAGCTCCTAAGGTTAAATTAAGAGTAAAGAAGAGGACTTTTAAGAGGCTCAAGAGTTTCTATAGCAGGGGACAAAATGGTGGAAAGAATAAATATTCTCTCAACACTGAACGTAAAAGTAAAGACTGATCTTCTGTCCAATTTGGTTTTCTTATTCTTTTACTTCCTTCCATCTCTTTCGGATTGTTGGCTACGTACCATCCAAATGTGCAACTTAAACAGGCTCTCCTGCAATCATGTAAATTGGTAAACAGTGAGCCATTTTGCTTCTATAAAAATAAAATCAGTATAGTAAATAAATGTAAAAACCTAAATATAGTAATTACTGTGTGGAAATTGGTTGTTTCAAAAGTATTTCAACATTTTCAAAATTTGGCTTTTTTAATTAAGATATTTCTTTAAGATATTTAGCCTTTAACAGAAACTTTGCATAAGGAATTGTGTACGCAATGTGTACGTCATACAGACCTTATGTACAGTGAGGTCAATAAGTATTTGATAACCCTTAAGTTCTCTTACTTAGAAATCATGGAGGGGTCTACAATTTTCAGCATACTGTAGGTGCATTTCCACTGTGAGAGACAGAATCTAAAAAGAAAAATCCGGAAATCACATTGTATGATTTTTTAACAATGTTTTTGTGAATTACTGTGTCAAATAAGTATTTGATCACTTAAGTTAAAAAATTTAAATATTTGGTACAGAAGCCTTTGTTAACAATTACAGAGGTCAAACGGTTCCTGTAATTCTTCACCAGGTTTTCACACACTGCAGGAGGGAATTTTGGGCCACTCCTCCATACAGACCTTCTCTAGATCTGTCAGGTTTCGGGGCTGTCGCTGAGCAACATGGAGTTTAGCTCCCTCCAAAGATTTTTTTATTGGATTTAGGTCTAGAAATTGGCTAGGCCACTCCAAACTCTTGCTATGCTTCTTAAGGAGCCACTCCTTGGTTTTCCTGGCTGTGTGCTTTGGGTGATTGTCATGTTGAAAGACCCAGCCACGATCCATCTTTAATGCTCTGACTAATGGGAGGGAGGTTCTTGCCCAATATGTCACAATACATGGCCCCGTTCATCCTCTCCTTAATACAGTGCAGTCGTCCTGTCCCCTGTGCAGAAAAACACCCCCAGAGCGTGATGCTTCCAGCCCCATGCTTCACTGTAGGTATTGTATTATTGGGATGATACTCATCATTCTTCTTCCTCCAAACACGGCGAATGGAGTTAAGAACAAAAAGTTCTCTTTGGTCTCATCTGACCACAGGACTTTCTCCCATGACTCCTCTGGATCATCCAGATGTTCCCTGGCAAACTTCAGATGGGCCTGGACATGGGCTGACTTAAGCAGGGAAACCTTTCGTGTGATGCAAGATTTTAAACCATGACGTCTTAGTGTATTACTGATGGAAGCCTTGGAAACGATGGTCCCAGCTCTCTTCACGGCATTGACCAGCTCCTCCCGTGTAGTTCTGGGCTGATTCTTCACCATTCTTAGCATCATTGATACCCCACCAGGAGAGATTGTTCGTGGGGCCCCAGTCCGAGGGACATTGACAGTCATCATTAGCCTCTTCCATTTTCTGACAGTTATTCTTTTTTCACCAAGCTGCTTGGCAATTATCCCGTAGCCCTTTCCAGCATTGTGAAGGTCTATAATTTTGTCTCTTGTGTTTTTTGACAGCTCGGCTTTGGTTTTGCCCATGTTGCTACTTAGACTTTGGCTGATGGTGGGGTGCACAGGTGTCTTTATCACAACTAACGACCTCAAACAGGTTCCACTAATTTAAAATCATGAGCAGAGTGTAGCTGGACTGTTTAAAAGCAAAATAACAGGTCTTTGAGGGTCAGAAATCTGGCTGATAAGCAAGTAATCAAATACATATTTGACAGTAATTCACAAATAAATTGTTAAAAAATCATACAATGTCATTTCCGGATTTTTCTTTTTAGATTCTGTCTTTCACAGTGGAAATGCACCTATGCTGAAAATTGTAGACCCCTCCATAATTTAAGAAGAGAACTTACAAAATCACAGAGTAATCAAATACTTATTGACCTTACAATAGGAATATTAATTTATTAAACAATTAAAGTAAAATATTAATATAAAGCTTGTAGCTGGTATTACTGTCCACTATATAATGTTGCAGAAAATAATTCAACAATCAGAATTGACCAAAACAGTTGTCATGATTCCACATTGTTTTAGCTTCCTCACATAACAAAGTCTTATTTTTTCTGTTTAGCTAAACTAGAGGGCCGCAGCTGTGAGTACAACGGGCGAATGTATCAGAACGGCGAGAGCTTCCGTGTGGGCTGCAAACACCAGTGTACGTGTATAGATGGAGCGGTGGGTTGCGGGCCTCTCTGTACCACGGATCTGCCTCTCTCATCACCCTCCTGCCCCTACCCTCGACTGGTACGGGTGCCTGGTCAATGCTGTTTTAGTGTGGACTGCCACAAAGGGGCAATAACACCACTGATACCCCCATGGAAAACGAAACAGCACGCTAAAGGTCCTCTAGATGAGAACGATGACGTGCTGGGGAACGGGAATAGATGGGAAGACGAACAGGGATATAAACACTTAACAAGTAAGATGTTGGTCTGTCTGATGTTCTGCATTCTGAAAAATCTTTTCATACTTAGTCCAAAAACATTGTGGTGTTTTTTATTTTGTCCCCATATGGGTTTCTTCAAGGTTCACAAGTTTTATTCTATTGTCCATGCTAGTGGGTGGCAATGATGGCGATACTAAATTGCCCCTAGGGATGACTGAGTTTGTGAACGTGTGTGAGAAAGGGAAAAGTCCAATACAACCCAGTGTTTCCGGGATAAGCATCAGATCCTCCGTGACTCCCACCAGGATAAAGATAAAAGAATGTACACATGGATGAAGATACCTTTCTCTCACTGTCCTGCAATTTTTGCAAAACAGGATAATTTTAATTATTATACTGGTCAACACCTTGGTGAGGGTGAAGGGTCACTCATGTACAATTTGTTGTTTAGCTTTTATAGTTTCTATACATTTAAAAGCTTTCTTCACGCCCCATATCGACCAGTTATCCCTTTTCTATGGCAAGACCACAACATTCCTTTTTCCTCCCATTATACAACTTTAAAACTTGAACCAGAAAGTAAAGTGACAAGTTCAAACTTTCACGTTATTTAACACCCAGCCTTGTAACCAGATCACTTTCACACATGGGCCAGACCACCTCGAATTCCCTTATAGCAAACCTCAGACCACTCTTTTCAGGTGGACAAGAGCTCTGTTTTGCGGACCACACCCAGTCTAAACGCTCAACCAAATGTTTCAAACTCTGTGAAACCACCGAAAGCTGTGTTTCCGTCTGTAATTATACTGAAGGATGAATGGTATTATTTTGTCTTCTTACCAATTATACCTTACACCCTCATACCAATTATGCTCAAAAAACAGTCTAAAAGAGTGATCTAAGGTTTTGTTCAGTTTTGTTCTCTTTTACAAAAGGTTCTTAAGAAGGACTTCTTTAGAAATTTACCATCAGCTGAGCACCAACTGACCACAGCCATTGGTGGACGTCCAATACCGAGACAGTTAGGCTTAAAGCTATTGTTTTTCCACCTGTTTCAGAAAGATGGATTACAATCTGTCCAAACTTAAAATGGCTTAATAAATGTATTTTCCATATTAGGTAAATATTATTTTGCTCACTAGGAAGATTTTCTAAGTTTTCTAACACTGGTGTACAATCATATATTTGGTGCACCTTAATAGGCTTTTAATTATCATTTATTGTTGTACAGTTTTTTCTCAACTCCTTTGACTTCTTTATCATGTCTGCCTGCATCTCTCATTCAAAGCAACTTACATTTTTATTTCATCATCCATCTGAGCAGTTGAGGTTTAAGAGCCTTGTTCAAGGGCCCAACAGTGACAACCTGGGCATGGTGGTTCAACCTGGGACCTTCCAAACCATAGTCCAATACCTTAAACACTGAGCTACCCATGTCCGCTGAGGATGGCATTTGTGCCATTGTTGAACCCAACTGTTGAATCCTCTGAAATTCCCCATCGTAGTTGATGGACTCCCACAATGTGGTTTGTCTTCAATGCCGTTACCCATCTTTAAATGCCTTCATCGTTTTGTGCACATTGCTCTTGTCAGTGGTGCCATCTCCGGAAATGTTCTGTAACGCAGTGGGAGATCATCAACTGTGGGGTTCAGTGATGGGGCAAATGCATTGGTTGTGATGAAGATTATGTTGAGTAGCATCTTTGTATAGAGAATGAGTTACATAGTTAATAAAAAAAATGCATTACTTTTGGTAGGTACTTTATAATTTTATCCTCATGTCAGTCAGAAATTTGTAATATACATGTTAAATGCAATATTTATCAAAGCATCACATAAATTGTGGTTGAGTAATAATAGTAGAGACTAGCTGACATTTGGTCGCACACTTTGGCCTGCTTCTTCTATAGTGAGACAATGATTTCCAGAATGGCCCACAATCATGGCTCATTTGACCAGGCACACATCTCAAACATCTGTCATCTCATTTTTGATCATGTGTGCAGCTGCTGTTTTGAATCAGAGTGTAATCCTGCTTGATGTTCTTCTCCTCTTCTCTGTCTCAGACCCATGGGCCATTGTTCAGAAGCGATGTGTAGTCCAGACAACTGAATGGTCTCCATGTTCAAGTAGTTGTGGAATGGGCGTGTCCTCTCGAGTAACTAACGACAATGCTCAGTGCAAGCTGGAGAGAGAGACTCGTCTGTGCAACATACGACCCTGCAGCCTATTGGCTGCTGTTCCCAAGGTATTTTATGATATCATCACAGCTTTAGACTAATCGTTTACAGTCAAATCACATGGAAATCTTTAGTAGTAGTCCCAGGTGAAACTTACTCTTGTGCAAAAGTTTGTACTCTTATTTCCATGTGTTTTTGTATAAAAATGTATTTAAAATGCAACACTCAAATGTACAACATATAACTTTTTTCACTCTGTTATTATTTATTTAACAAAATTGTAGCCCAAAAGAAAAACATGTGGAGCAATAATAAGTACCCTTCATGAATCAACAGCTTGTAGATGCTTGTTAATGTTCTTGGGCATTTGCTTTCTAGAGGTCCTGCCACAGCATTTCAACATGGTTGAGATCAAAACCTTGATTCTTTTATATTTTTCAGCCATTTTAATGTGGATTCACTTTCATGCTTTAGATCATTGTCCTGTTACATGACCCAATTACGACCAAGCTTACCTGTCGGACAAAAGGCTTCACATTTGCCTCTAGAATACTCTGGTGTACAGAGGAGTTCATGGTCAACTTAATGACTGCAAGTCACCCACATCCTGTGGCTACTAAAAACAAGCCCAAATCATCACCTCTCCACTGTCATGCACGTTGGTCTCATCTGTCCATAGAACATTGTTCCAGAAGTCTTTTGCTTAGTTGAGGTGTGGTTGGTTGTTTGGAAATGGTTTATAACCTTTTCTAGATTGATGCACAATTCAAATTGCACTCTAAGATGATTGGCTATGACTTGCCATCTTGGCATTGTGTTAACTCACACATGAATGCTCCCAACCAGCAAACTACCATAATGTCTGCTTTTTTAAAGGTCTACACCCCTGCTGATGATCAGTTAATTAACGGCTGATGATTAACAACACCTGGCTGCAATTTACTCTCTTAGATCCTGTGCAAGCAGTAAGGGGGTTCTTAGTATAGTACCCACATGTTTGTTTTTTTGGCTTCATTTTTGTTAAATAAATAATGACACTGTGCAAAAAAGGATATGTTATTGTGCATTTGAGGCTGTATTTACCTAATACTAAGAGGTGTTATGATCAAATGCCTATTATTATGTTTTTACCCAAAACATTTTATATAAGACTGTACATGTGTGCATTTCAGACACCATTATTATTTTTCATATTGTCATTACATGGGCCGTGCATGCATATTTATTCATCGCTCTTAATAATTTCATGCATAGATTTTGTGTTTGTATTTTTCATGCGACTTTCTCATATAATTAATTTGCTTTATGTGATTTTTCCAAATTACAATTTTCTCACATATTTTTGTTCAATTCACATGTTTAGTTAAATATTAGGGTCAGAATAGAAAAAAAATGATGACATAATGCTCAAATAATCATAAGAAAAAAGGCCACACAAACTGTGTATAGTCATTTTTGTCCAGATTTCTCTATTTAACTTGAGTTTTTAAGATAAATGCATGGTGAGTTTACAGTTGTCAGTTTACATTTAGCATATTACATACATGATTTCTTCTTTCCTGCTCCTCTACAGAAAGGGAAGAGGTGTACACGCATGCAGAAGTCACGAAAACCTGTTCACCTGTCCTACGCAGGCTGCCGCAGTATCCATGCTTACCAGCTGAACCACTGTGGCACATGCATCGATGGGCGGTGCTGCATGCCACGGCGCACCCGCACCGCCTCAGTCCCTTTCCAGTGCCCTGGGGGAGGGCGTTTCGACAAAGCTGTCATGTTCATCTACTCCTGCAAGTGCGGACAAGACTGTGGGCACCTAAACGAAGCAGCCATGCCACCGCAGAAGTGGCTTTATGGAGACACGCACAAGTTCATTGACTAACTTTCCGTGGACTATATATGGGATAACATGACTGTATCATGACAACAGTGCACAACACAATTGCACTGACATGAGAATATTTAAGTGTAGCTTATAACACATAGAACGATTCTGACTCCAGGGAAGGCGTATACACATTATGGTCCCGTTTTTTTGGTTGAGAGTTCTGCTGGTCAGCAAGGATGATTGATGCATCATTTTATTGCATATACATTTTTTATCTATAGGAATTAAGTATTCTGTAAAACTGACAGCTTCATGCAAATCCTAATGAGAAAAAAAACAGAGCTTGTAAAATATTTGCATGAATTAACTAGTCAAGACAATATTAGATCTTGTTTGATTGCATCACACCTAAGTGTTGTAGGTTTTTTATGCAAAATGATTAGTCCAAGTTGAAAAATGTCTATTTGATAAAAAGAAGAGACAAATTGCCAAAAAAAAAGACATTAGGTAAAGAATAAAACACATGTCGTCATAGGAAAACAATCAGTGACACAGCGGGATGGCGCAATTGTTACATATCTCTTGAAGTAATCTGGAAACCAACAATTTACACAGATCTAAACAACCTTCTGTGGCAGAAATGTTGGCAACTACTACAAACCACTGACACTGGAGACTCCTTACTGTAACATTTAATAAATGTCTCCTTAGATAAAGTTTTATAATCACAACTGCTATGTGAAAAGTCTGCTGAGAAACAGCATATTCAGCGTGTGTGTGTGTGTGTGTGTGTGTGTAAACAGAAACAAAGTAAACAAACTTCTCTACACACACACATTATGAATTCTTAATGAAACACTCAGTCACTTACATGCATTACATAACTTCTCATAAATATTTTCAGTATTATCAGTCAATTTGATATAGCAGGACTGATACAAGTCTTATAACTTGTATGTGTATTAATTTACTATAAATTATCTATAAGGTATTGCTCATGTTGACCGTTTTAAATCTTAGGCAGCTAATGTTCTTAATGTTTGTTTTATTGCACTTTTACTCATGAACCTGGATTGTAACTGCAATGAATAACGCATCCCAGGTTGCAGCACAAGAGAATAAAGAGTAATTCTCGCCGCTCATCAAAGGTCTTTTTCGTTTGCTTCTGACTCTACTTTATCTGCATTTCTTGTTTATAGTTTAAAACTCTGCATTTACCAGCACAAAGTATAGACTGTAGAAAAAAAAAAACTGCTGAACCTCGCCCCTGTGACATCACCCACAGGTTTTCTGAAGAGTGGTTTTGAAGCTTAACTGTGGAAGACCAGGGCCCGTATTCACAAAGCTTCTTACTGTAGGCCTAAAAGTTGCTCCTAGTGACGAAATTCTAAGAAAATTCTTAGAATGATGATATTTTCTTAGAATTTTCCCTCAAATTTAGGATTAAATCTTAGTTAAGATAAAAATGATTCACAAAACATCTTAGCCCTAAAAACAGCTCCTAAGGTAAAAATTGTTAAGAGTAAAGAGGAGGACTTTTAAAAGGCTCAAGAGTTTCTATAGCAGAGGACAAAATGGTGGAAAGAAGAAATATTCTCCAAATACTGAACATAAAGATAAAAGAAAACGCTGCTTTTCTGTCCAATTTGGTTTCCTTGTTGTTTTACTTCCTTACATCTCTCTTGGATTGTTCGCTACATAATCTCCAAAAGTGCAACTTAAAACATGCAATCATGTAAATTGGTAAAAGGTCAGTCATTTTGCTCCTATCAATCTAAAATGGTATAATAAAAGTAATAAAATCAGTATGGTAAATAAATGTAAGAACTTTAATATAGTAACTACTGTGTGGAAATTGGTTGCTTCTAAAGTAGACATATTTTCAACATTTGGCTATTTTAATTAACTTTAATATATTTAGTCGATACAAACATTATATCATGTATTCTGCTTTCACAAAGAGTGTATTTCAAGACCTTTGCAGAGGTCAGAGGTTATTTTTTTTATCAACCAATCACAGTCCTTGAATTGCTGCATCATCCCTAGCAACGGGGTCAACCACATCCCCTCACTAAGATGAAGGTTTTTGTACTTTCATTACTCAAAGTTGCTCTAAGAATTTTTCTAAATCACTTTTAGTCTAAGACTCCCAGCTAGGACATTTCAGGCTAAGATAGGAGCTCTCTGAAAGAATTCTAAGAAGCTTTGTGAATACAGGCCATGATCGTCACCATACTAGCAGGAGCTCACTCCACCTAAACTGCAGGTTAATCCATAAATTGGCAAATCGCAGGTGTGAACAGAATCTGATTTTTGTTTGGAGTTAACACCCACAAGCTAGTGGGCTTAGCTTCAGCTTAGTTAAAACGCAAGAGTGGATAACGTTGTTAAATGTTTATGCATTTGATTTATGTCAATCATCCATAGTGTATGTTTTAGGTCATCCTATGTTTCTTGTCTCCAAGTAAAACTACAATGATTCCAGTTAGCTGGATAAGTGATGCATAACAGACAAATAGCAATTTCACCTGCAGCTCTCAATCTAATTGACTAGACAACTAATTATGCATAACCCCTGTACAGTTTTTATGAATGAAAAATCTAGCTATTGAGACCTAAACTTTTTTTGTACCAATATATGTTTCTGTTATAACGTTGGGCATTTTAACATTGGGGGGGGGGGGCGCCTATGGGCATTGACACGCATTTGGAGCCAGCCCCCCTGTGGACAACTAAGGAACTGCATGTTGGCGTCTGGAGGTTGCCCCTTGGCCCAGAAAAAAAGAGAAAGAAATGCAACTGGCACTGGAGGTGCTACATAAATTGACAAAAAGCCATTGTATTAAAAAAAAAACTTTTTAATTGTCAAATCAACAAACACCAACAATGAACAGGGGAAATTATAAAAGTACCCCCGAGACTGCAATAAAATAAACACATTTTAAGATACATATAACAGAATTTATAAGAAGGTGGAAGGGGGGTTCTGTCGACAGATATCAAAATAAAATACAGAGGCATCTTCTCCTCTATTCTTCAAAGATGCCAAATGCACCACAATCACTACTGGATTACAGGAACAATTCATCTGGACTGCTCGACTGTAAAAGGCAAAGAAAGCAGAAACAAAAGTAATTATCACTTAATATGCTTCCTAACACTGGCAGTTACATACAAATTTTCACTTAATGGAATACTGCTGGGAGTGGAAGCATGTCCAAAGGGCTCTTGGAGCATTTTTGATCACTTTTTTTTTGTAAACGAAACACACAAGGCAAGCAGACTCTTAATTCAATGAAGCTTAAACCTTCACTGGAGTAGAGTCAAAGGTTGTTCCTGGAACTACAACCACTGAGTAATGGCAGTCCAGCTTTACTAATTGAAAATAGAACGACCAAATCAGACTATTTGCATCAACATTTTCTTTTGAAACTTTACTAAATCTCCATACACAGAAGTAATGTTTGGATTCTTACTGTATGAAGAGATGTCGATTTCCTCAGGTAGTTCAGCCACATTCACTTCAAAGCGGTCCTGAACATCATTGAGGATCTTGGCGTCGGTCTCGTCCGACACAAAGGTGACCGCCAAACCTTTGGTCCCGAACCGACCAGCACGAGCCACCTGGCAATATGGAAAGGAGCAACTTAGTACACAACGTAAAAAAAAAATAATAATTTTTTAACTGTATTGGTAAAAAGTCCCCAGCATTGGAAACTCCTTGCTGAACTTAAGTTGCACAAAATCCTCCAGCAGTGTTCATAAAGCTCTTTAGATACTTACCCTGTGCAGATAAGTGTCAGAGTCTTCAGGCATGTCGTAGTTGAAGACGATGTTGACACGCTCGATATCCATCCCCCTGCCGAACAGGTTAGTCGCCACCAGGATCCTCCTCTGGAAATCCTTGAATTGCTGATACCGTGACAATCTGTGGTACACGCAGCAATTACTCAGAGTTAAACTTGAAAACAAAAACAAAACACTCGAAACTGTGTAAATAGAACGAAGATCAATATATCCACAACAATAGAAAGAAGTCTCACCTCTCCTCCTGAACCATTCCTCTGTGAATAGCAATGGCAGGAAAGTTCTGCTCCACCAGCAGCTGAGAGAGAGCCACGCAACGTGCAACTGACTTCACAAAGATCACCACCTGCAAAATAAAACACCCAGACCTTTTTAGACAGATTTCAGGAAGTTTTGACAGTTTTAAGCGCGGTTTAAGTGCTTATAAACACGAAGTCTCTTTGGCTCAGAAAGAGAAACATTTCAGTGCAGGAAGTTATGTACATCTTTAAAAAATTTTATGAGATTGTTACCATAATAAATGAATGCATTTAGACATGTGATAATCAATTTTATTGACTTTTTTTAACACTATAACCAAAGCAAAAGGAAGACGCACCTGGTTGAACTCGAGGACATCAAGCAGATCAAAGAGTTTACGATTCTTTTCGCTGTCCTTCAATTTGCAGTAATATTGCTGCAGGCCATGCAATGTCAGCTTAGTCTCGTCATCCACAAACACCTCCATAGGCTACAAACAAACACAAACACACAGGTGCATGATGTCAAACAAACGACTTTAAAAGAGATGTGCAGTACCAGTCAACCGTTTGGATTTATTTTTTTATATTCTATATTTTATATTCTGGATTTTTTTTAAACTATAAAACACGTCTGCTATCTGCTGCAACAGTCAGTTGTTATTTTAAGACATGAAGGTCAGCTGTTCTGCAATATATCTTGCAAGAACAGTTTTGTCAAGTGCATTTGCAAAACCCTTCAAGTACCATGATGAAACTGGCTTTCATGAAGACCATCTTAGGAAACCCAGACTAAAACTCATCTCTGCTGCAGAGGAGAAGTTCATTTAGGGTTACAAACCTCAAAAATCACAGTTTAAAGCCGTTATAAAGGCTTTCCAGAGAATAAGGAGCAGAAATATCTCAATATCAACTGTTTAAAGGAGATTATTGTATATTTTGGCCAAGGATCATGGAATTAAAATGTGTGTCCAAACTTTTGACTGGTAGAGTATGCATGCACACACTTTACTCCTTAACACTAGTCCATGTACCGCAAACAACAAAAAAAGAGAATGATACTACAAAATTACCATAGAACATCATGCAATAAATTTGTTTGATGATATTGCCATATTTTCTCAGGCTATTTCATGGCAGATTCATATCAAATATTAGGCTGGTTTATTTGAACCAATTCTATATTATTATATAATGTAAGTGAAAAAAAGGGTATAATAAATAAAAATAAATATCACATTATAGTATGGTCTTGGCCAGAAGAACAAGATTTTACATTAGATTCTTTAAGTACACTTTAGACAGAAATTATAAAAGTAAACGTTTTTCTGGTTTTGTCTTGCAGAATATGTTTTTAAAATCTTGTTCTGGTACAAATTTTCTTCTTTTAGTATTTAAACTTGGGCAGTGCAAAAGTATGTGTTTTATAATTAGAGTAGGTCTGCAGCACTGACATTTTAGAGCTTCTTCATCCTTTAATAAATACGCATGGGTTACATTTGTATGACCTGTACGGCTATGTTTATTCGACCTGGTCGTGTCTTGATTTAATGGGGCGATAGCATCTTTTTCCTACCACTGGGTTCATTTTAAATAATTTGTTCTTTTGGTACTATTCCCATTCTGCTTGCCATTTATTTGATATATATTAACTTAGTGGTTTAAGGTCCTTGCGATGAGTACAGCGCACTGGTAAGTGTATTTTTAATAACCACACAATAACAAACAATAAATATTTAAGTAATGAACCAGACCTGGGGTGTCTTTCACCCACAGATGTGGATTATAACTGTTTAAGCTGATGTAGCATAGTTCTGTAAGAGCTTTTTAAACATAGAATACAGACTTTGACATATAATACCCACATTAAACGTAAAAAAATTAAGCCGGGTCTAAACACTCACGTCTTGCATGAACTTGCGACAGACGGGCCGGATCTCCTTGCTAAGTGTAGCGCTGAACATCATGCACTGCTTCTCATGAGGGGTCAGCCTGAAGATTTCCTGCACGTCCCGTCGCATATCTGAGAAACACAAACCAAAAGATTACAAACCGCTGATATTTAAGAGCTTGTACCACCACAATCAAAACGTCCTTTTGCTCACTCACCGAGCTGTTCAAGCATCTTGTCGCACTCATCCAGGATGAAGTGCTTGATGTTTTTGAGGCTGAGGGTCTTGTTGCGGACGAGGGCTAGGATTCTGCCCGGTGTGCCCACCACAATGTGAGGGCAACTCTTCTTCAGCACCTCTTCATCCTTCTTGATTGGCAGGCCTCCAAAAAACACCGAGCACTTCACGTTGGACATGTACTTGGAGAAGCGCTCGTATTCTTTGCTGATCTGGAAGGCCAGCTCACGAGTGTGGCACATGACCAGAACAGCGACCTGACATGAAATAGACAGCAAGGAAATTCTATCAGAAAACATCACAATTATTGGACCCCCCCCTCAACTATTTCCCAAAATTTCATATAATTGTACATGAACTAAGAATACACGTTGCTGTGTGAGGACCTGCAGAGTTCTAAGAGACTGAAAAGCGGCCTGCTTGCTGTGGGTACAAGATATCATATTACACATTTTGAACTTCATAAAAACCCCAGAGGCCTTCAAAATAGACAAGCATTCTTAATACACTGTGTGAGAATTTAGACAATGACTGATCAGACTTGCTCAGATCCTGTTTGTCTCTATACAGCTAAGAAGCATTTCTCTTTTTTTTTTCTTTATTTCACTGTATAGTTTTTTTTTTAAGGCTTTGGCAAACTAAAACCAAATTTGTGTGCGCGCTCACAGCTGAATTGTCTATGTAAATTATCAAGGTGTCTAGCTTTGCACAAGCAGGCACTCCCTTACCTCTCCCTCTATGGATTCTCAAGTTCATGTTATGCTGTAGAGTTCATGCAATGTGCATGACCTTAAGTTGGCTAGATATTTATAAGTTTGAATATTTGACCAGTAAATCCTATGCTAAACAGTACCTCGAGTCATACCTTCATGATTACACGCATGACATTTACCAAAAAAAAAAAAAAGCCACAAGAAAGTGACACTTACCTGTCCATCCACAGGCTCAATCTGCTGTAGTGTGGCGAGCACAAACACCGCTGTTTTTCCCATACCAGACTTAGCCTGGCAGAGGATATCCATGCCCAGAATGGCTTGTGGAATGCATTCGTGTTGCACTGCAGGACAGAGAAAAACGGATTTAAAATATAAAAGCATTTAATGTTTCTTATTATATAGGTGTTGGTGATGCAAATATAACAGGATGCCAACCAAGGGCACAAAGCAATACTAAGCAATGTAGAGATGTGTGTATAGAGTGTAAGAGTGCCGGATAAAAACTTGAGATTTTGAGTTTTGAGAGTTTAGAGTGTGAGACCTTCAGTTGGCGGTAATGAAATTTGCTGGATTCCAAGCCCCGTTAAACACCAAGGAAGAACAAGAAGAAGAAAACAAAAACAAGCATTAAGTAAACCAAACAAAAACTGTGTCCTGACCTTCAGACGGATGCTCGAAACCACAATCGACGATAGCACGAAGGAGCTCAGGTTTGAGCAAGAAGTCTCGAAAACCAGAGCTGTGGATGGAGACATATGAACCCTTCACCTCCTTCTTGCCCGTCACGACTGCACTCTCCGGTGCTCCCTGCGGCTCCTCGTCCTCCTCATAGTCCAGCAGCTCGTTGTCAACATCATTCTCGGCCATTGTTGCTTTGGGACAAAAACGTAAGGCATGAAAATCATCAGTGCACAAGCAACAAGATCAAACAGAATTAAAAAAAAATAATAATAATGTCTTCAACCAAGCCGGGATTCAATTAACCCTCCAATTACAAACCTATATGAACTTAAATAGATGTATTTATTATTCACTTTAATGGATAATGAAGCTATCTGTGTTAATGTGGCAAATGGAGCAGTGTGTTAAGGCTCTAAGTTACTGATCGGAAGGTCTGCGGCTCAGCCAGGTCCTCACTGTACGGCGCTTAATATTGTCTACTCGGGGGGGGGGGGGGGGGGGGGGGGGGGGGTAAGTAAGTAACGTATAAGTGACAAAAAAAACCTTTTGTTAAAAAAAAGGGGGAGGCAGCAAGTTAGTGTTCGGAAGGTCAGCAGTTGCAGCTCCACAAAGTTTTTTTTTTGGGCCCTTGAGCAAAAGGCCCTTAACCCTATCTGCTCCATGGGCGCTGTGTTATGACTGGCCCTGAGCTCTGATCCAAGTTATTCTGGGATATGCGAAGAATTTTACTGTGCTGTAATTTTATGTGTTAAAGACTGAATAAACTTAATTAAAATAAAGTAACTCTCAAATAGATATTTTTTTATGTGTGAAGGGGAGAGAGGGGGGCCATTAAAGATCAATCTTAATCTGCTCTAATAGCAAAGTTCGAATCCCAAATCTCCACCTACACAGACACTACACCCTACACAGGGTATGAAACACAGCCTCTGTAGTGCGCCATAAGCTCAGCATGTAGCCATCTGGGATTCAGTAATGAATGGAAACACCGAGCTCGCTATTCAAACTTTAGCGCGTTAGACCCGATTAGACGTATTTTTTTAACATACAAATTACCTTCTTAACAGTTACAGCACAAAGAATCAAAACATTTACGTCAAGTTTACTTGTTCCCACTAAATAAGCAACAAAAAGCAAAAAAGCGACTGGTTTCTACGCACAAAGCTAGCTAACGAGCTAGCTGCAGAATGCGTGGGTTTCTTGCAGTACTATAATTCATCACAGATCAATGTTACGTAACAGATACTAAGCATTCACAACTCTGAATTATAGAATTCAGAAGAATTATACCATACAAGATAAACTCCCTAATCACTGCTAATTAATTACTAAACAAATATAAAAAATTACCGTGGACTGTTCACAGAATAAAGCGGCTTTCTGTCCGGCGACTCTCGTGGGTAGGCCTCAAACCTTATTCTGTTTCCCGGAAGTTCAATGCAACAACCTCCTCTAATGCTATTGGGCGGATCAACGTCAATCATCGCAACAAAACAAAGCCTGGCTATGATTGGTCAATTTAAATGCCAGTCGTAAAAAGGGCGGTGCTTGCCAGGCAAAATTGAATCCTCCAACTTTGGCAGGGATAATTTCTGCCCACACGAGGTCGCTAGAGATAAACTGGTGCTAATAATAATAATGACAATAATAATAATAATATTTATTCTTCTAGCCCCTAGGCACTAGATGCAGTGCTAAATAAGCCTGGATAATATGTGTGGGAACCTATAGGAATCCACAGAATTCCAACTAGATGCTGAATGGTACTGAAAAGGAAACATCAAGAAAAAAAGAGTGTGTGGAAGTGCAGGATAAAGGAGACAAAGTGTTCAAGACAAATAACAAGTCAAGTCAAGATCTGGGAAGCAAGCATACGATGTTAAGGAAGGCTGGTTTGGACAATCAACATTAAAAGAATATGAGGGAGAATAAGACGTACACAAAGAAAATTAAAGATGAAGGGAGTCTGGCGTAAAAACCTTGAAAAGTTGTGTGTGGATAGGCTGGTTTAGGCTGTGGTGACCCCTCAATGGGAGAAGACGAAAAACTAACAACAACGTGCTTATTAAGATTTACATAGCCAAAACACATGGCCTTTGTACCCATATGAGCTTCTTCCTCACACTGTTGCAACAAAGTGTAATACAGTTCATACAGTTGTATAGAATGTCTTAATATGCTGTACCATTACAGTTTGCCATTACTGTAGCTAGGAGACCTAAACAAGTTCCTTGTGCAAAAAGCAAGGTCAGTGAATGTTGAAGAGGAAGTTCTTGAATGTTTTGTACCGAGCCCTAACCTTAACCCTATTAAACACCTTCAGGACAAACTAAAGCTTGCATGGCAGCTTGCAGACTGGCCAGACATTTTATTTTAACACTAGAAATGACCCGTGGCTCCTCCCACATGCAGATCCTGACGCCTGCATGCTACGATTACCTGTGAATTGAGTGTGCGGTCACCTCGCTGCTCTAATGGTTGGTCAGCCCTTACTTCTGTCTGTCACAAGCATCGTCGCTGTAGAATCTGGTCTGAGTTTTCAGTAGTTATGAGCTCGGCCTGACGTACCTGTCGACGATGCTGCCTACTGTTACATTCAATGAGAACGCTGGCTACTGCTATGGTCGAGAAAAAAAATGCCTGTGACCGGCTCACAGTATGACATAAAAGTAGCCGCTGTTACATTTTAGTTGCTCATTAAAGTACACCACTTCATGACACTTCATAAGTCCTAATGGCAGTAGACTTATTCAATACAATGTGACCTGCAACATTGCAAACCCTTTTAAAGAATATTTTAAAGAAGTTCAAGGTGTTGACATGGCCTACAAATTCCGCAGGACTCAATCTAATAAACTGGAAAGACCATGGAGTCCACACCTTAAAATATCTTGGTACCAGATACCACAGAATATGAGATACCATAGACATCACTGCCTACAGCAGCATGTTAATTGATAATATCATTGATCTCTAACATCTCCCTTGAGCACCACCATCATCCCCCCACAAAAGTGCTCCGGGACCAGAGCAAAAAACCTGTTTTTAAACATGGACAAAACTAAAAAGATTGAAGATGACTACAGAAGAGCATAGAATGACCACTCTCTGCTGAACATTGACGGCTCCTCCCCAGAGATTGTCAAGAGTACCATATTCTCCTTGGAGTTCATATGGCAGGGAACCTCAACACATGCTCACTTAACACCACCTTAGTAGCAAAAAAAAAAAAAAAAAAAAAAAGAAAGAAAAAGGGCCAGCATCCTCTTTCTGCAGAAAACAGGAAAAGACAATCTCCCACCTCCATCTTCACCACATCCTACAGAGAGGGACTAACGTGCACATCCTGATCCAGTAATTGTATCGTCTCAGATCCCAAGACCCTTGAGTGAATAGTGAGTCTCTTCCATCTCTTTTCACACTTTTTTACATAACAGTTACGTCTATTAACTGATGGAGGAGAGATGAATTTGGAGATACAGTAAATAACTGCACTGCATTATACCTGTGCCTGATATAACTAATAACCAATAGGTGTAGGTGCACAGGTAGCATGGTGGCTTAGTGGTTAGCGCTGTGCACCTCCAGGGAATGGGTTCGATTCCCACCTCAGGTCTATATGCATGGAGCTTGCTAGTCTCCCAGTGCTTGGTGGGTTTACTTTGCAGATTAGGCAAATTGACGTTCCCAGTAGTGAGAATGTTGAATGGAGGTAAAAAAAAATGGGAATAAATACTATGGTCCCTAGTTGGACTAAAGACATTCCTAGATGGATAGATAGAATAGATGTATGGGTGTACCTATTAAAATGGCAACTAAGTGGGCATTAATATACTTGACAAAAATAAAATATGTAAAGTTTACCCTTACTGCTCTGCAGTCCCTTTTAAAGCTACTAAATAAATGAATAAACAAATAACTGAAATAACTGAAATAAGGAAATGGAGAATGAACCATCAATTTGCGCTGGTCTGATTTGCGCTCTCCTGTTGGTCTAGACACATGTCAATCATATTTAGTTCTCGTTACGTCACGCTGCGAGTGCCCGATCATTTATTCATGCTTCTTACAATAAACGAGGATTATCAACGCGTGGATACTGAGTTACAAACTAACTAAACATGTTGCGGTGATTTATTGATGGTGTATAATTTTATTTACAGATTTCTGCGCTTTGAGGTTTAAAGGGGCGGGGATTTGGGCGGGGCCGTTCCCTCGTAGGCGTCTCCCTGAAGAGCGCTATCCTGGAGGAAGGCTCGCCGCTTGACAGCTCGCGTTGTTCTCGATTTAAGCGTAAACCAGGAACATGGATGTTACACGGTGTTTCCTGCCTTAGACCCTCGTCCCGTGTGACGCCACAGAGGGTCGCCTTTCTTTCGGCGTTGGTTCTGTAGTCCGTCGTCATCGCAATGGCACGCGCCCGCCTGAGCCGCTCCAGTAATGGCACTTGAATCCAGGTGGGCATCGCTCATGTCATTTCTAACGCTGTTATCATAACACGTCTGTTAAAAAAAATGCTCGCGGGTTTTTTTTTTTTTTTTTTTGGAGTGATACATAGTGCTAGGGTTTGTGTGTGGCCTTGAACAAAGCGAGATTCCTGCGCATCACATCCACATCATCTTGGAGAAGGTCCTTCTGCTCTCTTCATCTCCAGACTCTCATCATCCATCTAAATAACTGAGAGGTTATGTACACTATGAATCGTTGTTTATTGTTACTCATTTCAACTGACCAGTTTATGATGGAAGTGAATTAACATTATATATTTATGTGTGTGTGTGTGTGTGTGTGTGGTGTAAATAAAATCTCTCGAACACGCAGCCGAGGCCGGTCACCATACCGGCCTTTATTTCATGACATAAAATGACGTTATACAGCCATAACACTATTGCAGTTAGACGAGAAAACAGCGTGAGTATGCATTTGCTCTATATTTCCACCTTGTCTGTTGGTAAATCAGCGCTTAAACCTGGCATCAGCATTAAGATTCAATTTGCTGAATCGATTCAGTGCGCGTTCCAATATGAGCCTTGATGAATTGATACATTGTATACATCAAACACACAATGTTCAAAGACGTGTGCAGTATTGTATTCGACACATTGTCTCCATCAAAGAAGAGATCACTCATCTGATTCTCCAGTCTCGAATCCGATTGATTTTGTCCGTTTAAATGAGCCGATCTGTGCGAGTTTGATTCATTTGATTCCACATGCTAGAGGTAGACACTCATGGTTTTATGATACAGTCTATGCACTATTTGCACTATTAATAAATTGTTAATGGTGGCACAGTGGCTTAGTGGTTAGCACTGTCGCCTTGCACTCCCAGGGTGCCCGCTTGGGTCTGTGGTCATGGAGGTTGCATGTTCTGTGTGTGCTTGGTGGGTTTCCTCCAGGTACTCCGGTTTCCTCCCACAGTCCAACGACACATGTAGTGTGTGAATGAGTATGTGTGTGTCCTCTGCGATGGATTGGAACCCATCCAGGGTGTACCCTGCTTCAGACTCCTGGGATAGATTCCAGGCCCCCTGCGACCCTGTATCCAAGACAATGAGTGAGTAGGTGTATGCACCCAAAATGTGTTAAATTTGTAAGCACATAAGGTTTAGCTATTAATAAACTGTTAATGGAGGGACCGTGCTGTCGGTTTTCGAACTTTCATGGTCCGGATTTGATTTCCGCCTCAGGTCTGTGTGTGTGGAGTTTGCATGTTTTCTCCTTACTTAGTGGGTTTCCTCTGGGTACCCCGATCTTCCCCATAGTCCAAAGATTAGGATATCCTTACCATATCCAGATTAGGATAATTGGTGTTCCCAATTATGAATGCGTGTGTGAATGTTGACTGAAGGTACAATTACGGTTATAAAAATAGGAATAAATACATTGGTCACTACTGGACTCCATAGCCCCTAGTTGGATTACAGAGGTTCCCTGGTGGATGGATGGATGGATGGACCTTTCCTTTAATGCTTTAAGAGCAACATCTCGCTCAGGTGTGGAATAAGAGGATTATCAACATATCTTTGAACATCATGAAGACATCTTTTATAAGATCCGGACATGGCTTTGTTGATGTTCTGTCCTTTAAAAAAGTAACTATAACCCTGTTATGAGCAGACAAGGTCATTTCAAGATTTGTCTCTGGGACAATCCGCTCTCAGTTTGAGCGTCTCAGTTTTGGTGGCTTTGACAATCAGAAATGTATATAACATTCACGCCTAGGCATTCCTAATTTTTTAACAGAATGAAACAGATAGTAGTCATAAAATGGCAACGAATTTTGGATATCATAAAACTATGGGTATCTGCTTCCTCCTTCTACATTGCTCAAGCTACAATTTAGACCTGCACTATCATTAGACTAGACTTTCAGCATTTCACACGCTCACATTACTGATGCAATTCCGTCAAGCCTCATGTCTGATTGCGCGAGAATCTGTAAATTTTGTCTTTGATTCAAAGCATCATCGTGCTCCTCCTCGTACAGTAGATTGATTCACCTTCAGCATTTCTTATGGATGCTATTGGGGCTGGTACTCTCCTAAAATGCAGAATCACTACAGGAACAGATTTGACAGCTTTTTTTTCTCTCCAGGTTGAATTCACGGAGGTATCTTGCTTGCATTTTCTTTTAGAATATTGTCACTGCAGTGTAGACTGGTACTGTGAGGATGTCAGTATTAGATCCAATTCAGTTATGTAGCTGATACACAAATCTCTAGGTCTGGAAGTGTTTGGAATATGGAACAAGTGGGATTAATGCATTCCTGTGGTTCTGCATTGACCCTTGTCTATGGAAAAAGGTATTTTTATAGCATAAAGCATTTTTAGGTTGTGAGATAATACTTGATGAAATTAGATCACAATACAAATGAAATTGTCTGAAATTATTCTGTTCATGACAAAGTTGCTCTGATTGACTCAAAAGACCTGTTAAAATAATTGATTTAATCATAAATCTGCCTCATTAACCACAAACTAGGGTTAGTGTATGGTATACACACACACACTTTTTCTGCGTGTTTCCTTTTTTAGGCCTAAAGGTCAAAATGTAACGAACCAAGTAATAATGAGCTTTTTCCCCCTATCCGGGACACTTGCTTCAGTCACAGCCGATTACATCCCAGGGGGTGTCATTTCCGGTCAATGTTGTGGTCTAGACGTCATCGAGACGCTTTATAATCACCCTGTAGATACTAAGAGGAGGAAACTGATTTCTTGCTAATCAGCCAAAATAGAAACTATGCCATAACCTACAAGAGCTTCTGTCCTCATTGGCTAACAGCTAAACAGATTAATGATCCTGTCCCCGTAATTAAGAAGGATAGGCAATCTAATCACTTGTTTTCCTTTTGAGCAGGTTTGTCTTGTTTGAGCAACAGTGCTGGTAGAAAGCTCTGTGATTAGACCACATGACCACACACAGTACGATGATAGGAAATTCAATCAGTGATTTTTGAGAGAGATTTTGATCATTGTTTTTTTTTTTTTTGTAAGCAACAGATAATCTGTTCAGATGCAGAACATGCTATTCCACAACAAGAGCACTGCAACAGCCTCTGTGTTACCTGGATAAAGGTTTGCAATGCAAAGCCTCTTGGTGACTAATGTGTGTTTTCCCCCTACTTTTGTGTGAGGAACATTTTGTTTCTTTCCCTCCCTCATTTTCTTATGATTATATTATGTATTCAAAATGATTAGGCATTAAAAATATGTGATATTAGACGTGTTTTTTAATCATCACTCGGTGAATGGAAAGGGGAATGTTTTTCATTTCTTATACAAGCTACTGTATACAGAAATGTATATGTTCAACGCAATATTCTCGTCAATATCATAAATACCGACTTGTTACTAACAATGCAACATCACGGTGGCTTAGTGGTTCGCACTGTTGCCTTGCACCTCCAGGTCCGGGGTTTGATTCCCGTATCGGGTCTGTACACATGGAATTATCATGATCTCCTTGTTTCCTCTCACAGTCCATAGACATTGGTTTAGATTACATACAGATTAGATTAGGCTAACTGACGTTCCCAAATTGCCCATAGTGTGTCTGTGAATGTTGATCGGAGGTCCTGCCACAGTCGTACAAAATGAGAATAAATACAATAGTCACCATTGTCATCTATGGTTTCTGGCCGGACTACAGAGGTTCTCAAATGGATGGATGAACTACAAATGCACAGCCATTATGGTTTGAGAAATTAACTTGTTCATCTCTTTGCAGTGAGGAATCGGACAGTTGTGGCTTTGTTTGCTTGAAATGAAATGAGGTTTACTGCACCATATACGGTTTTTATGTAATACTAACCGCTGCATTTGCAATGTATATTCAGTTATGACTGACAGTAATTTATACTTTTGTAACCACACAAGGGGAAAAATACTTTAATTGTTAAAAAACAATTATAATAAAAGGGCAGTTGTTTGATGATGTGAATATTTAACCCAAACTCAAAACTACTGCTGTTACGCCATCATAATGAATGTCACAGCATGAGATAGACATGAGGAAAAAGATTTAATCAAAAAGTTCTTATGTAACTCTCCATTAGTGGTGTACAGCTGAAACAGACTTGATAAAGTGGTTCTACAAATTTTACCCTCTGAAAAAGTAAAAATTAAAAAAGGCTTCAATGTGTTATAGAGATTAAAAGATTAGTTTACAATCTTTATCAGGTGAAAAGTATATGAAGTTTGGCGCTAAATTAGTTGTAGCATTTCGCCTCCCATGCGGACGGCCCAGGTTCCATTTCCGAAGGGCATCCGCGGTAAAACCTGTGCCAAACTTGTATGTGCGGACCGGATGGTCTGCAGTGGCGACTCCTTGGACTCGAGTTTTGATTAATTAGCTTTTGCATTCTTTGTTTAGATGTCCAAATAGGTCTTAATGGAAATTGCAGATTTATCAGTTGGAGGTTTAGACCTAATAAAATTCTGGCGTATTTTAGCAATATATTTGGCTGATCCTCATTTCGATCCTCTGAATGATTTAGCATTTTAGTAATCACAAATATTCACAAATAAGCACAGAAGGACAAAGATCAGCATGAAAAAGATTAAATTATCCCTTTAAATAATCCCTTTGATGATTATACCTTTAAAAGACATATCTGTTTCTTTAGTACTTGGGCTAATATCTAACTCTTCACACACACGCACGCACGCACGCACGAACAAACAAACTTACACAACAGTGTTAGATTAATGGTACTTAGTAAACTGGTAATCCAATGTAAGGATCCATCCAATAACAAAAACTTCAAAGCACTTTTTTAAGGTGCTCTAGATCAGAGTGTCTCCCAAATGCCTAAATGTAAAGTATTTAAATCGAACTTTTATTTAAAAATATAATTCTGATATTACAGTATAATAATTTGTCTTGCAATACGAGAGAATTAACCTTCCACGGAAGTGTCATGCTGAGAAGCTGTTTCGTCGTTATGCTCATCAGGACACAGGGATATACTGCATAAATTTGGACTGTTTAGTTAAAATGAGGGTAGTAAGCTACACTCTGCTCATATGGCAGGCTGGTGTGTGTGTGTGTGTGTGTGTGTGTGTGTTAGTGTGTCAGACTGAACAAGGCCCCATGTGTGACACTCGAGCTGGTGCGCCTGTCACTGGCAACACTGCTGAAGCATTCAGAATGAGAGGAGGATCATTTGCATTGCACCCTTCCTGTCTTTCCTTCTTTCTCATTGTGTCTTTCGCTTCTCTCTCTGCTATAGCTGTAGCGTTCTCTGTGGCGATAGTACTGTATATGCTACATGTCTCTCTCTTTCTTGATCTGTGTGCTAGAGAGACAGATTGGTTTGTCGCCGCTGGCTAACATCTGCACCGTTAGTCACTGAAAGGAATAGATGACCCGACCTTGTAGCCTATCCCATGCTCGACCATAGCGTGCCGCGATTCTCTTGTGCACAGCTGCCATTACTGCACTGTTTTTCTTGCCGTCCTCTGCAAAGTACTTACTTATGTTTTCCACACAAAGTCTGGCCACTGCTATTTTTGGTATTTTACTGAGCTGAGTCACTTTGGACGTAACATGCCACAGCTGTGCTCCAAGTCCAGATGTCTTGATTTGGTGAGCTAATCCTCCTTTTGGATAGCTTTTGTTGTGTTTTTTTGTTACGCTGACAAACTATTCAGATATTTTACTCACAGTAACACAGCATAGAAACTTCATAATAAATGCTTATAAATAACATATACTATTTATGTATAGATGTTAGTATTATCATTGGTCATGTAAAACTAATAATAAAAACTTCAGTTAAATTACTTTTATACAAAATGACACTGGTTTATATAAATCATATAAAATACGCTGCCTGACCAAAAAAGTTGACATTCTAATATTTTTTGGAAGACATTAAGCTTTAATTATGGTGCACAACGTGATGGTGAGTTCATGTGCGATAATGATTCCCGTATATGCCCATGTCATTATGGAAGAAAAAACTGTGACATCTTGGTCATTCAGTACATTCAGGTTATCAGCTGATTTTATTTTATTGCCACATAATGCTACTAAGCCTAGACCTGAGCAACTGAAGCAACTTTAGATTACAGGGACCCTCCAAAGGATTGTACAGTGGCCACTATGCATGACAAGTGCATCACTCAGAGAGTTGGGGGTTCAAGCCCCAGCACCGCCAAGGTGTCAGCGTTGAGCCCTTGCACAAGGCCCTTAATATCTGCCTCATTGGTGCTGTATCCTTGCTGACCCTGCACTCTGACCCCAGCTGCCTAACTGGGATGTTTGGGGGGCAAGCATTTAGCTGTGCTTTAAATTTGTGAGAAATAAATTAGTCTTACCCTGACACACATATTGCCCTCGAATAGGGTCAGTCTGAACTCATCAGGCTACATGACCTTTCTCCATTGGTCCAAAGTCCTATAACTATGCTTTCTAGGAAACTGAAGCCTTTCTTCTGTTAGTGAGATTAGTCTTATTAACAAGTGGTTTTCTTATTCACACACAACAGTTTAGTTCTCGTCACATTGTGTCTGCTTGGAAATGCTCTTACTTTTACTTTTATATATAGCTATGAATTCTACAGTTGATTTCTTTTTTTTTACATTGCAACTTCACCAAGATTTTAAGTCATCTCTGATCACAGTCATTCATAATGTTTTTTTTTAGGTTCAGTTCAGCACAATCCGACCAGCATATAATAATGTGACGGTTATATAGTTTTTAGCCCAACTGCAGTAATTTTTTTTTCTTGTTGTAGGCCAGTCATTTGACCCTTATAAAACTCTGGCTTTTTATAATAATAATAATAATAACAACAACAATGTTTTTTTTTTACATAATCTGCTTAACCTGTTTCCACTCATGTACAAAAGTAAACCCCTATTGTAAATTTCAGTGTCTTTCCCAGATGAATAGGTGTTGTATTATACCTCTAAACATATCATGTTGCTCTGCAATGACTCATTTATCCCTGTGTGATTATGAAGAGGGAGGACACAGTCATTATTTAAGACGCAGGGTGGAAAGAGGCTTAGCAAGAGTTCAGGTTCCTAGGAGAGTAACTTTGCTTGGTTGTTAAACTGGGTGAATGTGGAATTTCATGGCAGGTTGTGAGGACTCCCTGTTGTATCTGGACCTATTGTGTACTGCTTTCTAGGCGTGACTTTATTTTGTGTACAGTAGTTAGCACACCTGAAATCATAGTGTTTTGATCTCTGTGTATGCCCGAGCCTGTGTGTGGGTGTAGGTGTGTGTCTGTGTAGGTATTTCCCTCTCATGGCCTTGTTATGGACTTAAAGGAATGTCATCACTGTTATAAAAGCGCATATTAATAGATAGTTTCCAGAAATAGATTAAGTCCTGTCTTAGTTTAGATTTAAGCTGTCATTAGGGAAATATATTCTTTTAGATTTGTCCGTGTGTCAGAAAAACTGCCCATAAATGTTCAGTTTCTTTTTTTTCCCCCTACACACTGTAAATAGTTTACCTGTAGGATTACAGAGAAACAGCCATGTTTTACCTTCTCTAATGCCTCAAATCTGGACAGAGAGCACGCCATAGGCAACGCTCCTGCAGTAGGTGATGAATTCCTGTGAGCTGCTCACAGCATGACATAAAAGTTGATGATGATGCTGCCTAATGATACATTTTGTGATGAACGCCTGTGACACACACACACACACACAGTATGTCAAAGAAGTTGATGATGCTGCTTACTGTTACATTCGCTGTGACACGCCTGTGACGGAACACATGTGGGTGAAAACTACTTGTGTAAACACCCACTGGCCAATCAGAATTTTTGTGTTATACAGGTCCTTCTCAAAAAATTTGCATATTGTGATAAAGTTCATTATTTTTTGTAATGTACTGATAAACATTAGACTTTCATATATTTTAGATTCATTACACAGAACTGAAGTAGTTCAAGCCTTTTAATTATTTTAATATTGATGATTTTGGCATACAGCTCATGAAAACCCAAAATTCCTATCTCAAAAAATTAGCATATTTCATCCGACCAATACAAGAAAAGTGTTTTTAATACAAAAAAAAGTCAACCTTCAAATAATTATGTTCAGTTATGCACTCAATACTTGGTCGGGAATCCTGTCGCAGAAATGACTGCTTCAATGCGGCGTGGCATGGAGGCAATCAGCCTGTGGCACTGCTGAGGTGTTATGGAGGACCAGGATGCTTCGATAGCGGCCTTAAGCTCATCCAGAGTGTTGGGTCTTGCGTCTCTCAACTTTCTCTTTACAATATCCTCACAGATTCTCTATGGGGTTCAGGTCAGGAGAGTTGGCAGGCCAGTTGAGCACAGTAATACCAGATTACTGTCTTGCACCTCCAGGGTCCAGGTTAGATTCCTGGCCAGGCTCGATTCCCGTCTCTGTGTGCATGGAGTTTGCATGTTCTTCCCGTGCTTGGTGGGTTTCCACTGGGTATTCCGGTTTCCTCCCACAGTCCAAAAATGTGCAGGTTAGGCTAATTGGCGTTCCCAAATTGCCCGTAGTGTGTGAATGAGTTTGTGAGTGTGTGTATGTGTGTGTGCCCTGCGATGGATTGGCACCCTGTCCAGGGTGTACCCTGCCTTGTGCCCTAAGCCAGCTGGGATGGGCTCCAGGTTCCCGTGACCCTGAATACAGGATAAAGCGGTATAGAAAATGAGTGAGTGATGAGAGAGTGAGATTGCTGTGTTAGTCAAAGAAAGGGTTTGGCGTGTGCATGCACACTAAGATTTTGGGGAAGATCGACAGCACCGATGATGTCACTTCTGTTTTCAGGTAGGATTGGCTTCAGTGCAGAAAGATTGTATTTCGTTTTTTCTGATCAAAACGAACCAGACTTTCAAGTCTTGGAAATGATCCTGGGGCCGGTAAGTAAAAACGCCATTAGGTTCCTGTTTTTGGCTCACAGAAGTTGAACCTGAGATGCTTTTCTGTTCACCACGGCTGTAAAGGGTGGATATTTGACTTAACATAGCCGCTCTGTCAGTCCTAAGCTAAATTCTGCTTGCTGTATTTAATTAGTTTTTTATGTTCCAGCTCATTATTGTAAACTTTAATGATTGTTATGGGTGAAAAATTCAAGGAGATAATTAGTTCCTGAAATCCAACATTGCCATGGTTAGTTCCTCCTATTCTGATGTTAGATGTGTCTGGGTATTACACATAATTGGCTTAAGTGGATCGAGCAGCTCGGTGGTAGGGACGTAAGGATCACATACTATTTGAGTGACTTTGTCAATGGCGGTTTATTCTCTTTTGAAGTAATGTTAGTAATTATGACTGTATTGTACAGATAAACCAGAAATTCTTTCCTAAATATGGTGACCACAAAAAAAAAAAAATCACATGATTTCTACCTTATCCTAAATCTAGTATATCTGTTAGAACATGTTTGATTTTTTACCCTTGCCTTAAGCAGTGATGATAACCAGGAATTCTGACCAGGATAAAGTGGTTATTGAGGATGAACAAAGGATTGATTTTTCTCTTTGAAAATATCTCAGACCTCGTCATCTCTTTAGTGACATCACTGGGACTCATTGTTATGAACTTGTGGTGATCTCGAGTAAACAGAAATGCTTCTTTTTTTTTATTTTTTAAACAGAGCAATTTGTTACAGTATCGTGCACAAAAACCATGTGGCTACTAGGTTGGTCCACTAGTCATGACTAATGCATTTAATACATTATTACTTGTTTTTAATGTTATTTCTGACATTATAAACATTTTAAATGCTATACTCGATTAGCATTCGATGCTGTATGCGATAGAAATTATTATCAGAGACCAAAATAATTTTTTATTGGTCGGGTTTTCAGTTTTTAACGTTTGGTTTCAGTGCAACCATTTCTGTACAACACATTTCTAAACAGCACAGGCTAAAGCTATAGGATGGTCCACCATATGTTTGGTCTTTAGATGACATTATTGATGCATGGACAATTATTCAGTTATCCGCTTATACTGTAAGTGCACTTAGTGCATCACACATTAGTCTGTTTTGGCAGTCAGTAGGCTGATCATAGTGTGCTTAGTGCAGGCCATTTACTCATGAAGGCCTTCAAATCTGTTTGGTCCTTGTTTGAAGCTTTTGTGCACTAATGTAGTCAATGATGAACATACGCTTTTCAGACAAGACAGCCAACCTATTAACCTCTAATTTGTGTGTTCCTGTGAGTGTATGTGTGTGTTTGTGTGTGTGAGAGAGAGAGATTCAACACAGATTCATCAGCAAGGCTATATACACAGGGAATGAGCTTTTGTTCAGTTCAAGAGGATCAGATAGAGCGATGTAAACACAAATTGCGCATTTCGTAGATATATATATGATGTTTTGCAGGCCCAGATCAGGCCGCCCAGTCAGAGCCAGTGATGGTGAATCATTCAAAAATGAGATCACGCATGCTGAGATGGATGATGTCATAGAACATGTCTGAATGCATGCCGTGGGTTTGTCCTTTCTTCAGAAGAATGACTTCAAAATGCTCAACCAGTTTAATGAGCCGGGAAATGTGCAGGACAGGGGGTCGGTCCTTCACGACCAGGGTGGGGAACCACTCTGTTAGGGGGCCTTCACAACGACAGTTAAATCGAACTCTAGTGGACTTGGTGCGGTTTATTTCATATAATGTGAACACTGTAATCACACTTGACCAAAACAACTGCAACTCCCAAAAAGAGAAGCCAAACAATCTAGTGAACTCCTTCTGTTGAGAAATCACAAAACAAGAGCAATGTACATACCTGATGGATCTTTGAAAATATCTTTGGTGGTTGGGTATGTTGCAGTTCACTAGGATTAATGATTTGTCTAAAGTGGTAAGTGCAAGCAATGTAATAAACAATCACCAGAGAGACAATGAAACCATGTAGGGTAACCTCCATCGTGAAGTTGTTTCTCTGATGTCACGGAAACATGCAGTAGTACACAACATGGTATAAAGTCATGCAAAAGGGTTTATTATAAAGATGGTTTAGGCCACACCCACATTGGACTTTTTTCAAAATCTTTTTAACAGATCACCCAAATATATGTAGAGTTACAGATACAGTTATTTGAAGCGCATAACAGTATGTGGTATACTGTATATGTTATGTTTTTTGTGTGTTTTTTTCTGGTGGGCATTACAATCACAGAAAAAAGAGAGCTGTGACAAAACACATACACAATGCCATCATTGTGAATAGAAACGGCACACACACATAGACACACACACACTCTCTGTACCATCTCCCGATCCCCTAAAGCTCTCTCCCACGTGACAGACTTGCCTTAGTGTCTTTTTTAGCTGTTTATTTGTCTTATTACCTTTTAAACATCAAATCAGCTGTTACTTTCAAACCTTGTTTACTAGTTAACTCTTTTACTTGGCTTGAGTCCTCAGTGCCAGAGCAATGTTTTAAAACCAACCAATTTTGGGCTGCGTTCACATTTCCAGTCTGAGTTGACTCAAATCAGATTTTTTAATTATAAAACACTTTAAAACACTTTTTAATTATAATTTTTTTTTACAGCTGTCTGAATGCGCAAATCTACTAGCAGAAGCTGCTAAAACAGCGGCTCTCAAGTTTCAGAGGCCGTTTTAGGGGACAGACATGTCCTCTAAGCATTGGAATTAGATAAATGTCTCTTGTAATTATAAATGTGAACTGTCATGACATGCTCTGACTAAAAAAATTTTAATTGAAGAGTGTGACTTGTAATGTGGACGTAGCTTTAGCGTTTACGTTAGCCAGCTGTTAATTATCTGCTAATTTGACAGCATATCCGACAGGATATTTAAGCCAAATTCACATATGTCCACAAGAGTTGTATACAATTTTTTTTCTTTTTTTTTTAATGCCAACATTGATTTGCCTGTTTAGTTAGCGGTAGCAATTAGCCTGGTAGCTTTAGTGCTAAGATGTTTTTATTAGCATACACGACAGTTAACTGGAAAATAGGTTTTCGTAATTTACTAAGTATTATTTAATTATTCTATATATTATATCTACATATACATAAAATTTCAAACACAGATAAGGGAAAAATTTATTCAGTTATGGATTCTTTTGTGCAGCAAAAGACCAACTCCAAAATTTTTACTTTTATTATTATTATTATAATGTTTTTAATGAAAACTATTTTTACATTTATAATAAAAATGAACCAGTTGATCCGTGACCAAAATAACAGTTTATTATTTATTGGTTATTGGCTGATCAGCCTCAGATATAAATTATTCTATACCAAGTACAGAAGCTTCCGAGTGCCGCAACACAAACATTTTTCATGCATTATCAGAAATCGCATGCATTAAGAGTCTCTGATCTGCCTTTCCCTCCTAACTGATGAATTAGTCTCAAACTCACACATTATACACGCTTACACAAATCTTAAAGCAGGCTAAAAAGGGCTAATTAGTCAGAAATTGGGTTAGAAGCCCTACATGCCCAGGTTTGAAGCATTCACAGCTGCTTGACCCAATCACTCCCTGTCACCATTGAGGTGAAAAAACAGTGCTGTTTCTTTATAATCCTACAGGTGCTGCTCTAAACTCACTCACTCACTCATCGTCTTTACCGCTTTATCCTATATTCATGGCCGCGGGGAGCCTGGAGCCTATCCCAGGAGACCTAGGGTACAGGGCGGGGTACACCCTGTACAGGTTGCCAATCTATCGCAGGTCACACACACATCTATTCACACTCATTCACGGTAATTTGGGAACGCCAATTAGCCTAAACTGCATGTCTCTGGACTGTGGGAGGAAACCGGAGTACCCGGAGGAAACCCACCAAGAGAACATGCAAACTCCATGCACACAGAGACAGGAATTGAACCTGGCCGGGAACCCAGGAGGTGCAAGGCGACAGTGCTAACCACTACACCACCGTGCCGCTATGGTGCTTTTAAACTATTTACACATTCTCTTTATGTGTGGTTGACGTGAATTATTTGCTAAGTTTGTTTAGAAATAATAATTATGACAGACAGAGATAAGTGCTGCAGAGTTAAATGTTAAACTCTTGTTTGTGAAGTTATTTTGTATTGTTTAATGCTGCAACTTTTTTTAAAGGTTTAAAATTGTATTAAAATTGTGATGTTCATAAAACCGTGATACTCAGAATGACAACGTTAATGGAATCGTCAACAAGGTGTCATGATAATATCGAATTGGAACGTGACTGAGTCCTATCCCAAATTTCACCATAATTATGTCTTTGGAGTTACAGTTTTCATCTGTTCTTAATGTATTTTGTCAGCTATCATACTGTATGTTGTCTGTTTGGTGTCTAATGCTTGCTTCTTAAGCATTATACCAACGAGACTAATGAAGATAATAAATAATGGAAGTCAATTTTACAAAACAAATCTTTTGAAGAAAGACCTTGTGGTAAACAACCACATCTAGCTCTTTAGCGATGTTAAACAGACTCACTGATGTGCCTTGATGTGACTTATTGTCTTCTCTAAACATGATCTTAAGTTGGGTATCAGGCAACCATCTTGGCAATTTTACCACAAGGCTTGTAGATGTGAACTCTTCCAGCTATTAAATTGTTTATTAAAAGAAGAGATTATTCAGCTTAGCAATGTCGTTTGCAGCAGATATATAAATATTCAGGAGTGTATGTGTAAGAGATTTCCATTACCTGTTAGCAACATTGGCAGTGTAGCTCAAATACAAAACTAAAGTAAAAGATGACAAACTTTAGATTTTCAATTTTATTGAAAAATCTCAGTAATAAGAAATTAAAGTTGGTGACTTCCTTTTGGAATTTTGTAGCTGTGTGTGTCGTCCTTTTGTGAGCTTTTTGCGGTGCTGAGTCACTGGATGACATAACTGTCTTTGGATGACATACAAAAGCATGCAGCTTTCTTGTGGATTGACCTTAACAGTCCAAAGCGCTCTGTTATGATGATTTTATTTATACCTTTTCTTTTCCTATTTTTTTTTTAAACAATATAGCAGACTATTCAAAATACAGTCTAAACAGGTATCAGTCCAGGAGACATAATGTAAATCCAGGTTTGTTAGTTTATGAACTGACATGTCTTTTATTGTCCTTTATCTAAGTGAAATGTGATGTTCTCTCTGTAATCTTACCTTGTTATTTATTATAACCTCATGGGTAATCTCAACCTACAGCCCTTGTGCAGGCTTGTTGCTGTGAAGGCTGTATGTGTGTGTGTGTGTGTGTGTGTGTTTTGAGTACAAGCAGATCAGATTCATGCGCTTGTTAATGGCTCTCTTGACCGGGATGCTCTGGCTTGATGAATGCAGGCCTTGTTTTAGCTGTGTGATTTCTCTGTTCTTAGAATTTCTTTCTTTTTTTTTTTTTAAACAATAACGTATGTTTATGCTTATTGAGACCCTCGGGTGTTACATATCTGTGTTAGGATTGTTTGTTTCTGGATGCTTCGTTCTTATATTAGAATGTCCATTTAGCATTTCCGCAGGGCAGGTAGTGTGTGAGCACAAGGTTAAATTTAAACCTCACATATTAATAATGATTTCTCAGGGAAGTGTAAAGTTTGAATGATTGAAGCGACACCTTCCTTTGGTCAAAGCACATTTGCTAATCCAGTGCCTCATACATAATGCAGCACTCTGCAGCTGTGTGTGTGTGTGCGCATAAGCGTGTGTGTGTTTCTATTCTAAGTGCAAGGAAAAAAAAAAGATCAAGATCTCTATGAGCTGCAGCACAGTACATTTTGCATGTTAAGTCACACATGTTCAAATTTATATATATATATATATATATATATATATATATATATACACACTGTATGTCTGTATGTATGTGTGGTGGCACAGGGGCCTTGTGGTTAGCACTGTTGCGTTGCACCTTCAAGGTTCGGGGTTCGATTGTTGCCTCGGGGTCTGTGTGCATGGAGTTATATATAATAACCCCCTCCCCCCCCCCCCCCCCAAAAAAAAAAAAACTTTTTCCAGTTGTGTCGGACTACTGGCACTTAGTTATTAACCTAGTTAACCCAGTGTAAGTATGTATCCAATGATGTAAACTTTAAAGCATTTTTTGTAAGTTGCTCTGGATAAGAGCGTCTACCAAATGCCTAAATGTAAATGTCCGAAATTATTCATACCCTTCTCGATAATCATTATGGCCATTACAGCAATCTAACGCTTCCTCTAATTGCTGACCAGATTTTTGCATGTCTCCACTGGTATTTTTGCCCATTCCTTTTTAGCGATGAGCTCCAACTCTTTCAGGTTGGAAGGTTTCCTTGCCATCACCCTGATCTTTAGGTCTCTCCACAGATTCTCAATTGGATTTAAGTCAGGACTCTGGCTGGGCCACTGCAAAACGTTAATGTTTTTGTCTGCTAACCATTTCTTCACCACTTTTGCTGTGTGTTTTGGGTTGTTGTTGTGCTATTAGATCTTTTGATTGTTTTAATTTTGATGATTATGGCTTACAGGTTTTTCAAAATTCAGTATCTCAACATATTTATATATACTGTACATATTTCCTAGGATCAATCAAAAAAAGATTTACAATACAGAAATGTCCAACTTCTAAAAGTATGTTCATTCATCCACTCCATACATGGTTAGGGCTCCTAATTACTGTGTCAGTGCAGCATGGTATGAAGGAGGCGATCAGCCTGTGGGTACTGCTGAGGCATTATTGAAGACCAGGTTGCTTTGATAGCAGCCTTCAGCCTGTCTATATTGTTGAGTGCCTTAAATTTCATAAGGAAAAAGTATTGAGTTTAAAAAGCTGCTACTGTATATGTTACTTGCATGAAATATTATTTTGCTAATGTATTATTGGGCCTGTAATTGTTATATATATTTTTGTCATATATTATCCATATGATTGCAGATAATGTCTGAAGGAATAGGAAATGCATAAATCATGTCTCAACAAGTCTTTATTTCCTCATATACCACAGCAATTTGACAACGAAATGCATATCATACTTATAATCTTTTAGAGTTTACACATTTTAACAGGTGGCAACAAAATGAGAATTCCATTTTTGCAGTTTTGAGAAACCTATTATTTCAAATGAAGCATGACGCATTGCAACCTGATGGGTAATATTTCTTTCTTTGACTCACCGGAGTAGAAAAAAGGACCAAAAATAAATAAAATCTAGTATTATGTCAAAAGTCTTTGGATTATATCAGTGTGAATTTTATTGGCCTTTTGGAAACCTTGCAAAAGTTGTACATATGTACATGTTCATAACTTTATACCCCTCACTATTTTCAGAATAAATAAATCAACCTGCAGTTTGTATCTAGTGTGTGTATCTGATTTCTCATGTACACAATGTTTGTGCATCGCTGGAGTGTTGTAACTCTTTGCTTAATGTTTATTTGAAAATATTACTGCAGGTGCATCGTGGGTCCCTATTGCACTAGTGATGACAGAACCAAGAGATAAAAAAGAAGTATAGATTTAGAAGTGAAACAAGTTTATATTACAGTATTCCAAATTTGCAAGGTATATCATGCTCCAAGAAGAAAATATTTTGACAGAATGAGTCAGAGAATGTTTTTTTTTTTTTTTTTCTTTTTTTTGCTTTTGCTTTTAAACTGTCCATTTGATGGAATTTTGTTGTGGCGACTTAATTGAGATCAGCTATAAACAGATGTTCTCATTGGTTATCATTAATATTTATGTATATAAATTATAACCTATGAGAAGCAGTGCATTAATAACTTAATATTAAATGACAATCTGAAATTTTAATTATTAAAAATGGAAAACAATCCCAAATGTGAGACAAGAAAGGAATTATAATCTGAATATAGAAATTTACAGTGAAAAAGTATGCCCCTTTATGTTTTTTTTTGTTGTTGCATATTTGTCACAATGAAATGATTCAGATTATCAAACAAATTTTAATATTGCACAAAGATAACTCAAAATAAAAATGCTTTTTTTTTACCTTAATAAATAAAATTATCGGGTTATCTTTGTCTCAGAAAAAAATCAGGAAGGGGTAAATACTTTTTCACAGCGCTGTATATTTCACATGATTTTGCTCGACAGTAAATTACTGTATGTACTACTGCAAAAACTATATAAATAAATAATGTGTGATACTCTGTGTATGTGATCTGTAGGCTTGGTCATCTACAGTGAGTTTTAATGAGAATGGCTCAGAAAGTCACAGCTTCACTATATATATTGCTGTTACGCAACGAAAGATTTATGGTTTATTTACTGGTTTATAGACCAGTAGCTTTGATCAAGAATAATCTCACGTCTAAGAGCGGTCGCAAGGTTTTCTGTAAAATGCAGCACTAAATAAGAGTTTTAAGAGGTTTTTATAAACTTTTTTATGAAACCTGCTGAAGTTGCTGATATAAGCATTTCTGACTGAGAGTGAACCTACATCCAATCTTTAATAAAATTTACTCTTCTTTTACAGGTCCGACCCATCCTTGCACTCCGTCTTTCCATACGAAGTTGTCTGCTTCTGTCTCGGGGTCCGCCGTGTATAATCCCAGCTGTGTTGCCCTTCCATCCACTAACAGTGTTTGACCTTTGACCTGAACCCAGCATCTGGGCTTTGTGGTCATGTCTAGCCCCAGCAGTAGTCCAGAGAGAGAGGGAGGGGTCATGGGATCAGTTCAGCTGGAGAACCTTGGGTCTCCAGCAGGTCCGGAGACCGACCCACTCTCCGTTGGCAGCCCGGTGCTGAGCCCAGACTCAAGTTCCCATGATGCTGCTCTCTCTGCACCAGCAGTCTCGCCTGCTGACTCTGAGAATCTCAGTCCAGATGAGTTGGAGCTGCTGGCGAAATTGGAGGAACAGAATAGGTATGTGGGCCAAACACACGGGCACACACACGGGCACACACACACTTTAGAATCATTCTATTTTAAAGCATGTAAGGTATATTATAACTTCCTGTTCATTCTTTCACACGCTTGTGCAACTCTGTATGCAAATCTTATTCAAATATGCATTAACACAATAGCATTTGCAGAGGACAGATATACAGTATAGTCTTCATGCAAAACTAGAGAGACAGAAACATTTATCATTCCTGAGTCCTAATACTTTCTAAAAAGTCCCAATTATTATTTTTTTTTTGTAAAATTTGGTCAGCTCTCCCCTTTCATACTGTATAACATTTACCAAATAGGGGAGGGGACATGGGTCTGTTAAGATATACAAAACCAGCCAACTGTCTTCTTTCAAACTGCTTATCATGCTGCACCACAAAGAGGATTGTGCTGTTCTCCCTGTGCAGCGAGCCGTAATTAGACCACCTGCTTCACATCTTAAACATTGTCCTCCCAGGAACTCCTTTAATGGCCCGAAACATGTGGAAATGACCTGAAGCGAGGTCAGGACTGTAGGGGGGGATGTGGCACTAACTCCCAGCTGAGTTCATGTAACGTGCAAGTGGTGTTGGTGAATGAATATGTGTACAGTTCTCACAGACAGATGCGTTTCCTTCACAAGTTGGCGACAAGTTATCTGTTGATTTTCAAAGATCAGACGTTCCACTCGCTGGATGTTTAACTGCAGTGGGCTCAAGAGACACCTCGGTCCGGGATCGTCACCCGGCCAGGACGCACAGCCTTCTTTAAAACATTTGCACCATTCAAATGTTTTACTGGAGCTAAAAGTCTCATCGTCGTATTGCGCTTAAAGCCTTCTGTTTTATTTCTTTATTTACTGGAGTTTTAATCACAAGTTTGACCTGAACACCCCTCGTACACACTTACAGAGGATTACAGAAGTCCATGATTATCTAGTTGTGCAAGACTAGGCCAGATAGCCTAGGCAAGAAAAAAATACTTTTCTTCGTCGTTTGGTAAAATATTATTACGGTTGAGATGTAAATGTATATTTTATTTTTTTAAAATCTAGTTCTGTTTCAAACCCTGTTTAGTGCAGAACCTGGAAGTTTGATAAAACCAAACCTAAAAGGTCACCACAATTAAATAAACATTCCCTAAAAGAAACACTAGAAATATACTAATGTCAATTTCCTCTTACTCTAACCACATAAACTAATGCACCATGCACACACCTGCTTCAGCAATATCAGATAACATTAAAAGCGAAACGTTTTGTGCCAAGGCTGAACGTGTGTGTGTTTTTTTTTGTTTTTTTTTAGGCTCCTGGAGGCTGATTCCAAGTCCATGCGCTCTATGAGCGGCTCACGTAGGAACAGCGGCTCCTCGCTGGTGTCCAGCTCGTCTGCCTCGTCCAACCTCTCACACCTGGAGGAGGACACCTGGATCCTGTGGGGACGCATCGTTAACGAGTGGGACGAATGGAGACGCAAGAAAGACAAATTGCTCAAGGTGAGAAAACAGGGAGGGGGAACGTGTCTTGGGTAAGTTTCAGTGGATTTATAGCTGCCAATTGGAAAGACGTTAATGATTTCTACGAAATAGCTAAATACACGCATATATGAATAAAAAAAAAAAGTCTCCATCAAGAAAACAATGATGAATTGAAACCAAAATTTTATTTACTAGCGTTTACAATGCCACTGTTGCTTTTTCACTTTGGTTACAGAATAATTACCAGTAAATACAGTAATACTCAATAAACATATTTAAGATATTCAGGCTGACACCTGAAGTTAATAAAACCTACTGCGTCCATTTCACTTCCAGGAACTGATCAGGAAGGGGATCCCGCATCACTTCCGGGCGATCGTGTGGCAGCTGCTGGGCAACGCCACGGACATGCCGGTGAAGAACCAATACTCAGAGCTGCTGAAGATGTCGTCACCCTGCGAAAAGCTCATCCGCAGAGACATCGCCCGTACATACCCTGAGCACGAGTTCTTTAAGGGCCAGGACAGTCTGGGCCAGGAAGTCCTCTTCAATGTCATGAAGGTGAAGGAATGAGAGGGTTAGAATAAAATAAGAATGATGTTTATTGTATTGTATTGCACTGTGTTGTAAAATCTCTTTGTGTGTGTGTGTGTGTGTGTGTGTGTGTGTGTGTGTGTGTGTGTGTGTGTGTGTATCTCACAGGCATACTCCCTAGTGGATCGTGAAGTAGGATACTGTCAAGGCAGTGCCTTCATCGTCGGGCTGCTACTCATGCAGGTAAATTAAAATCCAGTCGCAACACTTTGTGGATGATACCTGATAAAATCACACTACTGTACACTACAATGCTTGTGTGTATGTGTTTATGTGTGTGTGTAGATGCCAGAGGAGGAGGCATTCTGCGTGTTTGTGCGTCTGATGCAGGAGTACAGACTCCGAGAGCTCTTTAAACCGAGCATGGCAGAGCTGGGTCTCTGCATATACCAGTTTGAATTTCTGCTGCAGGTAAGAGATTCTTGCGTATGATAAGATAATTAAATATAAACACGATCGGTTATTAGTGAATGAGTGAGGTGAGAAGGAAAGAAGGAAAATGAAGAACGAGAGAGAAACTGGTCATCTGAAAAGTGGAATGTGAGAAGAGCAGCCTGGAGAAAGAAATGAGGGGGCATTGGAGAATGGGAATAAAAAAGACAAACAGAAGAAGAAAAGTATGAAAGTGTTTGCAGGTCATACAGGTCAAAATGCAGTTTAAGAGAATATATCGGCGGCATGGCGGCTTAGTGGTTAGCACTGTCACCTTGCACCTCAAGGGGCCGGATTCGATTCCCGCCTCGGGGTCTATCTGCGTGGAGTTTACATGTTCTCCTCCGTCCTTGGTGGGTTTCCTCCAGGGACTCCGGTTTTCTCCCACAGTCCAAGACATCCCGATTAGGTTAATTGGCGTCCCCAAATTGCCCTCAGTATGTGAATGCGCATGTGATGTGTTAACCGGAGGCCCCATCACTGTTATAAAATATAAATAAATACAGTAGTAATCCCCATCGGTGTCCACGGTCCCAAGCTGGTCTACTGAAGTTCCTACTGTAAGTCAATGGATGGATGGAAGTCTCACATATGCACCCTTTTACAAAAACCTAGTTCACGGTTTATGGAAACTCTAATGCAGTTTACTGAACATATTGAATGAGAATACAGTATAGTAAATATGCTCGTATATATAAATTAAATTAAATTAAATTATAAGCTGTTTACTTACATACAGCGCTGTACCAAAATTAGCCCTTAAAATTATTATATCTATTTGTGTGTCTTTAATATCTACAAGATAGCAAGGCTTCCTGACAATAAAACAATAAAGGAACATTTAGTCCCAGTTTGACTGGGACCATTCAAAAAGCGGCGTTTAAGTCAAACTGGGACTAAGTGTATCTTTCATTATTTAATCAATCAATCAACATTTATTTATATAGCACTTTACAGCAATCTAAGTTGAACCCATGTGCTTCACAGCACTAAAATGACAATAAAGTGGCAATAAAAATAGAAATAAAAAATACAAAGCAAAATAAAACACATAAATATAAATAAAAAAATGAAAAATATAATAATAATGATGATGGTGATGATAAATAAAACAAAAATATAAAAAAATATAAAATATTAAAAGCCATTCTAAATAAGTGAGTCTATTTTTTTCAGTATATTTGGACAATTTTATATACACAATTGGGCATTTGTCGCTCAGTGGTAGGTTTCTCGGCCAGGTTCGATTCCTAGGCAGTGCCCAAACCCCAGGTTTGATTCCTAGGCAGTGCCCAAACCCCAGCCACTGGGCGCAGTGCCGGTCCAGGCCAGAACAAAATGGGAGGGTGTATGTTGTATGAAGTTATGTATCATTTGTTATTGGCTTAAAGACTATTTATAGCTAAATCTGTTAATAGAAATAGTACACAATCGTATTCACATCATTTTCTCACTCATCCAGGCGGGGTACACCCTGGGAAGGGTGTCAATCCATCACAGGGCACAGACATGTATACTTTACACACGCTCATTCACACACTACGGCCGCATCATCTTTCTGCGTAATGTATATTTTAATGTATGTAATTACGTATTTATTTTTTTTGTAATTTTATGTGCCTTGTTAGTTTACAGTCGTTTTTTTTAAAGATTTGTTTTAGCATTTGTTTTTTGTAATATGAAATTAGACTGAATAGGAAATGAAGACAGATTGAGTAAATGACTGATAAAAAAGAAATAACAAGGCCTCCCATTTCCCAAGAAGACTACAAACCACTTCTGTGTTAAAGCAGTTATATGCAGACATGTGTAAGATTTCTGGCTTTTTCAGGCTGTTAAAGCCTCTCTGTCATTAGAACAGTGCACAGTCATGTTTTTATGTGAGTTAAGCATCACTTCCTAGATGGTCATGGTTGGTTGGGTCACAATACATAACAAAATTCTACGTCGGTAGTTTGTGATCTAGTGCATACCTATCTGTTGACGTGACTACAAGTAACTCAGACTGAAAGTGATCTGTAAATATTACCAGGTCTGACGTAATACCATTCATTACTTTTTTATGGGAAAGTGACCAGGGTGCTCATTCAGACATGATGTTGTCAGATAAAAGGAGACCAGAACAGGCCTGAAAAGGCCCTGACAAGTTTTTAAATGATTTAAAATGCTTTTTTATTTAAAGCTGTTCAGCCACTAGGTGGCAGCATATATCCAATACAACTGAACTTTGGATTCCTTGTATAAATTTTTCTTGCCATTTGTCGTTTTTTTTTTTTTTTTTTCCTTATCTCACCTTTGTCTCTTTTTTTATTTTTGAACACAGGAGCAGCTGCCGGAGTTGAACGTTCATTTCCGCTCGCAGAGTTTCCACACCTCCATGTACGCTTCATCGTGGTTCCTCACACTCTTCCTCACCTTCCTGCCTCTGCCCATCGCCACACGTATTTTCGATATCTTCATGTATGAGGTATGGGTTTACTCTGCGTACGTGTGGTAAAAGAATGTGTATGAAGGGTTAAGTCTGTGTCTGTGCGGTAACGGAGAGTGTGTGTGAGCTAGAACCTGTTGCACAAATATAGCTGTAAAGGTGTGTGTGTGTGGTTTGCTTTTGCCCGAGAGGTTGAGTAAATGTAAGTGAAGTGTGATTGAATTAATATTTATATGTGTCTTTACATGCTCGTCCTTTAAATCACACGTTTTTGGTTTTTCTCAGGGTCTAGAGATTATATTCCGAGTCGGAATGGCCATTTTACAGTACAACCAAACCGACCTCATACAGCTGGACATGGAGGGCATGTCTCAGGTTAGAGAACAACATTGCTTCTTGTATCTCTCTCTTTGGCACGCACTGTCTGTTTTCACCTAAGGTGCACATTCCATTGTGTCTCAGCAGCATCGTTATTGATGTTCTATACTATGAACTGTGAAAGCTGCACAGACTTGTATTATTGTATTTAAAAAAAAAAGAGAGAAAAGGAAACTTTGGCCCTACAATGACTTATCACCACATCATCAATAGGTCAAAGTTCAACAACTAACAGTGCTCGTTACACTGAGATGCTTATTGAGGAGCTGAAGCCTAACAAAAAAAACTGCTATCCAAGGCCGTGTAATCTGGTATGACGATGCACATCTGCACACTTCTGCCCACACTGCTGACACACTCTTTCGAGGCGTTAACGCATCCTCCCTATAGCTCAGATCTCACCCCATTTGACTTTCACCTGTTTGGTCCCCTGAAAGCTGATCCCTATCAGGATGAAGATTGAATTCTGATGAAGAATTGAAGGCAGCAGTGCTTTCATGGCTTGCTTAAAACATTTGTTTAATGAGGGAATACGAATGCTTGTTGACAGATGGACAAAGTGTATTGAAAAGCATGGGGTTTATGACATATAGCAATGATTTGGCTGCAGCATGTGCATGGACCACCCCCCCCCCCCCCCCCACCGCCTCGTGCATCAGTTTCCTGGGAATAGGCTTCAGGCCCCCGACGACCTGGTATACAGGATAAAGCGATATAGACAATGAGTGAGTGAGTGAATAAATCTTCATCTACATGAGGCCCAAAAAAACACAACGTTTAAATGTGTGAATGTGCTTACTGTAGTTTTAAAGGTTTAAACGAGCGCAAACAAACTGTTTTCTTGCGTCGAGTTCTTGTCTGAAACGCAACTGGTAAGATTATACCAACTCGCAAGCACTAACCGCCCTAAACACACTCTAAGACATACTGTCAGGGTGCTTTCTTTCGAGAAGCTCATGCTGTGTGTGCGTGCCATATGCATATATGCATGTGCGTGAGTGTGAATGCACTGTGGTAAGCCATATCACTTCGACACAGTGTTCAGAGCAACGTTGTATTGCCACACATCGAACAATGAAGTTTTGTTTTTTTTCCAGACATAAATTCTAATATTTCACTATGCAACGGCAAATCTGGGAAGAAAAGTAAACAGTGCGGCAAAAGACATGTTCCGAGTCGACATGTTTTTTTGTTGTTGTTTTTTTCTCCAATGATCGCTGTAATCAATAATGTTGACGCATCTGTGCAGCACCAAGGCTTTTACACAACGGATTCATGAATGAGGAATTAGTATCAGTTAACTGACATTATGGATACATTAGGGCCAGATGTTTTGTTCATTGCTGTAGATGAGATGTGAAGTGTCAGTCTACACTGCTCTAAAGCTCACTGTTATTTAAAAAAAAAAAAAAAAAAAAAAGGAAGTTGGAGTATTTTGTTTGTGTGCGCGTGTGTCCGCACATTATTTCAGGAGTAGTTATATTTAATCCATATTATCCAATATAATTTAATGTTATACTTTAATTATTATTAAATAATATTCTTTATTCTATTATTCTCTTATTATTTTACTAAAGAAAAAACATTTGAAGATGTCTCCATATATGTTGTAGCTGATTAAATTAATCCACAATGCCTAATCTATAGAGATCCTGTTGTCACATGACCTAAATATGGCTATACAGATCCATAAATGTTCAAACCTTTTTGCCAAGTATATGGTTAAAATGATAGAAATTTGTGAAATGCAAACGTTCAGCTTCAATCTAAAGCTGTTTACATCCAAATCAGTTGAATGCTGTAGGAATCACAGTGCGTTTAATATGTAGTTCCTCCCTATTGAACTCTTAAAAACCCAAGCGGCACAGATCTGAGCCGGCAACACATAGGTCAATGACGATTAAAACAAAAAGTATGTGCTTCACACTGTGCATTTGGGTTGTCAGATATGAATGTGTAAGATAAAACAAAAGTTATCATTACTTTTATCATGTGTGAATTTTACCACTACCGGAATATGAGTAGTAATCTCCATGTCAAAATCACTTAAATGCAGAACTCTTTTATTTTCTACTCTTCCATTTATTTTGGTCTTAGAAACAACCAAAAACAACCATTAAAACATGTGATCATGTGTATCTGAAGCAAAAAATGGCTCTAAAAAATTTTAAGGGCAACAGTTAACTTTTGCACCAAATGTCAAAATAGCGACTGCGAACATTAATCACTATTTGACAAATCACTCACCCCGCACATTTTATTGCATAAAAGATGAAGTTATCTGTTCCATCAGTCCTCTTTCCGTGCTATTTCAGCACAGGTCAGTAGTGTGGGAAATGTTCCAGGCATTTTATTACTATATTTATTTTATTTATTTACTACTCAATTTTTTGTCAGCTTTCACCACACAATGTTACATGTGTATAAGAGTATAGAAGCATACAGACTGGGTTTGTGAGTCATCCTTTGTTGTGGAAAGTAGCCTCATATGACACTTCATTCTTCACTAGGTCTACTGTACATCTGGTGAGATTTCATATTTCCATGCGGACATTCAAATTAAAGTAAAAAATCTAAAGTAAATCACAATATCATTAGTATGTACTGTATGGAAGTATTTACTTGCAGCTGTTGCTTTGTCACGATCAAGTTTTATGTTCAGGTTCTCGCCCTCTGAATGCCCACTGACATGTGTATGTGTGTTACAAGCTCCTATATACACAGTGGAACCTTGGATTAGGGTTCCCAAACTTTCCATTGTGTGTGTGTGTATGCGTGTGTGTGTATGCGTGTGTGTGTGCTCTGTGATGAATTGGCACCTTGTCTATGGTGTACCCTGCCTCATGCACAAAGTCACATTTGATAGTTTTCAGGCCTCTGCTACCCTATACAGTATAAGCTGTATATAATAAAAATAAATAAATGTCCAATAAAGTATCTACCAACCAAATCATACTTTAGGAAAGAACCATATATGAATTGATCACTACAAAGGGGCCAATGATTTCCATTAACATTTCACATCTGATCCTTTTTAGGGTCCAAGCACTATCGGGCCTAAGCACACCCTCTTGTTTGAATAAATGTTTTTATTTCATTTTTTTTTACCCCATGTTACCTCTATGCATTGCTGCTAACCCCAACCCCCCTGTTTTTATCAGAAGGAAGCTTATACCATAGAATTCTCTACCATCCCCTTTGCTTCCTCTGTTTCTGACCCAACTGTCACCACGTGGTAGGCACTGTAAAGCGATTTCTGTTATCTCTTTTCAATTTTACACCAACTATGAAAGCTCAGCTGCCAAGATGGAGATTAAACAATAATAAAAAAAATAAAAAAAACACCACAGTGTGTTCTGGAGCTCTGGTGTCATGTGCAGGATCTCTATGAAGCATATGACGCATCTTTATCTACTAACACTATTGACAGTTAGTATGTGTTTTAACATAAGTGAAAACAGGAATTAACTTGTTTTGAGGACGTTCCTCAACATTTAAATATGGAACGATACACAGATAAAGAAATATATATATGTGACCAACTGTAATTGTCGCCAAAGAAGAAGTGGTAAGAGTAACAAATCGACTGGGGAGTAGATATAATCCAGAGTGGTATTAGTAGTGCTGCTTTATTTTGGGCCACATCAAATCAACTCATCCTTCAACAGAATTTCTTTAGGAGTCTATTCCTTAAAAAAAAAAAAAAAATGAAAAAAAAAAAAATAATAAATAAATAAAATATATATATATATGTATATATATAGAGTTACTTTTTTATTATTAATTTTTAAAAATTGCCACTCGGTGGTAACAATTATTCATCTAATTTCATTACATAGTAAATTTACATATATTTTAGTTTATATGTGCAGTACAGTTGTGGGCAAAACGTATTGAGACAAAAGTGAAATTCGGTGTTTTAATCTCACTCATCGTCTATACCGCTTTATCCTGCATTTAGGGTCACAGCGGGACCTGTAACCTATCCCAAAATACTTGGGGCACAAGGTGGAGTACAGGGGTGTCGAGCCATTGCAGAGCACACACACATACACACACACACTTACATGGTCGTTAATACCTGCGAACGCCTGCATGTCTTTGAAGGAAACCGGAGTTTGCAGAGAAAACCCACCAAGCATCCAGACCCGGACCCTGGAGGTGTGAGGCGACAGTGCTAACCACACACAGTATTTAGTATAAATAATTTTAGTGTTGAAAACCTGCTGGATCCACATGGGCATAGAGTTAAAAAGGCGTCTGCAGTACTTGAGTCACTTGCTCAATCCATGGCTGCTTGCCGAAGATCATGTATGGAAAATGGCTTCTTGACTGCTTCTGTGTTCTTTACCAATGTCCAACAGTTTTCTTTTGGCGTTAGGTCTGGACATGATCCAGGTCATGGTGCCAGAAGCTCAGTGTCCATCGTCACATAGCCGTATTTTTTCACTAGGTTTTCCACCTGATTTTTGAGAACCACTGTTTGGGGACGTTACTTTTTAAAGTAACTAAATACATGACAAAATTACTGTCATCTGGAAGTAGTAATCAGTTACATTGCAGTTGTACTTTCTGGTAAAAGTAACTAGTTCGAGTACTTTTCCATTGCAGAAAATGAAAACTCTTTTGTGATTCCTCATGCATGTTGTTTTAATCAAGACCTTTATAATTATTCTACCATCATCACTCAGCGAAGTTTGGCCCATAATCTGTTAACTACACGGTACTAATACCCCTATCTCACCTACACGGTTTCGTGTGGTGGCCGTAAGTACGGTTTATCATGATTTATTGCGAGTTTTGGCGCCGTGATTAGGTTTCCATCTTTCCACGCGTCGGTCCTTGCGGAACGTCAGTTGGTCACTCGTGGTGGCTCACGGTGCCTAACACCACTTCTCACTGTGAATCAAACCGCAGGTGAGATAGGGGTATAACAGCAGGAATAACAAAGGGGGGCGGGTTATCGGGGCGGGGCTTGTAGGACAACTTTCTCACACACACAATAACGGATTGGGAATGACTGCTGTCTGGCTCACGGATTACATAAATTGTCTGAATAACAGGTTTCCTTTTTTGTAAATATAACTAAATAAATGAGTACTTTAATGGCGGACCTGACGCGTTAGATTACGTTACGTCCAAGTACTCTAACTTAATTTGTAACGCGTTATACCCGACACTGGTGAGAACTATAATACTGTTTGTAATGTTTATAAGCTAGCTGTGCATCTGTTTGATTTAACTGTACTTACTACTATATTTTGTCTTTTTTTTGTGTCTCTCGCAGCACTTTCAGAAAGTGATCCCTCACCAGTTTGACAGCTGCCCTGATAAACTCATCCTGCGAGCCTATCAAATTAAGTATAACCCAAAGAAGATGAAAAAGTGAGTCTGAGGACGTGAAGGAGAAAGAGATTCGATAACAGGATGATAGAATTCAACAAGCAATACAATACAGCTAAATCTAACCTCATATAAATAATTCTTTATTTATGACAATTAAAGTGAGTGGTGTTGAGTTATAGTGTATTGTTCTCATTAATGATAGGGAAACTAAACTCAATAATTGGTGTATATTGCCTTTATACATTTTGCCTTTATATCACAGCTGTGTGGTTTAAAAAGTCATTTGTTGATTCCAGATTGGAAAAGGAGTATACGACTATCAAAAACAAAGAGATGGAGGAGCAGATTGAAATTAAGGTGTGCAGCTGTCATGAGGAATGGTAAAACACTAAAAAATATGAAACTTAATAGCTTAATTCATTCATTCTTTTTTTCTGTTATCCAAATAGCGACTACGCACAGAGAACCGCCTGTTAAAGCAGAGGATTGAGACACTGGAGAAGGTGAGAGTTTCTTTTAATAACCTCTATAAGCTCCATAAGTATGAGGACTGGAACAGCTTGTTTTTGAGAGGGTGTGTTGTGTAGACAGAAATGTAATATAATGTCAGTGAGAACAGAACAGAGATAGCAAGGATTTGTTTTTAAAATAAAAAAAACTTAATTCTTTTTATCTTGTGTCTCATTTAATTTCTATTGATTTTTTTATACTGTGTTTTTTTTTTTTTTTCATCTTTCTTGTTTTTGGTATCTTGGTGTCTATCTGTCTATCATATCCCTGATTTCTACTCACCCTCAAAACCTACTTGCCTTCCTTCCGGTCGGTCTCTGATCAACTATGTTTCTGTCTCTTTGCCTTCTTTACCTTCATTTCCTCTCCCACTTTGCTCTTGTGGTGTTGTAGGAGAGTGCCGCACTGGCAGACAGGTTGATCCAGGTAAAGTACTGTCATTGTTAAATTAGCAACTAACTAACATCCCCATTTTATTCCTTTATAATTTATTTTCTCTCCATTCATTACCTCTCAGGGATTGTGTATAAACTGCTTGTGGGTATTCAGTTTATAATTAGGGCTATCAATATTAACGCGTTAATGCATGTAATCTAGAAATTTTAATGCCTTAATATTTTTTTACGCAAATTGATCATATGACCAAGTTTGACCCTAATGGTTTCCCAAGATGACCGAGGTTTCATTATAAAAAGCTTCTAGATGGATGATTGGATAAAACCAATGTTGTGCGATTGAGCGACTTTCAAGGGAAACTATTTCACGATAATACATTAAATGTAGGTCGTGGGAGTGATGGCTCAGACGGATAAAGCTCTAAGCTGTTGATTTTCGGATCTGAGGATGTGGGTAAGAACACCCCCCTCCTTCCCCACCCTCCCGTTGGTGGATAGTCACACCCTACTACTCAGCATTTACATGCAGTGCCGGTCCTATTGGAGACATTTTAAATGTAAATGTTTAGGATTTTATATGCATTTCTTTATTTAAACATTTATAATGCAAGTAAATCTGATTATTTGATTAATCGTGATTAATCACAGACTAATACTGTGATTAACTAGATAAAACGTTTTAATTGATTGACAGCACTAATTATAATTCTTAGTTATTAAAGAAAAAAAAATCCTTTGATAAATCTCAGGTAGTAATATTATTTAACAGCCCACCAGTTTTTAAACGGTAATTCGCTCTTCATGCAAAGTAAATTTTACTAGACATTCCCAGGCACAGTTAGCGTGATGAGCTACAGACGAGGTAATTTCCGACACCCTGCCACCTCAAGTTGTGTTTTTTTTTGCACCGCACCTCCTGATGTACATCTAGCTTTCAGTCTGTTTCCTGTCTCCCCCTTTCACCCTTCCCCCTTTGACACCAACCCTCCCCAGAAAAGGCCTTTTGCATGAGAGAATGTCTAATTTGTTTATTGATATGTTTTGTTTCTTACACTCATTGGCGCATGCAGTGTACATTGCTGGAGCGATGATAAATATCGTGAAGGTTACACTAACATTTTAAGCACACATTTTCTGCAGGCTTGCATGTTGAATACGGAAGTGCAGGGATGCATCAAGTTTTAATTTTAGGTCCACTAATGTTATTTTTTAGCTTGCTGTACTGTACATCATGAAATTAACTTAATGTTAAATTTGAGTTTAAGGACTTTACTCTTGAATGTGACCATCAAGTTATCATCCCAATAAGACCCCATATAAGACCTATATCCCTATAAGTCCCTTCCTAAAGAATTCCGTTTTTTTATTTCAGGGTCAGGTGACGAGAGCACAGGAAGCGGAGGAGAATTACGTGATCAAACGTGAATTAGCAGTGGTGCGGCAACAGTGCACGACAGCCAGCGAAAGCCTGGAGAGAGCACAGGACACCATACGGGAATTGCAGCAACACACGGTAAGATTTTTTCAAGGTTTGTGTTTTTTGGCTGTATGTCATCTTTTCAATTATGAAATATTTGCAGTTTAGAGGTTTTTTTTTTTTTTAGCATTAATCATTAAAGTTTTTAGAAGTCTATATTCGGCCAAGTTATATGTGGGAATAACACATATGTAGAAGGGCAAACAACACACACATGCATATAAATAAAATTTATAATAATAATAATAATAATACAATTAAAATAATGTGGAAAACATCATTTTTATTAATAGTTCAATTCAAAAAGTGAAACCTATATTTTCTTATTTCATTACATGTCAAGTGAAATATTTCAAGCCTTTCTTGTTGTTTTATTTTCAATTATTATGGCTTACAGCTCAAGAAAATCAAAAATCCATTATTTCAAAATAGAAAATTTCTAGAACTTTACTTAATGAGTGAAGTGAGGCTGGAGTCGGTGCATCAAAAGCCACCACACATAGACGTCTTCAGAAAATGAGCTCTTCTACTGGTTCTGGTCCACTGTGTTTTGTTAAGTTACTGTTAAAGTCAACACAGCCGTCTACCTGGAGACTTTGGAGCATTTCATGGTCTTTATAAGGATGACAATTTTTTTTTTCAAGTAGGTCTTAGCATGTTGTTGTTTTCTGACCATGCTATTCCTGGTCAATTGGCTATCCAACTAATTTGACCTAAACCCCATAGAGAATCTATGAGATATTCTCGAGAGGAAGAGGAGAAACACCTGACCCAACCATACAGATTGAAGGCTTGAAGGCTGCTTTTAAACCAACCTGGTCTTCGGTAACGGCCTTAGCAGTGCAACAGACTGCTCGCCTCCATGCCATGTCCCAGTGTTTCATTAATGCATGCTAAAAGGATCCTCAACCAAGGATTGAGTGGATAAATGAACCTAATTTTACAGAATATGTCTGTGAAGATCCTCAGTCAACCAGGGGAGGTTATCTGGAAGTTGAATTATGTCAACTGGTTAGGTAAAAATGGTTTACTACTCATTCAAGTAGCTTTTTTTAGTCTAAGGAAAGTTGGTATGTTCCCCATATTTGTATCTTCCATGGTTAAAAGTGTCCTCCATTAGAGTTGTCACACCGCAAGAATGAATTTCCTGGTGGACTTTAAAGAAGTCTTGATTTTTTTCGGGTCTAAATTAATCGTATACCTTCATCTGAAGGACAACCAGGATAAGAATGTACAATTTTTGAACAGAGAGTATACATGGTTCAATAGAGGGGTAAAAGAAGCTATCTATGTGCAAGTGGAAAATAATTTTCTCAATAGAGTTGGAGGTCCTAGGCACAACCTGTCTCCTATTTTTCATGCTGCCTTTTTTTCATTCCCAAAAACAGAAAAGGCTTAAAATATTAATATTTAATACATTTTATATGTAACTAACCAAGAATATACTGTAGGAGAGTTTCACTTTTCTTTTTTAATTAAATTACAAAAAAACCTTGTATACAACATTAAAATTTATCGAGATGCAGTATATATGTATAAAACAAAATTGATTTAAATTATAGGAGACATAATGAATATAAATATAGAGTAGGTTTTGGACGCAAGTTGCCAACTTACTTCATGAACTCTGAATACACCTGCCTTTCTCAGTTTGTTCTCTGGAACAGATAAACCTACATATAACTCAGATTAATATAGCCCAGATATAATATGATTCACACACCACTTTGTTCTGAGTCACACTTTTCGTTCCTTTATTTTAGAGTGAAAGCATACGGGGTCAGTTTTGTAATGGCAAGATGTCAAGCTGTGTATATTACAGCACATTTCAATTTTTCAAAATTTCAAGGGCTGTTTGTATAGTGACGTATGAAGACCAGTTGTCAGATTATAATGTGGTCACGAAGTGAAAATCCCAAGTGACAATTTATCGAAAAATATTTTACAGAACGTTTGATGGTGTGCTGTTATTGGGAATTTATCAAAGATGGTGTGATGTGATGAAGATGTGTTACTGCCATCTGGTTTATTTCCCAATATCACTTCACATCTAAGTATTTTATTCTTCTAAAGCTGCAGAGGTTTGACAGATTTCAATAAAGTAATGCAGTATATTCTGGTTAATGGTGTTTATGGTTATATTAAGTGTTGTAGAATATCTGCAAAACAAATTGGTTCCGGTTATCACCTGGAAAAGATACAAGAACTTTATTCTTAATGTCCAAGAGGGCGCTGTCGAGTAAGAATCTACCCTTGTTTGAGAGTTAAACATGGTACGAGTTCATGCTCTTTAGTTGTTATTTACTGATTTTACAGTTATATTGCTTTATTGTATTGTGCTCTTTTTTTCCTCTTCTTTTTTCGTAGTTACAAAACTAGAAAATTAGTGAATATCCGGTATAACAGTCCAGTGGACAGTTATGTTTATGTACATTTTCAAACTTGTAGATTACACACTTAACAGCATTTCCACAACCTGTGATTACATTTGAACCTTTCACTTGCTACAGAGAGTGTTGAGTAGACGTGTTACAAAAACGAACTAACGTGCTCGTAAGCTTGTGTGTCAGCTTGACCATTTTTTTCACACTTTGTAAGTGCAGTTGTAAGAGGTGTGTAGGCACATCAGAGAAATGGTCTGGGTGAGATATCTAATGTTCCGTTCTCACGTCCTCAGTGACTATGTAACATCCTTAAATATTGACCCCTGTCCCTCGCAAATACTAATGTGGGCTGGATATATGGCTATCTATCTGTCTGTCTATCTATCTGTCTATCTATCTATACGTGTGTGTATGTATGTATATGTGTGTGTATGTGTATGTGTGTGTGTGTGTGTGTGTGTATATATATATATATATATATATATATATATATATATATATATGTGTATGTATATATATATATATATATATATATATATATATATATACATATATATATATATATATATATATATATATATATATATATATATGTACGTGCATGAAAAATATACGCCTCTCCTCTCATGATCACATGATGGCGTCAACGATGGTGGCATAGATAACAACTGGTAAGGTGTGTATACATTTTTTGGGCACATTCTCAGTTCATCTATTTTACTATTTCACTTAAACTCAATATTTAAAATGTACACACACACACACACACGTGTGTACCGTATAATATAAGGACAGGGTACATTTAACATTTTGGTTTTATGAAGTGAGTTTAGGTCAAATAATTCAACAATTAAACTCAGAAATGTTTGTAAATTCTAGAATTTTAAGAATCTAGTTCTTACTGGAAAGGACTGATCTGGATCACCTTACTTCGGCATGCATGTACTTGTCTTATGGTTGATACTAACCTACTAAGATACTATCTGGACGTAGAGTAACTTATCATCTTAATGTGACAGCTCCACAAAACGTGTGCCTTCAACAGAGCACCCAATTACACTCAGAGAAGTCTCTATACTCTATTTAAAAGAATGTAAGTATAAAAATAAAAATATATACGCTAGAATAAAACGCTTGTCTGAAATTGTATGGTGACTTGAGAATAAGATGGACAATATGATAACATTAATACTATTTTTAAGGTTTTTATATGGAATAAAGCATCATGTTTGTCCCCGCTTAAGGCCAATCTTACTGAGTGCATAGGTTGAGTGTATATTTGATCTAAAACGGTTCGTAGTGGGTTTTCAATCTGAGCCAAAGGGGGTTGCAGTGGTTAGGATGAAATGGCATCTGTATAGTGGCATATGCGTGGTGCTGGTCTGTCAAGTACCCTTCACACACTGACTCAACCTTTTCTGACAAATCTCCTTTATTAAACATTGAATATGGACTTTCATTGATGTCTCATGTTCGGGGGCGGGGGTTTGTCTCTTACCGCATTCTTCTTTCAAGTAAAGTGTTTATTCCAGTGACATTGTGGAACTGCTAAACTTTTGACACCGTAAAGACAGGCAGGCCTACACAGAAAGACAGACACAGCGTATATATGTGTGTGTGTGTGTGTGTGTGTGAGAAACAGAGATGACTAAAAAGTAGTATGGTGAACTGAGTGGAAAAGATGGAGGGATGCTAAGAATGAGAAGTCAAGCTCCGTGAGAACGTGTCGTATGCGCTAGGCCACAGCTTTTCCCGCCAGGCCACAACCTTACAGCAAGCGTAGTGTGACCTGCACAATACACACACTCACACAGAAACACACGTTGCTGATCATACTAGTGCTAAGGGTGTCGAACAAGGCTGTGTAACCAGAGGGGGGTCTGGTTTCTAAAATGTGTTATAAAACAATGATCATGGTGAGGCGGTTGAGCAAGTGTCACTTTGAACACTTCCGTAAAAGCATATAGGGCGGATAGCGGTGCGGATTCTTGCACAAGATTAGGATTGGACTTTCTATTAAACATAGCTTAATGTTCAACTGCGTGGGAAAGAAATTAAAGAAATAATTATATAATAAAGTGTGAACAATATACAAATAGTATATTTGAAGAATCAAATCAAAGAATATTTGAAGTTGTAAGTAGAGACACACAAAATAAAAATAATAATTAAAAAAAGGTGGGTCTGTAACCCATTTAAAGATAAATCATTTTTTTTTAAATGATTAAGCAAAAGTTTAGTTTTTAGGTTAGGTTGCCGATACTTTTTAATCAGTGTGAAAAAAGAACACAATGCAGCACAATCGCATAAAATCATCCGGATTCAGATGGAGAGCTTCGCTTAATGTTCACATCAGACATCGGATTTCAGTGGCATGGATGTCGGTGCAAGACGAGCTGGGTTGAATAGTTCCGAAACTGCTGATCTCCTGTGATTTACACAAGTCATGTTACGGTGAATAAAAAAGAAGAAGAAGAAGAAAAAAACATCCAGTGAGCAGCAGATCGGTGTGCATGATGTTGATAAGAGAAGTCAGAGGAGAAAAGCGAGACTGGTTCGTCTGACAGGAAGGCTGCAGTAGCTCCTGTAGCAGACACTCATCTCAGAATGCATGCCGGCCCATAATGTTTTTCTAATCTACAAATGTGTTTTTTTTTTTCTGGCAAAAATTTATATCCTAAAGCTTTCTGCTTTTCCTGCATCGAAAAATTCTCAGTGTTACTTTTTGTACTTTTATACTAGTTGCATGTTAGTATTCCTAATGTTTTAGGTGTAGGATAATAATACAGACAGGATTTTGCTAGTGGAACTGTATGACTCTAATTAAAGTAAATTAATAAAGAAAGAAATTATGATTTAATTCATTCATTATTCATTATTATTAGATAATAAAAAAAAGAGATTTTAAGTGTCCTTGCATTTCTCTCCTCCTCTCTAGTATACAGAGCAGTTTGTGAACGGGCTGCAGGCTCAGCTCGAGCAGTCTCGCCTTCAGGAAGCAGAGCTCCTCGGCGCACTGAAGGAGATGCAGGACAAAGTCCTGGACCTCGAGAAGGTCAGGATATGTGTCCGGGTGTCACATTCTATCACACCATACATCGTTTTTTTTTTCAGCGTGTACTGACGTGTGTTTATTTCTGTGTGTAGAGGAGCAGCTCTCTGCCTGACGAGATGAACGTACCGCAGCTCCAAGAAGAGCTTAAACAGGTCAAGCTGAGGGAGCTGGAGACGCTGCGCTCCTTTAGAGAGATGCAGGAAGCGGT